>NW_027207332.1:0-308428 GCF_963455315.2 Globicephala melas
CAGGAACTGAATTACAGAACAGAACAGGGTCTCAAATTTAGAAAACCAACTTATGCTTGTTTAAGGGTAAAGGTGAGTTGGGGTGCTGCATAAAACCAGAGATTGAAATGAGCACAGATAAAGTTCCTTAAGCCAAATATGGAATAGACAAGAGCTACTCCTTGCTCAACGAAATGGACTCAACACCCCATATTAAACGCCTAAGAATGTACCTGACTCTTAAGTATCTTAAAACCTATGGATTGCTATGTCTCCGAAAGAGAATCAAGCATGTGTACAGGGACATAAACGCAGCAGTGATAGGATTGGAGAGGTTCGGTGAGCAAATGAAGACCCTTTGAAGTCATATTGCATGGTACCCATTCCACGGGTTTCAACTACCCAGGTTTAAGGTATTCTTCCTTCAGCTAAAACATGCATGTGGAACCTAGAGTATGATCAACCATGTGATCGGGAGACGTGTTCAAATATGTCTCAGTTTTCGTACCCTGGTACTCGGGTGCAACATTCCAGACGCTTTACTAACACTCTCCCGACTTGGAGAGTCTGTCCCTTTAACCTCCTGTTTGGCCCAGTTTGCAATTTCTGCGGAAGATGAACAGGAATAGCGAGAACCAATGAGAGACTAGCTGGAGGTGTCTGGACGGGCAAATTTAACTCTCATTTCCCACCAGGAAGAGGAAATAACCAAAGGCTCAGCGTGCCGTGCCGGAACCAGATTAGGGCCTGAAGCCATCCTGCGGTGTTGCGGCCAGCTCACAAGAAAGCGAGTTGAAGAAAGGAGCTCAGGGGCACTGTAATTCACAAACCTGCAGAGTTATAAATGACAGCTATCGTCCAAAAATATACTGAAGTAAGGCTGCCAAGAGGACTTGAAAGCGGGGCAGAATTGCAGGAAACCGATTTCAGGAGGTAGACTGGAATTGCATTGAAAGCATAGGAAAAGAGGCAGAACGTCCACAATGATGCACTTGGCCAAAAAGGGCGTACGCGTTTTTTCCTGAATATATTCAGGAAAAAACGCGTACGCCCTTTTTGGCCAACCAAGCAAGCTTGCAAAGGAAATCTGCACTACAATGAAGTCTCACTTCCCCCCGGTCAAAAGGGCCATCTGAAAAAAGTGTAAAATCCAGAAAGGCAGGACAGGCCATGGAGAACTGGGAGCCTTGTTATGCTGATGGGCGGGATGTAAACTGCCAACAGACACTCGGGAGAAGTGTATGGTGTTTCCTGAAACATCTAAAAAACAAAGCAACAGAGCCTAGGGCACTTCCACTTATGGTCCTATAGCTTAGGGAAATTAAAATCAAAAAGACACAGCCACCCCAATGTTTGGGACGCCTCTGTTTACAAGAACCTCGTTTACCGTACAAGTTCAATATCACAGAAAGTGAAAAATGGATAAAGAACTTGTGGTACTTACGTACAATGCAGTATCACTCAGCAGTGAAATCTATGTCATCAGGCCCGTAGCAGCACAATGAGTGGATTCAGGTACGATGATTCTAACTGAAATAAGTCACACAGAAAAAGAAACATCATAAGATATCAGTAATACACGGAATGTAAACTTGGCTACACAGGAACTGAATTACAGAACAGAACAGGGTCTCAAATTTAGAAAACCAACTTATGCTTGTTTAAGGGTAAAGGTGAGTTGGGGTGCTGCATAAAACCAGAGATTGAAATGAGCACAGATAAAGTTCCTTAAGCCAAATATGGAATAGACAAGAGCTACTCCTTGCTCAACGAAATGGACTCAACACCCCATATTAAACGCCTAAGAATGTACCTGACTCTTAAGTATCTTAAAACCTATGGATTGCTATGTCTCCGAAAGAGAATCAAGCATGTGTACAGGGACATAAACGCAGCAGTGATAGGATTGGAGAGGTTCGGTGAGCAAATGAAGACCCTTTGAAGTCATATTGCATGGTACCCATTCCACGGGTTTCAACTACCCAGGTTTAAGGTATTCTTCCTTCAGCTAAAACATGCATGTGGAACCTAGAGTATGATCAACCATGTGATCGGGAGACGTGTTCAAATATGTCTCAGTTTTCGTACCCTGGTTCTCGGGTGCAACATTCCAGACGCTTTACTAACACTCTCCCGACTTGGAGAGTCTGTCCCTTTAACCTCCTGTTTGGCCCAGTTTGCAATTTCTGCGGAAGATGAACAGGAATAGCGAGAACCAATGAGAGACTAGCTGGAGGTGTCTGGACGGGCAAATTTAACTCTCATTTCCCACCAGGAAGAGGAAATAACCAAAGGCTCAGCGTGCCGTGCCGGAACCAGATTAGGGCCTGAAGCCATCCTGCGGTGTTGCGGCCAGCTCACAAGAAAGCGAGTTGAAGAAAGGAGCTCAGGGGCACTGTAATTCACAAACCTGCAGAGTTATAAATGACAGCTATCGTCCAAAAATATACTGAAGTAAGCCTGCCAAGAGGACTTGAAAGCGGGGCAGAATTGCAGGAAACCGATTTCAGGAGGTAGACTGGAATTGCATTGAAAGCATAGGAAAAGAGGCAGAACGTCCACAATGATGCACTTGGCCAAAAAGGGCGTATGCGTTTTTTCCTGAATATATTCAGGAAAAAACGCGTACGCCCTTTTTGGCCAACCAAGCAAGCTTGCAAAGGAAATCTGCACTACAATGAAGTCTCACTTCCCCCCGGTCAAAAGGGCCATCTGAAAAAAGTGTAAAATCCAGAAAGGCAGGACAGGCCATGGAGAACTGGGAGCCTTGTTATGCTGATGGGCGGGATGTAAACTGCCAACAGACACTCGGGAGAAGTGTATGGTGTTTCCTGAAACATCTAAAAAACAAAGCAACAGAGCCTAGGGCACTTCCACTTATGGTCCTATAGCTTAGGGAAATTAAAATCAAAAAGACACAGCCACCCCAATGTTTGGGACGCCTCTGTTTACAAGAACCTCGTTTACCGTACAAGTTCAATATCACAGAAAGTGAAAAATGGATAAAGAACTTGTGGTACTTACGTACAATGCAGTATCACTCAGCAGTGAAATCTATGTCATCAGGCCCGTAGCAGCACAATGAGTGGATTCAGGTACGATGATTCTAACTGAAATAAGTCACACAGAAAAAGAAACATCATAAGATATCAGTAATACACGGAATGTAAACTTGGCTACACAGGAACTGAATTACAGAACAGAACAGGGTCTCAAATTTAGAAAACCAACTTATGCTTGTTTAAGGGTAAAGGTGAGTTGGGGTGCTGCATAAAACCAGAGATTGAAATGAGCACAGATAAAGTTCCTTAAGCCAAATATGGAATAGACAAGAGCTACTCCTTGCTCAACGAAATGGACTCAACACCCCATATTAAACGCCTAAGAATGTACCTGACTCTTAAGTATCTTAAAACCTATGGATTGCTATGTCTCCGAAAGAGAATCAAGCATGTGTACAGGGACATAAACGCAGCAGTGATAGGATTGGAGAGGTTCGGTGAGCAAATGAAGACCCTTTGAAGTCATATTGCATGGTACCCATTCCACGGGTTTCAACTACCCAGGTTTAAGGTATTCTTCCTTCAGCTAAAACATGCATGTGGAACCTAGAGTATGATCAACCATGTGATCGGGAGACGTGTTCAAATATGTCTCAGTTTTCGTACCCTGGTACTCGGGTGCAACATTCCAGACGCTTTACTAACACTCTCCCGACTTGGAGAGTCTGTCCCTTTAACCTCCTGTTTGGCCCAGTTTGCAATTTCTGCGGAAGATGAACAGGAATAGCGAGAACCAATGAGAGACTAGCTGGAGGTGTCTGGACGGGCAAATTTAACTCTCATTTCCCACCAGGAAGAGGAAATAACCAAAGGCTCAGCGTGCCGTGCCGGAACCAGATTAGGGCCTGAAGCCATCCTGCGGTGTTGCGGCCAGCTCACAAGAAAGCGAGTTGAAGAAAGGAGCTCAGGGGCACTGTAATTCACAAACCTGCAGAGTTATAAATGACAGCTATCGTCCAAAAATATACTGAAGTAAGGCTGCCAAGAGGACTTGAAAGCGGGGCAGAATTGCAGGAAACCGATTTCAGGAGGTAGACTGGAATTGCATTGAAAGCATAGGAAAAGAGGCAGAACGTCCACAATGATGCACTTGGCCAAAAAGGGCGTATGCGTTTTTTCCTGAATATATTCAGGAAAAAACGCGTACGCCCTTTTTGGCCAACCAAGCAAGCTTGCAAAGGAAATCTGCACTACAATGAAGTCTCACTTCCCCCCGGTCAAAAGGGCCATCTGAAAAAAGTGTAAAATCCAGAAAGGCAGGACAGGCCATGGAGAACTGGGAGCCTTGTTATGCTGATGGGCGGGATGTAAACTGCCAACAGACACTCGGGAGAAGTGTATGGTGTTTCCTGAAACATCTAAAAAACAAAGCAACAGAGCCTAGGGCACTTCCACTTATGGTCCTATAGCTTAGGGAAATTAAAATCAAAAAGACACAGCCACCCCAATGTTTGGGACGCCTCTGTTTACAAGAACCTCGTTTACCGTACAAGTTCAATATCACAGAAAGTGAAAAATGGATAAAGAACTTGTGGTACTTACGTACAATGCAGTATCACTCAGCAGTGAAATCTATGTCATCAGGCCCGTAGCAGCACAATGAGTGGATTCAGGTACGATGATTCTAACTGAAATAAGTCACACAGAAAAAGAAACATCATAAGATATCAGTAATACACGGAATGTAAACTTGGCTACACAGGAACTGAATTACAGAACAGAACAGGGTCTCAAATTTAGAAAACCAACTTATGCTTGTTTAAGGGTAAAGGTGAGTTGGGGTGCTGCATAAAACCAGAGATTGAAATGAGCACAGATAAAGTTCCTTAAGCCAAATATGGAATAGACAAGAGCTACTCCTTGCTCAACGAAATGGACTCAACACCCCATATTAAACGCCTAAGAATGTACCTGACTCTTAAGTATCTTAATACCTATGGATTGCTATGTCTCCGAAAGAGAATCAAGCATGTGTACAGGGACATAAACGCAGCAGTGATAGGATTGGAGAGGTTCGGTGAGCAAATGAAGACCCTTTGAAGTCATATTGCATGGTACCCATTCCACGGGTTTCAACTACCCAGGTTTAAGGTATTCTTCCTTCAGCTAAAACATGCATGTGGAACCTAGAGTATGATCAACCATGTGATCGGGAGACGTGTTCAAATATGTCTCAGTTTTCGTACCCTGGTACTCGGGTGCAACATTCCAGACGCTTTACTAACACTCTCCCGACTTGGAGAGTCTGTCCCTTTAACCTCCTGTTTGGCCCAGTTTGCAATTTCTGCGGAAGATGAACAGGAATAGCGAGAACCAATGAGAGACTAGCTGGAGGTGTCTGGACGGGCAAATTTAACTCTCATTTCCCACCAGGAAGAGGAAATAACCAAAGGCTCAGCGTGCCGTGCCGGAACCAGATTAGGGCCTGAAGCCATCCTGCGGTGTTGCGGCCAGCTCACAAGAAAGCGAGTTGAAGAAAGGAGCTCAGGGGCACTGTAATTCACAAACCTGCAGAGTTATAAATGACAGCTATCGTCCAAAAATATACTGAAGTAAGGCTGCCAAGAGGACTTGAAAGCGGGGCAGAATTGCAGGAAACCGATTTCAGGAGGTAGACTGGAATTGCATTGAAAGCATAGGAAAAGAGGCAGAACGTCCACAATGATGCATTTGGCCAAAAAGGGCGTACGCGTTTTTTCCTGAATATATTCAGGAAAAAACGCGTACGCCCTTTTTGGCCAACCAAGCAAGCTTGCAAAGGAAATCTGCACTACAATGAAGTCTCACTTCCCCCCGGTCAAAAGGGCCATCTGAAAAAAGTGTAAAATCCAGAAAGGCAGGACAGGCCATGGAGAACTGGGAGCCTTGTTATGCTGATGGGCGGGATGTAAACTGCCAACAGACACTCGGGAGAAGTGTATGGTGTTTCCTGAAACATCTAAAAAACAAAGCAACAGAGCCTAGGGCACTTCCACTTATGGTCCTATAGCTTAGGGAAATTAAAATCAAAAAGACACAGCCACCCCAATGTTTGGGACGCCTCTGTTTACAAGAACCTCGTTTACCGTACAAGTTCAATATCACAGAAAGTGAAAAATGGATAAAGAACTTGTGGTACTTACGTACAATGCAGTATCACTCAGCAGTGAAATCTATGTCATCAGGCCCGTAGCAGCACAATGAGTGGATTCAGGTACGATGATTCTAACTGAAATAAGTCACACAGAAAAAGAAACATCATAAGATATCAGTAATACACGGAATGTAAACTTGGCTACACAGGAACTGAATTACAGAACAGAACAGGGTCTCAAATTTAGAAAACCAACTTATGCTTGTTTAAGGGTAAAGGTGAGTTGGGGTGCTGCATAAAACCAGAGATTGAAATGAGCACAGATAAAGTTCCTTAAGCCAAATATGGAATAGACAAGAGCTACTCCTTGCTCAACGAAATGGACTCAACACCCCATATTAAACGCCTAAGAATGTACCTGACTCTTAAGTATCTTAAAACCTATGGATTGCTATGTCTCCGAAAGAGAATCAAGCATGTGTACAGGGACATAAACGCAGCAGTGATAGGATTGGAGAGGTTCGGTGAGCAAATGAAGACCCTTTGAAGTCATATTGCATGGTACCCATTCCACGGGTTTCAACTACCCAGGTTTAAGGTATTCTTCCTTCAGCTAAAACATGCATGTGGAACCTAGAGTATGATCAACCATGTGATCGGGAGACGTGTTCAAATATGTCTCAGTTTTCGTACCCTGGTACTCGGGTGCAACATTCCAGACGCTTTACTAACACTCTCCCGACTTGGAGAGTCTGTCCCTTTAACCTCCTGTTTGGCCCAGTTTGCAATTTCTGCGGAAGATGAACAGGAATAGCGAGAACCAATGAGAGACTAGCTGGAGGTGTCTGGACGGGCAAATTTAACTCTCATTTCCCACCAGGAAGAGGAAATAACCAAAGGCTCAGCGTGCCGTGCCGGAACCAGATTAGGGCCTGAAGCCATCCTGCGGTGTTGCGGCCAGCTCACAAGAAAGCGAGTTGAAGAAAGGAGCTCAGGGGCACTGTAATTCACAAACCTGCAGAGTTATAAATGACAGCTATCGTCCAAAAATATACTGAAGTAAGGCTGCCAAGAGGACTTGAAAGCGGGGCAGAATTGCAGGAAACCGATTTCAGGAGGTAGACTGGAATTGCATTGAAAGCATAGGAAAAGAGGCAGAACGTCCACAATGATGCACTTGGCCAAAAAGGGCGTACGCGTTTTTTCCTGAATATATTCAGGAAAAAACGCGTACGCCCTTTTTGGCCAACCAAGCAAGCTTGCAAAGGAAATCTGCACTACAATGAAGTCTCACTTCCCCCCGGTCAAAAGGGCCATCTGAAAAAAGTGTAAAATCCAGAAAGGCAGGACAGGCCATGGAGAACTGGGAGCCTTGTTATGCTGATGGGCGGGATGTAAACTGCCAACAGACACTCGGGAGAAGTGTATGGTGTTTCCTGAAACATCTAAAAAACAAAGCAACAGAGCCTAGGGCACTTCCACTTATGGTCCTATAGCTTAGGGAAATTAAAATCAAAAAGACACAGCCACCCCAATGTTTGGGACGCCTCTGTTTACAAGAACCTCGTTTACCGTACAAGTTCAATATCACAGAAAGTGAAAAATGGATAAAGAACTTGTGGTACTTACGTACAATGCAGTATCACTCAGCAGTGAAATCTATGTCATCAGGCCCGTAGCAGCACAATGAGTGGATTCAGGTACGATGATTCTAACTGAAATAAGTCACACAGAAAAAGAAACATCATAAGATATCAGTAATACACGGAATGTAAACTTGGCTACACAGGAACTGAATTACAGAACAGAACAGGGTCTCAAATTTAGAAAACCAACTTATGCTTGTTTAAGGGTAAAGGTGAGTTGGGGTGCTGCATAAAACCAGAGATTGAAATGAGCACAGATAAAGTTCCTTAAGCCAAATATGGAATAGACAAGAGCTACTCCTTGCTCAACGAAATGGACTCAACACCCCATATTAAACGCCTAAGAATGTACCTGACTCTTAAGTATCTTAAAACCTATGGATTGCTATGTCTCCGAAAGAGAATCAAGCATGTGTACAGGGACATAAACGCAGCAGTGATAGGATTGGAGAGGTTCGGTGAGCAAATGAAGACCCTTTGAAGTCATATTGCATGGTACCCATTCCACGGGTTTCAACTACCCAGGTTTAAGGTATTCTTCCTTCAGCTAAAACATGCATGTGGAACCTAGAGTATGATCAACCATGTGATCGGGAGACGTGTTCAAATATGTCTCAGTTTTCGTACCCTGGTTCTCGGGTGCAACATTCCAGACGCTTTACTAACACTCTCCCGACTTGGAGAGTCTGTCCCTTTAACCTCCTGTTTGGCCCAGTTTGCAATTTCTGCGGAAGATGAACAGGAATAGCGAGAACCAATGAGAGACTAGCTGGAGGTGTCTGGACGGGCAAATTTAACTCTCATTTCCCACCAGGAAGAGGAAATAACCAAAGGCTCAGCGTGCCGTGCCGGAACCAGATTAGGGCCTGAAGCCATCCTGCGGTGTTGCGGCCAGCTCACAAGAAAGCGAGTTGAAGAAAGGAGCTCAGGGGCACTGTAATTCACAAACCTGCAGAGTTATAAATGACAGCTATCGTCCAAAAATATACTGAAGTAAGCCTGCCAAGAGGACTTGAAAGCGGGGCAGAATTGCAGGAAACCGATTTCAGGAGGTAGACTGGAATTGCATTGAAAGCATAGGAAAAGAGGCAGAACGTCCACAATGATGCACTTGGCCAAAAAGGGCGTATGCGTTTTTTCCTGAATATATTCAGGAAAAAACGCGTATGCCCTTTTTGGCCAACCAAGCAAGCTTGCAAAGGAAATCTGCACTACAATGAAGTCTCACTTCCCCCCGGTCAAAAGGGCCATCTGAAAAAAGTGTAAAATCCAGAAAGGCAGGACAGGCCATGGAGAACTGGGAGCCTTGTTATGCTGATGGGCGGGATGTAAACTGCCAACAGACACTCGGGAGAAGTGTATGGTGTTTCCTGAAACATCTAAAAAACAAAGCAACAGAGCCTAGGGCACTTCCACTTATGGTCCTATAGCTTAGGGAAATTAAAATCAAAAAGACACAGCCACCCCAATGTTTGGGACGCCTCTGTTTACAAGAACCTCGTTTACCGTACAAGTTCAATATCACAGAAAGTGAAAAATGGATAAAGAACTTGTGGTACTTACGTACAATGCAGTATCACTCAGCAGTGAAATCTATGTCATCAGGCCCGTAGCAGCACAATGAGTGGATTCAGGTACGATGATTCTAACTGAAATAAGTCACACAGAAAAAGAAACATCATAAGATATCAGTAATACACGGAATGTAAACTTGGCTACACAGGAACTGAATTACAGAACAGAACAGGGTCTCAAATTTAGAAAACCAACTTATGCTTGTTTAAGGGTAAAGGTGAGTTGGGGTGCTGCATAAAACCAGAGATTGAAATGAGCACAGATAAAGTTCCTTAAGCCAAATATGGAATAGACAAGAGCTACTCCTTGCTCAACGAAATGGACTCAACACCCCATATTAAACGCCTAAGAATGTACCTGACTCTTAAGTATCTTAAAACCTATGGATTGCTATGTCTCCGAAAGAGAATCAAGCATGTGTACAGGGACATAAACGCAGCAGTGATAGGATTGGAGAGGTTCGGTGAGCAAATGAAGACCCTTTGAAGTCATATTGCATGGTACCCATTCCACGGGTTTCAACTACCCAGGTTTAAGGTATTCTTCCTTCAGCTAAAACATGCATGTGGAACCTAGAGTATGATCAACCATGTGATCGGGAGACGTGTTCAAATATGTCTCAGTTTTCGTACCCTGGTACTCGGGTGCAACATTCCAGACGCTTTACTAACACTCTCCCGACTTGGAGAGTCTGTCCCTTTAACCTCCTGTTTGGCCCAGTTTGCAATTTCTGCGGAAGATGAACAGGAATAGCGAGAACCAATGAGAGACTAGCTGGAGGTGTCTGGACGGGCAAATTTAACTCTCATTTCCCACCAGGAAGAGGAAATAACCAAAGGCTCAGCGTGCCGTGCCGGAACCAGATTAGGGCCTGAAGCCATCCTGCGGTGTTGCGGCCAGCTCACAAGAAAGCGAGTTGAAGAAAGGAGCTCAGGGGCACTGTAATTCACAAACCTGCAGAGTTATAAATGACAGCTATCGTCCAAAAATATACTGAAGTAAGGCTGCCAAGAGGACTTGAAAGCGGGGCAGAATTGCAGGAAACCGATTTCAGGAGGTAGACTGGAATTGCATTGAAAGCATAGGAAAAGAGGCAGAACGTCCACAATGATGCACTTGGCCAAAAAGGGCGTATGCGTTTTTTCCTGAATATATTCAGGAAAAAACGCGTACGCCCTTTTTGGCCAACCAAGCAAGCTTGCAAAGGAAATCTGCACTACAATGAAGTCTCACTTCCCCCCGGTCAAAAGGGCCATCTGAAAAAAGTGTAAAATCCAGAAAGGCAGGACAGGCCATGGAGAACTGGGAGCCTTGTTATGCTGATGGGCGGGATGTAAACTGCCAACAGACACTCGGGAGAAGTGTATGGTGTTTCCTGAAACATCTAAAAAACAAAGCAACAGAGCCTAGGGCACTTCCACTTATGGTCCTATAGCTTAGGGAAATTAAAATCAAAAAGACACAGCCACCCCAATGTTTGGGACGCCTCTGTTTACAAGAACCTCGTTTACCGTACAAGTTCAATATCACAGAAAGTGAAAAATGGATAAAGAACTTGTGGTACTTACGTACAATGCAGTATCACTCAGCAGTGAAATCTATGTCATCAGGCCCGTAGCAGCACAATGAGTGGATTCAGGTACGATGATTCTAACTGAAATAAGTCACACAGAAAAAGAAACATCATAAGATATCAGTAATACACGGAATGTAAACTTGGCTACACAGGAACTGAATTACAGAACAGAACAGGGTCTCAAATTTAGAAAACCAACTTATGCTTGTTTAAGGGTAAAGGTGAGTTGGGGTGCTGCATAAAACCAGAGATTGAAATGAGCACAGATAAAGTTCCTTAAGCCAAATATGGAATAGACAAGAGCTACTCCTTGCTCAACGAAATGGACTCAACACCCCATATTAAACGCCTAAGAATGTACCTGACTCTTAAGTATCTTAATACCTATGGATTGCTATGTCTCCGAAAGAGAATCAAGCATGTGTACAGGGACATAAACGCAGCAGTGATAGGATTGGAGAGGTTCGGTGAGCAAATGAAGACCCTTTGAAGTCATATTGCATGGTACCCATTCCACGGGTTTCAACTACCCAGGTTTAAGGTATTCTTCCTTCAGCTAAAACATGCATGTGGAACCTAGAGTATGATCAACCATGTGATCGGGAGACGTGTTCAAATATGTCTCAGTTTTCGTACCCTGGTACTCGGGTGCAACATTCCAGACGCTTTACTAACACTCTCCCGACTTGGAGAGTCTGTCCCTTTAACCTCCTGTTTGGCCCAGTTTGCAATTTCTGCGGAAGATGAACAGGAATAGCGAGAACCAATGAGAGACTAGCTGGAGGTGTCTGGACGGGCAAATTTAACTCTCATTTCCCACCAGGAAGAGGAAATAACCAAAGGCTCAGCGTGCCGTGCCGGAACCAGATTAGGGCCTGAAGCCATCCTGCGGTGTTGCGGCCAGCTCACAAGAAAGCGAGTTGAAGAAAGGAGCTCAGGGGCACTGTAATTCACAAACCTGCAGAGTTATAAATGACAGCTATCGTCCAAAAATATACTGAAGTAAGGCTGCCAAGAGGACTTGAAAGCGGGGCAGAATTGCAGGAAACCGATTTCAGGAGGTAGACTGGAATTGCATTGAAAGCATAGGAAAAGAGGCAGAACGTCCACAATGATGCACTTGGCCAAAAAGGGCGTATGCGTTTTTTCCTGAATATATTCAGGAAAAAACGCGTACGCCCTTTTTGGCCAACCAAGCAAGCTTGCAAAGGAAATCTGCACTACAATGAAGTCTCACTTCCCCCCGGTCAAAAGGGCCATCTGAAAAAAGTGTAAAATCCAGAAAGGCAGGACAGGCCATGGAGAACTGGGAGCCTTGTTATGCTGATGGGCGGGATGTAAACTGCCAACAGACACTCGGGAGAAGTGTATGGTGTTTCCTGAAACATCTAAAAAACAAAGCAACAGAGCCTAGGGCACTTCCACTTATGGTCCTATAGCTTAGGGAAATTAAAATCAAAAAGACACAGCCACCCCAATGTTTGGGACGCCTCTGTTTACAAGAACCTCGTTTACCGTACAAGTTCAATATCACAGAAAGTGAAAAATGGATAAAGAACTTGTGGTACTTACGTACAATGCAGTATCACTCAGCAGTGAAATCTATGTCATCAGGCCCGTAGCAGCACAATGAGTGGATTCAGGTACGATGATTCTAACTGAAATAAGTCACACAGAAAAAGAAACATCATAAGATATCAGTAATACACGGAATGTAAACTTGGCTACACAGGAACTGAATTACAGAACAGAACAGGGTCTCAAATTTAGAAAACCAACTTATGCTTGTTTAAGGGTAAAGGTGAGTTGGGGTGCTGCATAAAACCAGAGATTGAAATGAGCACAGATAAAGTTCCTTAAGCCAAATATGGAATAGACAAGAGCTACTCCTTGCTCAACGAAATGGACTCAACACCCCATATTAAACGCCTAAGAATGTACCTGACTCTTAAGTATCTTAATACCTATGGATTGCTATGTCTCCGAAAGAGAATCAAGCATGTGTACAGGGACATAAACGCAGCAGTGATAGGATTGGAGAGGTTCGGTGAGCAAATGAAGACCCTTTGAAGTCATATTGCATGGTACCCATTCCACGGGTTTCAACTACCCAGGTTTAAGGTATTCTTCCTTCAGCTAAAACATGCATGTGGAACCTAGAGTATGATCAACCATGTGATCGGGAGACGTGTTCAAATATGTCTCAGTTTTCGTACCCTGGTACTCGGGTGCAACATTCCAGACGCTTTACTAACACTCTCCCGACTTGGAGAGTCTGTCCCTTTAACCTCCTGTTTGGCCCAGTTTGCAATTTCTGCGGAAGATGAACAGGAATAGCGAGAACCAATGAGAGACTAGCTGGAGGTGTCTGGACGGGCAAATTTAACTCTCATTTCCCACCAGGAAGAGGAAATAACCAAAGGCTCAGCGTGCCGTGCCGGAACCAGATTAGGGCCTGAAGCCATCCTGCGGTGTTGCGGCCAGCTCACAAGAAAGCGAGTTGAAGAAAGGAGCTCAGGGGCACTGTAATTCACAAACCTGCAGAGTTATAAATGACAGCTATCGTCCAAAAATATACTGAAGTAAGGCTGCCAAGAGGACTTGAAAGCGGGGCAGAATTGCAGGAAACCGATTTCAGGAGGTAGACTGGAATTGCATTGAAAGCATAGGAAAAGAGGCAGAACGTCCACAATGATGCACTTGGCCAAAAAGGGCGTATGCGTTTTTTCCTGAATATATTCAGGAAAAAACGCGTACGCCCTTTTTGGCCAACCAAGCAAGCTTGCAAAGGAAATCTGCACTACAATGAAGTCTCACTTCCCCCCGGTCAAAAGGGCCATCTGAAAAAAGTGTAAAATCCAGAAAGGCAGGACAGGCCATGGAGAACTGGGAGCCTTGTTATGCTGATGGGCGGGATGTAAACTGCCAACAGACACTCGGGAGAAGTGTATGGTGTTTCCTGAAACATCTAAAAAACAAAGCAACAGAGCCTAGGGCACTTCCACTTATGGTCCTATAGCTTAGGGAAATTAAAATCAAAAAGACACAGCCACCCCAATGTTTGGGACGCCTCTGTTTACAAGAACCTCGTTTACCGTACAAGTTCAATATCACAGAAAGTGAAAAATGGATAAAGAACTTGTGGTACTTACGTACAATGCAGTATCACTCAGCAGTGAAATCTATGTCATCAGGCCCGTAGCAGCACAATGAGTGGATTCAGGTACGATGATTCTAACTGAAATAAGTCACACAGAAAAAGAAACATCATAAGATATCAGTAATACACGGAATGTAAACTTGGCTACACAGGAACTGAATTACAGAACAGAACAGGGTCTCAAATTTAGAAAACCAACTTATGCTTGTTTAAGGGTAAAGGTGAGTTGGGGTGCTGCATAAAACCAGAGATTGAAATGAGCACAGATAAAGTTCCTTAAGCCAAATATGGAATAGACAAGAGCTACTCCTTGCTCAACGAAATGGACTCAACACCCCATATTAAACGCCTAAGAATGTACCTGACTCTTAAGTATCTTAAAACCTATGGATTGCTATGTCTCCGAAAGAGAATCAAGCATGTGTACAGGGACATAAACGCAGCAGTGATAGGATTGGAGAGGTTCGGTGAGCAAATGAAGACCCTTTGAAGTCATATTGCATGGTACCCATTCCACGGGTTTCAACTACCCAGGTTTAAGGTATTCTTCCTTCAGCTAAAACATGCATGTGGAACCTAGAGTATGATCAACCATGTGATCGGGAGACGTGTTCAAATATGTCTCAGTTTTCGTACCCTGGTACTCGGGTGCAACATTCCAGACGCTTTACTAACACTCTCCCGACTTGGAGAGTCTGTCCCTTTAACCTCCTGTTTGGCCCAGTTTGCAATTTCTGCGGAAGATGAACAGGAATAGCGAGAACCAATGAGAGACTAGCTGGAGGTGTCTGGACGGGCAAATTTAACTCTCATTTCCCACCAGGAAGAGGAAATAACCAAAGGCTCAGTGTGCCGTGCCGGAACCAGATTAGGGCCTGAAGCCATCCTGCGGTGTTGCGGCCAGCTCACAAGAAAGCGAGTTGAAGAAAGGAGCTCAGGGGCACTGTAATTCACAAACCTGCAGAGTTATAAATGACAGCTATCGTCCAAAAATATACTGAAGTAAGGCTGCCAAGAGGACTTGAAAGCGGGGCAGAATTGCAGGAAACCGATTTCAGGAGGTAGACTGGAATTGCATTGAAAGCATAGGAAAAGAGGCAGAACGTCCACAATGATGCACTTGGCCAAAAAGGGCGTACGCGTTTTTTCCTGAATATATTCAGGAAAAAACGCGTACGCCCTTTTTGGCCAACCAAGCAAGCTTGCAAAGGAAATCTGCACTACAATGAAGTCTCACTTCCCCCCGGTCAAAAGGGCCATCTGAAAAAAGTGTAAAATCCAGAAAGGCAGGACAGGCCATGGAGAACTGGGAGCCTTGTTATGCTGATGGGCGGGATGTAAACTGCCAACAGACACTCGGGAGAAGTGTATGGTGTTTCCTGAAACATCTAAAAAACAAAGCAACAGAGCCTAGGGCACTTCCACTTATGGTCCTATAGCTTAGGGAAATTAAAATCAAAAAGACACAGCCACCCCAATGTTTGGGACGCCTCTGTTTACAAGAACCTCGTTTACCGTACAAGTTCAATATCACAGAAAGTGAAAAATGGATAAAGAACTTGTGGTACTTACGTACAATGCAGTATCACTCAGCAGTGAAATCTATGTCATCAGGCCCGTAGCAGCACAATGAGTGGATTCAGGTACGATGATTCTAACTGAAATAAGTCACACAGAAAAAGAAACATCATAAGATATCAGTAATACACGGAATGTAAACTTGGCTACACAGGAACTGAATTACAGAACAGAACAGGGTCTCAAATTTAGAAAACCAACTTATGCTTGTTTAAGGGTAAAGGTGAGTTGGGGTGCTGCATAAAACCAGAGATTGAAATGAGCACAGATAAAGTTCCTTAAGCCAAATATGGAATAGACAAGAGCTACTCCTTGCTCAACGAAATGGACTCAACACCCCATATTAAACGCCTAAGAATGTACCTGACTCTTAAGTATCTTAAAACCTATGGATTGCTATGTCTCCGAAAGAGAATCAAGCATGTGTACAGGGACATAAACGCAGCAGTGATAGGATTGGAGAGGTTCGGTGAGCAAATGAAGACCCTTTGAAGTCATATTGCATGGTACCCATTCCACGGGTTTCAACTACCCAGGTTTAAGGTATTCTTCCTTCAGCTAAAACATGCATGTGGAACCTAGAGTATTATCAACCATGTGATCGGGAGACGTGTTCAAATATGTCTCAGTTTTCGTACCCTGGTACTCGGGTGCAACATTCCAGACGCTTTACTAACACTCTCCCGACTTGGAGAGTCTGTCCCTTTAACCTCCTGTTTGGCCCAGTTTGCAATTTCTGCGGAAGATGAACAGGAATAGCGAGAACCAATGAGAGACTAGCTGGAGGTGTCTGGACGGGCAAATTTAACTCTCATTTCCCACCAGGAAGAGGAAATAACCAAAGGCTCAGCGTGCCGTGCCGGAACCAGATTAGGGCCTGAAGCCATCCTGCGGTGTTGCGGCCAGCTCACAAGAAAGCGAGTTGAAGAAAGGAGCTCAGGGGCACTGTAATTCACAAACCTGCAGAGTTATAAATGACAGCTATCGTCCAAAAATATACTGAAGTAAGGCTGCCAAGAGGACTTGAAAGCGGGGCAGAATTGCAGGAAACCGATTTCAGGAGGTAGACTGGAATTGCATTGAAAGCATAGGAAAAGAGGCAGAACGTCCACAATGATGCACTTGGCCAAAAAGGGCGTATGCGTTTTTTCCTGAATATATTCAGGAAAAAACGCGTACGCCCTTTTTGGCCAACCAAGCAAGCTTGCAAAGGAAATCTGCACTACAATGAAGTCTCACTTCCCCCCGGTCAAAAGGGCCATCTGAAAAAAGTGTAAAATCCAGAAAGGCAGGACAGGCCATGGAGAACTGGGAGCCTTGTTATGCTGATGGGCGGGATGTAAACTGCCAACAGACACTCGGGAGAAGTGTATGGTGTTTCCTGAAACATCTAAAAAACAAAGCAACAGAGCCTAGGGCACTTCCACTTATGGTCCTATAGCTTAGGGAAATTAAAATCAAAAAGACACAGCCACCCCAATGTTTGGGACGCCTCTGTTTACAAGAACCTCGTTTACCGTACAAGTTCAATATCACAGAAAGTGAAAAATGGATAAAGAACTTGTGGTACTTACGTACAATGCAGTATCACTCAGCAGTGAAATCTATGTCATCAGGCCCGTAGCAGCACAATGAGTGGATTCAGGTACGATGATTCTAACTGAAATAAGTCACACAGAAAAAGAAACATCATAAGATATCAGTAATACACGGAATGTAAACTTGGCTACACAGGAACTGAATTACAGAACAGAACAGGGTCTCAAATTTAGAAAACCAACTTATGCTTGTTTAAGGGTAAAGGTGAGTTGGGGTGCTGCATAAAACCAGAGATTGAAATGAGCACAGATAAAGTTCCTTAAGCCAAATATGGAATAGACAAGAGCTACTCCTTGCTCAACGAAATGGACTCAACACCCCATATTAAACGCCTAAGAATGTACCTGACTCTTAAGTATATTAAAACCTATGGATTGCTATGTCTCCGAAAGAGAATCAAGCATGTGTACAGGGACATAAACGCAGCAGTGATAGGATTGGAGAGGTTCGGTGAGCAAATGAAGACCCTTTGAAGTCATATTGCATGGTACCCATTCCACGGGTTTCAACTACCCAGGTTTAAGGTATTCTTCCTTCAGCTAAAACATGCATGTGGAACCTAGAGTATGATCAACCATGTGATCGGGAGACGTGTTCAAATATGTCTCAGTTTTCGTACCCTGGTACTCGGGTGCAACATTCCAGACGCTTTACTAACACTCTCCCGACTTGGAGAGTCTGTCCCTTTAACCTCCTGTTTGGCCCAGTTTGCAATTTCTGCGGAAGATGAACAGGAATAGCGAGAACCAATGAGAGACTAGCTGGAGGTGTCTGGACGGGCAAATTTAACTCTCATTTCCCACCAGGAAGAGGAAATAACCAAAGGCTCAGTGTGCCGTGCCGGAACCAGATTAGGGCCTGAAGCCATCCTGCGGTGTTGCGGCCAGCTCACAAGAAAGCGAGTTGAAGAAAGGAGCTCAGGGGCACTGTAATTCACAAACCTGCAGAGTTATAAATGACAGCTATCGTCCAAAAATATACTGAAGTAAGGCTGCCAAGAGGACTTGAAAGCGGGGCAGAATTGCAGGAAACCGATTTCAGGAGGTAGACTGGAATTGCATTGAAAGCATAGGAAAAGAGGCAGAACGTCCACAATGATGCACTTGGCCAAAAAGGGCGTACGCGTTTTTTCCTGAATATATTCAGGAAAAAACGCGTACGCCCTTTTTGGCCAACCAAGCAAGCTTGCAAAGGAAATCTGCACTACAATGAAGTCTCACTTCCCCCCGGTCAAAAGGGCCATCTGAAAAAAGTGTAAAATCCAGAAAGGCAGGACAGGCCATGGAGAACTGGGAGCCTTGTTATGCTGATGGGCGGGATGTAAACTGCCAACAGACACTCGGGAGAAGTGTATGGTGTTTCCTGAAACATCTAAAAAACAAAGCAACAGAGCCTAGGGCACTTCCACTTATGGTCCTATAGCTTAGGGAAATTAAAATCAAAAAGACACAGCCACCCCAATGTTTGGGACGCCTCTGTTTACAAGAACCTCGTTTACCGTACAAGTTCAATATCACAGAAAGTGAAAAATGGATAAAGAACTTGTGGTACTTACGTACAATGCAGTATCACTCAGCAGTGAAATCTATGTCATCAGGCCCGTAGCAGCACAATGAGTGGATTCAGGTACGATGATTCTAACTGAAATAAGTCACACAGAAAAAGAAACATCATAAGATATCAGTAATACACGGAATGTAAACTTGGCTACACAGGAACTGAATTACAGAACAGAACAGGGTCTCAAATTTAGAAAACCAACTTATGCTTGTTTAAGGGTAAAGGTGAGTTGGGGTGCTGCATAAAACCAGAGATTGAAATGAGCACAGATAAAGTTCCTTAAGCCAAATATGGAATAGACAAGAGCTACTCCTTGCTCAACGAAATGGACTCAACACCCCATATTAAACGCCTAAGAATGTACCTGACTCTTAAGTATCTTAAAACCTATGGATTGCTATGTCTCCGAAAGAGAATCAAGCATGTGTACAGGGACATAAACGCAGCAGTGATAGGATTGGAGAGGTTCGGTGAGCAAATGAAGACCCTTTGAAGTCATATTGCATGGTACCCATTCCACGGGTTTCAACTACCCAGGTTTAAGGTATTCTTCCTTCAGCTAAAACATGCATGTGGAACCTAGAGTATGATCAACCATGTGATCGGGAGACGTGTTCAAATATGTCTCAGTTTTCATACCCTGGTACTCGGGTGCAACATTCCAGACGCTTTACTAACACTCTCCCGACTTGGAGAGTCTGTCCTTTTAACCTCCTGTTTGGCCCAGTTTGCAATTTCTGCGGAAGATGAACAGGAATAGCGAGAACCAATGAGAGACTAGCTGGAGGTGTCTGGACGGGCAAATTTAACTCTCATTTCCCACCAGGAAGAGGAAATAACCAAAGGCTCAGCGTGCCGTGCCGGAACCAGATTAGGGCCTGAAGCCATCCTGCGGTGTTGCGGCCAGCTCACAAGAAAGCGAGTTGAAGAAAGGAGCTCAGGGGCACTGTAATTCACAAACCTGCAGAGTTATAAATGACAGCTATCGTCCAAAAATATACTGAAGTAAGGCTGCCAAGAGGACTTGAAAGCGGGGCAGAATTGCAGGAAACCGATTTCAGGAGGTAGACTGGAATTGCATTCAAAGCATAGGAAAAGAGGCAGAACGTCCACAATGATGCACTTGGCCAAAAAGGGCGTATGCGTTTTTTCCTGAATATATTCAGGAAAAAACGCGTACGCCCTTTTTGGCCAACCAAGCAAGCTTGCAAAGGAAATCTGCACTACAATGAAGTCTCACTTCCCCCCGGTCAAAAGGGCCATCTGAAAAAAGTGTAAAATCCAGAAAGGCAGGACAGGCCATGGAGAACTGGGAGCCTTGTTATGCTGATGGGCGGGATGTAAACTGCCAACAGACACTCGGGAGAAGTGTATGGTGTTTCCTGAAACATCTAAAAAACAAAGCAACAGAGCCTAGGGCACTTCCACTTATGGTCCTATAGCTTAGGGAAATTAAAATCAAAAAGACACAGCCACCCCAATGTTTGGGACGCCTCTGTTTACAAGAACCTCGTTTACCGTACAAGTTCAATATCACAGAAAGTGAAAAATGGATAAAGAACTTGTGGTACTTACGTACAATGCAGTATCACTCAGCAGTGAAATCTATGTCATCAGGCCCGTAGCAGCACAATGAGTGGATTCAGGTACGATGATTCTAACTGAAATAAGTCACACAGAAAAAGAAACATCATAAGATATCAGTAATACACGGAATGTAAACTTGGCTACACAGGAACTGAATTACAGAACAGAACAGGGTCTCAAATTTAGAAAACCAACTTATGCTTGTTTAAGGGTAAAGGTGAGTTGGGGTGCTGCATAAAACCAGAGATTGAAATGAGCACAGATAAAGTTCCTTAAGCCAAATATGGAATAGACAAGAGCTACTCCTTGCTCAACGAAATGGACTCAACACCCCATATTAAACGCCTAAGAATGTACCTGACTCTTAAGTATCTTAAAACCTATGGATTGCTATGTCTCCGAAAGAGAATCAAGCATGTGTACAGGGACATAAACGCAGCAGTGATAGGATTGGAGAGGTTCGGTGAGCAAATGAAGACCCTTTGAAGTCATATTGCATGGTACCCATTCCACGGGTTTCAACTACCCAGGTTTAAGGTATTCTTCCTTCAGCTAAAACATGCATGTGGAACCTAGAGTATGATCAACCATGTGATCGGGAGACGTGTTCAAATATGTCTCAGTTTTCGTACCCTGGTACTCGGGTGCAACATTCCAGACGCTTTACTAACACTCTCCCGACTTGGAGAGTCTGTCCCTTTAACCTCCTGTTTGGCCCAGTTTGCAATTTCTGCGGAAGATGAACAGGAATAGCGAGAACCAATGAGAGACTAGCTGGAGGTGTCTGGACGGGCAAATTTAACTCTCATTTCCCACCAGGAAGAGGAAATAACCAAAGGCTCAGCGTGCCGTGCCGGAACCAGATTAGGGCCTGAAGCCATCCTGCGGTGTTGCGGCCAGCTCACAAGAAAGCGAGTTGAAGAAAGGAGCTCAGGGGCACTGTAATTCACAAACCTGCAGAGTTATAAATGACAGCTATCGTCCAAAAATATACTGAAGTAAGGCTGCCAAGAGGACTTGAAAGCGGGGCAGAATTGCAGGAAACCGATTTCAGGAGGTAGACTGGAATTGCATTGAAAGCATAGGAAAAGAGGCAGAACGTCCACAATGATGCACTTGGCCAAAAAGGGCGTACGCGTTTTTTCCTGAATATATTCAGGAAAAAACGCGTACGCCCTTTTTGGCCAACCAAGCAAGCTTGCAAAGGAAATCTGCACTACAATGAAGTCTCACTTCCCCCCGGTCAAAAGGGCCATCTGAAAAAAGTGTAAAATCCAGAAAGGCAGGACAGGCCATGGAGAACTGGGAGCCTTGTTATGCTGATGGGCGGGATGTAAACTGCCAACAGACACTCGGGAGAAGTGTATGGTGTTTCCTGAAACATCTAAAAAACAAAGCAACAGAGCCTAGGGCACTTCCACTTATGGTCCTATAGCTTAGGGAAATTAAAATCAAAAAGACACAGCCACCCCAATGTTTGGGACGCCTCTGTTTACAAGAACCTCGTTTACCGTACAAGTTCAATATCACAGAAAGTGAAAAATGGATAAAGAACTTGTGGTACTTACGTACAATGCAGTATCACTCAGCAGTGAAATCTATGTCATCAGGCCCGTAGCAGCACAATGAGTGGATTCAGGTACGATGATTCTAACTGAAATAAGTCACACAGAAAAAGAAACATCATAAGATATCAGTAATACACGGAATGTAAACTTGGCTACACAGGAACTGAATTACAGAACAGAACAGGGTCTCAAATTTAGAAAACCAACTTATGCTTGTTTAAGGGTAAAGGTGAGTTGGGGTGCTGCATAAAACCAGAGATTGAAATGAGCACAGATAAAGTTCCTTAAGCCAAATATGGAATAGACAAGAGCTACTCCTTGCTCAACGAAATGGACTCAACACCCCATATTAAACGCCTAAGAATGTACCTGACTCTTAAGTATCTTAAAACCTATGGATTGCTATGTCTCCGAAAGAGAATCAAGCATGTGTACAGGGACATAAACGCAGCAGTGATAGGATTGGAGAGGTTCGGTGAGCAAATGAAGACCCTTTGAAGTCATATTGCATGGTACCCATTCCACGGGTTTCAACTACCCAGGTTTAAGGTATTCTTCCTTCAGCTAAAACATGCATGTGGAACCTAGAGTATGATCAACCATGTGATCGGGAGACGTGTTCAAATATGTCTCAGTTTTCGTACCCCGGTACTCGGGTGCAACATTCCAGACGCTTTACTAACACTCTCCCGACTTGGAGAGTCTGTCCCTTTAACCTCCTGTTTGGCCCAGTTTGCAATTTCTGCGGAAGATGAACAGGAATAGCGAGAACCAATGAGAGACTAGCTGGAGGTGTCTGGACGGGCAAATTTAACTCTCATTTCCCACCAGGAAGAGGAAATAACCAAAGGCTCAGCGTGCCGTGCCGGAACCAGATTAGGGCCTGAAGCCATCCTGCGGTGTTGCGGCCAGCTCACAAGAAAGCGAGTTGAAGAAAGGAGCTCAGGGGCACTGTAATTCACAAACCTGCAGAGTTATAAATGACAGCTATCGTCCAAAAATATACTGAAGTAAGGCTGCCAAGAGGACTTGAAAGCGGGGCAGAATTGCAGGAAACCGATTTCAGGAGGTAGACTGGAATTGCATTGAAAGCATAGGAAAAGAGGCAGAACGTCCACAATGATGCACTTGGCCAAAAAGGGCGTACGCGTTTTTTCCTGAATATATTCAGGAAAAAACGCGTACGCCCTTTTTGGCCAACCAAGCAAGCTTGCAAAGGAAATCTGCACTACAATGAAGTCTCACTTCCCCCCGGTCAAAAGGGCCATCTGAAAAAAGTGTAAAATCCAGAAAGGCAGGACAGGCCATGGAGAAATGGGAGCCTTGTTATGCTGATGGGCGGGATGTAAACTGCCAACAGACACTCGGGAGAAGTGTATGGTGTTTCCTGAAACATCTAAAAAACAAAGCAACAGAGCCTAGGGCACTTCCACTTATGGTCCTATAGCTTAGGGAAATTAAAATCAAAAAGACACAGCCACCCCAATGTTTGGGACGCCTCTGTTTACAAGAACCTCGTTTACCGTACAAGTTCAATATCACAGAAAGTGAAAAATGGATAAAGAACTTGTGGTACTTACGTACAATGCAGTATCACTCAGCAGTGAAATCTATGTCATCAGGCCCGTAGCAGCACAATGAGTGGATTCAGGTACGATGATTCTAACTGAAATAAGTCACACAGAAAAAGAAACATCATAAGATATCAGTAATACACGGAATGTAAACTTGGCTACACAGGAACTGAATTACAGAACAGAACAGGGTCTCAAATTTAGAAAACCAACTTATGCTTGTTTAAGGGTAAAGGTGAGTTGGGGTGCTGCATAAAACCAGAGATTGAAATGAGCACAGATAAAGTTCCTTAAGCCAAATATGGAATAGACAAGAGCTACTCCTTGCTCAACGAAATGGACTCAACACCCCATATTAAACGCCTAAGAATGTACCTGACTCTTAAGTATCTTAAAACCTATGGATTGCTATGTCTCCGAAAGAGAATCAAGCATGTGTACAGGGACATAAACGCAGCAGTGATAGGATTGGAGAGGTTCGGTGAGCAAATGAAGACCCTTTGAAGTCATATTGCATGGTACCCATTCCACGGGTTTCAACTACCCAGGTTTAAGGTATTCTTCCTTCAGCTAAAACATGCATGTGGAACCTAGAGTATGATCAACCATGTGATCGGGAGACGTGTTCAAATATGTCTCAGTTTTCGTACCCTGGTTCTCGGGTGCAACATTCCAGACGCTTTACTAACACTCTCCCGACTTGGAGAGTCTGTCCCTTTAACCTCCTGTTTGGCCCAGTTTGCAATTTCTGCGGAAGATGAACAGGAATAGCGAGAACCAATGAGAGACTAGCTGGAGGTGTCTGGACGGGCAAATTTAACTCTCATTTCCCACCAGGAAGAGGAAATAACCAAAGGCTCAGCGTGCCGTGCCGGAACCAGATTAGGGCCTGAAGCCATCCTGCGGTGTTGCGGCCAGCTCACAAGAAAGCGAGTTGAAGAAAGGAGCTCAGGGGCACTGTAATTCACAAACCTGCAGAGTTATAAATGACAGCTATCGTCCAAAAATATACTGAAGTAAGGCTGCCAAGAGGACTTGAAAGCGGGGCAGAATTGCAGGAAACCGATTTCAGGAGGTAGACTGGAATTGCATTGAAAGCATAGGAAAAGAGGCAGAACGTCCACAATGATGCACTTGGCCAAAAAGGGCGTATGCGTTTTTTCCTGAATATATTCAGGAAAAAACGCGTACGCCCTTTTTGGCCAACCAAGCAAGCTTGCAAAGGAAATCTGCACTACAATGAAGTCTCACTTCCCCCCGGTCAAAAGGGCCATCTGAAAAAAGTGTAAAATCCAGAAAGGCAGGACAGGCCATGGAGAACTGGGAGCCTTGTTATGCTGATGGGCGGGATGTAAACTGCCAACAGACACTCGGGAGAAGTGTATGGTGTTTCCTGAAACATCTAAAAAACAAAGCAACAGAGCCTAGGGCACTTCCACTTATGGTCCTATAGCTTAGGGAAATTAAAATCAAAAAGACACAGCCACCCCAATGTTTGGGACGCCTCTGTTTACAAGAACCTCGTTTACCGTACAAGTTCAATATCACAGAAAGTGAAAAATGGATAAAGAACTTGTGGTACTTACGTACAATGCAGTATCACTCAGCAGTGAAATCTATGTCATCAGGCCCGTAGCAGCACAATGAGTGGATTCAGGTACGATGATTCTAACTGAAATAAGTCACACAGAAAAAGAAACATCATAAGATATCAGTAATACACGGAATGTAAACTTGGCTACACAGGAACTGAATTACAGAACAGAACAGGGTCTCAAATTTAGAAAACCAACTTATGCTTGTTTAAGGGTAAAGGTGAGTTGGGGTGCTGCATAAAACCAGAGATTGAAATGAGCACAGATAAAGTTCCTTAAGCCAAATATGGAATAGACAAGAGCTACTCCTTGCTCAACGAAATGGACTCAACACCCCATATTAAACGCCTAAGAATGTACCTGACTCTTAAGTATCTTAATACCTATGGATTGCTATGTCTCCGAAAGAGAATCAAGCATGTGTACAGGGACATAAACGCAGCAGTGATAGGATTGGAGAGGTTCGGTGAGCAAATGAAGACCCTTTGAAGTCATATTGCATGGTACCCATTCCACGGGTTTCAACTACCCAGGTTTAAGGTATTCTTCCTTCAGCTAAAACATGCATGTGGAACCTAGAGTATGATCAACCATGTGATCGGGAGACGTGTTCAAATATGTCTCAGTTTTCGTACCCTGGTACTCGGGTGCAACATTCCAGACGCTTTACTAACACTCTCCCGACTTGGAGAGTCTGTCCCTTTAACCTCCTGTTTGGCCCAGTTTGCAATTTCTGCGGAAGATGAACAGGAATAGCGAGAACCAATGAGAGACTAGCTGGAGGTGTCTGGACGGGCAAATTTAACTCTCATTTCCCACCAGGAAGAGGAAATAACCAAAGGCTCAGCGTGCCGTGCCGGAACCAGATTAGGGCCTGAAGCCATCCTGCGGTGTTGCGGCCAGCTCACAAGAAAGCGAGTTGAAGAAAGGAGCTCAGGGGCACTGTAATTCACAAACCTGCAGAGTTATAAATGACAGCTATCGTCCAAAAATATACTGAAGTAAGGCTGCCAAGAGGACTTGAAAGCGGGGCAGAATTGCAGGAAACCGATTTCAGGAGGTAGACTGGAATTGCATTGAAAGCATAGGAAAAGAGGCAGAACGTCCACAATGATGCACTTGGCCAAAAAGGGCGTATGCGTTTTTTCCTGAATATATTCAGGAAAAAACGCGTACGCCCTTTTTGGCCAACCAAGCAAGCTTGCAAAGGAAATCTGCACTACAATGAAGTCTCACTTCCCCCCGGTCAAAAGGGCCATCTGAAAAAAGTGTAAAATCCAGAAAGGCAGGACAGGCCATGGAGAACTGGGAGCCTTGTTATGCTGATGGGCGGGATGTAAACTGCCAACAGACACTCGGGAGAAGTGTATGGTGTTTCCTGAAACATCTAAAAAACAAAGCAACAGAGCCTAGGGCACTTCCACTTATGGTCCTATAGCTTAGGGAAATTAAAATCAAAAAGACACAGCCACCCCAATGTTTGGGACGCCTCTGTTTACAAGAACCTCGTTTACCGTACAAGTTCAATATCACAGAAAGTGAAAAATGGATAAAGAACTTGTGGTACTTACGTACAATGCAGTATCACTCAGCAGTGAAATCTATGTCATCAGGCCCGTAGCAGCACAATGAGTGGATTCAGGTACGATGATTCTAACTGAAATAAGTCACACAGAAAAAGAAACATCATAAGATATCAGTAATACACGGAATGTAAACTTGGCTACACAGGAACTGAATTACAGAACAGAACAGGGTCTCAAATTTAGAAAACCAACTTATGCTTGTTTAAGGGTAAAGGTGAGTTGGGGTGCTGCATAAAACCAGAGATTGAAATGAGCACAGATAAAGTTCCTTAAGCCAAATATGGAATAGACAAGAGCTACTCCTTGCTCAACGAAATGGACTCAACACCCCATATTAAACGCCTAAGAATGTACCTGACTCTTAAGTATCTTAAAACCTATGGATTGCTATGTCTCCGAAAGAGAATCAAGCATGTGTACAGGGACATAAACGCAGCAGTGATAGGATTGGAGAGGTTCGGTGAGCAAATGAAGACCCTTTGAAGTCATATTGCATGGTACCCATTCCACGGGTTTCAACTACCCAGGTTTAAGGTATTCTTCCTTCAGCTAAAACATGCATGTGGAACCTAGAGTATGATCAACCATGTGATCGGGAGACGTGTTCAAATATGTCTCAGTTTTCGTACCCTGGTACTCGGGTGCAACATTCCAGACGCTTTACTAACACTCTCCCGACTTGGAGAGTCTGTCCCTTTAACCTCCTGTTTGGCCCAGTTTGCAATTTCTGCGGAAGATGAACAGGAATAGCGAGAACCAATGAGAGACTAGCTGGAGGTGTCTGGACGGGCAAATTTAACTCTCATTTCCCACCAGGAAGAGGAAATAACCAAAGGCTCAGTGTGCCGTGCCGGAACCAGATTAGGGCCTGAAGCCATCCTGCGGTGTTGCGGCCAGCTCACAAGAAAGCGAGTTGAAGAAAGGAGCTCAGGGGCACTGTAATTCACAAACCTGCAGAGTTATAAATGACAGCTATCGTCCAAAAATATACTGAAGTAAGGCTGCCAAGAGGACTTGAAAGCGGGGCAGAATTGCAGGAAACCGATTTCAGGAGGTAGACTGGAATTGCATTGAAAGCATAGGAAAAGAGGCAGAACGTCCACAATGATGCACTTGGCCAAAAAGGGCGTACGCGTTTTTTCCTGAATATATTCAGGAAAAAACGCGTACGCCCTTTTTGGCCAACCAAGCAAGCTTGCAAAGGAAATCTGCACTACAATGAAGTCTCACTTCCCCCCGGTCAAAAGGGCCATCTGAAAAAAGTGTAAAATCCAGAAAGGCAGGACAGGCCATGGAGAACTGGGAGCCTTGTTATGCTGATGGGCGGGATGTAAACTGCCAACAGACACTCGGGAGAAGTGTATGGTGTTTCCTGAAACATCTAAAAAACAAAGCAACAGAGCCTAGGGCACTTCCACTTATGGTCCTATAGCTTAGGGAAATTAAAATCAAAAAGACACAGCCACCCCAATGTTTGGGACGCCTCTGTTTACAAGAACCTCGTTTACCGTACAAGTTCAATATCACAGAAAGTGAAAAATGGATAAAGAACTTGTGGTACTTACGTACAATGCAGTATCACTCAGCAGTGAAATCTATGTCATCAGGCCCGTAGCAGCACAATGAGTGGATTCAGGTACGATGATTCTAACTGAAATAAGTCACACAGAAAAAGAAACATCATAAGATATCAGTAATACACGGAATGTAAACTTGGCTACACAGGAACTGAATTACAGAACAGAACAGGGTCTCAAATTTAGAAAACCAACTTATGCTTGTTTAAGGGTAAAGGTGAGTTGGGGTGCTGCATAAAACCAGAGATTGAAATGAGCACAGATAAAGTTCCTTAAGCCAAATATGGAATAGACAAGAGCTACTCCTTGCTCAACGAAATGGACTCAACACCCCATATTAAACGCCTAAGAATGTACCTGACTCTTAAGTATCTTAAAACCTATGGATTGCTATGTCTCCGAAAGAGAATCAAGCATGTGTACAGGGACATAAACGCAGCAGTGATAGGATTGGAGAGGTTCGGTGAGCAAATGAAGACCCTTTGAAGTCATATTGCATGGTACCCATTCCACGGGTTTCAACTACCCAGGTTTAAGGTATTCTTCCTTCAGCTAAAACATGCATGTGGAACCTAGAGTATGATCAACCATGTGATCGGGAGACGTGTTCAAATATGTCTCAGTTTTCGTACCCTGGTACTCGGGTGCAACATTCCAGACGCTTTACTAACACTCTCCCGACTTGGAGAGTCTGTCCCTTTAACCTCCTGTTTGGCCCAGTTTGCAATTTCTGCGGAAGATGAACAGGAATAGCGAGAACCAATGAGAGACTAGCTGGAGGTGTCTGGACGGGCAAATTTAACTCTCATTTCCCACCAGGAAGAGGAAATAACCAAAGGCTCAGCGTGCCGTGCCGGAACCAGATTAGGGCCTGAAGCCATCCTGCGGTGTTGCGGCCAGCTCACAAGAAAGCGAGTTGAAGAAAGGAGCTCAGGGGCACTGTAATTCACAAACCTGCAGAGTTATAAATGACAGCTATCGTCCAAAAATATACTGAAGTAAGGCTGCCAAGAGGACTTGAAAGCGGGGCAGAATTGCAGGAAACCGATTTCAGGAGGTAGACTGGAATTGCATTGAAAGCATAGGAAAAGAGGCAGAACGTCCACAATGATGCACTTGGCCAAAAAGGGCGTACGCGTTTTTTCCTGAATATATTCAGGAAAAAACGCGTACGCCCTTTTTGGCCAACCAAGCAAGCTTGCAAAGGAAATCTGCACTACAATGAAGTCTCACTTCCCCCCGGTCAAAAGGGCCATCTGAAAAAAGTGTAAAATCCAGAAAGGCAGGACAGGCCATGGAGAACTGGGAGCCTTGTTATGCTGATGGGCGGGATGTAAACTGCCAACAGACACTCGGGAGAAGTGTATGGTGTTTCCTGAAACATCTAAAAAACAAAGCAACAGAGCCTAGGGCACTTCCACTTATGGTCCTATAGCTTAGGGAAATTAAAATCAAAAAGACACAGCCACCCCAATGTTTGGGACGCCTCTGTTTACAAGAACCTCGTTTACCGTACAAGTTCAATATCACAGAAAGTGAAAAATGGATAAAGAACTTGTGGTACTTACGTACAATGCAGTATCACTCAGCAGTGAAATCTATGTCATCAGGCCCGTAGCAGCACAATGAGTGGATTCAGGTACGATGATTCTAACTGAAATAAGTCACACAGAAAAAGAAACATCATAAGATATCAGTAATACACGGAATGTAAACTTGGCTACACAGGAACTGAATTACAGAACAGAACAGGGTCTCAAATTTAGAAAACCAACTTATGCTTGTTTAAGGGTAAAGGTGAGTTGGGGTGCTGCATAAAACCAGAGATTGAAATGAGCACAGATAAAGTTCCTTAAGCCAAATATGGAATAGACAAGAGCTACTCCTTGCTCAACGAAATGGACTCAACACCCCATATTAAACGCCTAAGAATGTACCTGACTCTTAAGTATATTAAAACCTATGGATTGCTATGTCTCCGAAAGAGAATCAAGCATGTGTACAGGGACATAAACGCAGCAGTGATAGGATTGGAGAGGTTCGGTGAGCAAATGAAGACCCTTTGAAGTCATATTGCATGGTACCCATTCCACGGGTTTCAACTACCCAGGTTTAAGGTATTCTTCCTTCAGCTAAAACATGCATGTGGAACCTAGAGTATGATCAACCATGTGATCGGGAGACGTGTTCAAATATGTCTCAGTTTTCGTACCCTGGTACTCGGGTGCAACATTCCAGACGCTTTACTAACACTCTCCCGACTTGGAGAGTCTGTCCCTTTAACCTCCTGTTTGGCCCAGTTTGCAATTTCTGCGGAAGATGAACAGGAATAGCGAGAACCAATGAGAGACTAGCTGGAGGTGTCTGGACGGGCAAATTTAACTCTCATTTCCCACCAGGAAGAGGAAATAACCAAAGGCTCAGTGTGCCGTGCCGGAACCAGATTAGGGCCTGAAGCCATCCTGCGGTGTTGCGGCCAGCTCACAAGAAAGCGAGTTGAAGAAAGGAGCTCAGGGGCACTGTAATTCACAAACCTGCAGAGTTATAAATGACAGCTATCGTCCAAAAATATACTGAAGTAAGGCTGCCAAGAGGACTTGAAAGCGGGGCAGAATTGCAGGAAACCGATTTCAGGAGGTAGACTGGAATTGCATTGAAAGCATAGGAAAAGAGGCAGAACGTCCACAATGATGCACTTGGCCAAAAAGGGCGTACGCGTTTTTTCCTGAATATATTCAGGAAAAAACGCGTACGCCCTTTTTGGCCAACCAAGCAAGCTTGCAAAGGAAATCTGCACTACAATGAAGTCTCACTTCCCCCCGGTCAAAAGGGCCATCTGAAAAAAGTGTAAAATCCAGAAAGGCAGGACAGGCCATGGAGAACTGGGAGCCTTGTTATGCTGATGGGCGGGATGTAAACTGCCAACAGACACTCGGGAGAAGTGTATGGTGTTTCCTGAAACATCTAAAAAACAAAGCAACAGAGCCTAGGGCACTTCCACTTATGGTCCTATAGCTTAGGGAAATTAAAATCAAAAAGACACAGCCACCCCAATGTTTGGGACGCCTCTGTTTACAAGAACCTCGTTTACCGTACAAGTTCAATATCACAGAAAGTGAAAAATGGATAAAGAACTTGTGGTACTTACGTACAATGCAGTATCACTCAGCAGTGAAATCTATGTCATCAGGCCCGTAGCAGCACAATGAGTGGATTCAGGTACGATGATTCTAACTGAAATAAGTCACACAGAAAAAGAAACATCATAAGATATCAGTAATACACGGAATGTAAACTTGGCTACACAGGAACTGAATTACAGAACAGAACAGGGTCTCAAATTTAGAAAACCAACTTATGCTTGTTTAAGGGTAAAGGTGAGTTGGGGTGCTGCATAAAACCAGAGATTGAAATGAGCACAGATAAAGTTCCTTAAGCCAAATATGGAATAGACAAGAGCTACTCCTTGCTCAACGAAATGGACTCAACACCCCATATTAAACGCCTAAGAATGTACCTGACTCTTAAGTATCTTAAAACCTATGGATTGCTATGTCTCCGAAAGAGAATCAAGCATGTGTACAGGGACATAAACGCAGCAGTGATAGGATTGGAGAGGTTCGGTGAGCAAATGAAGACCCTTTGAAGTCATATTGCATGGTACCCATTCCACGGGTTTCAACTACCCAGGTTTAAGGTATTCTTCCTTCAGCTAAAACATGCATGTGGAACCTAGAGTATGATCAACCATGTGATCGGGAGACGTGTTCAAATATGTCTCAGTTTTCGTACCCTGGTACTCGGGTGCAACATTCCAGACGCTTTACTAACACTCTCCCGACTTGGAGAGTCTGTCCTTTTAACCTCCTGTTTGGCCCAGTTTGCAATTTCTGCGGAAGATGAACAGGAATAGCGAGAACCAATGAGAGACTAGCTGGAGGTGTCTGGACGGGCAAATTTAACTCTCATTTCCCACCAGGAAGAGGAAATAACCAAAGGCTCAGCGTGCCGTGCCGGAACCAGATTAGGGCCTGAAGCCATCCTGCGGTGTTGCGGCCAGCTCACAAGAAAGCGAGTTGAAGAAAGGAGCTCAGGGGCACTGTAATTCACAAACCTGCAGAGTTATAAATGACAGCTATCGTCCAAAAATATACTGAAGTAAGGCTGCCAAGAGGACTTGAAAGCGGGGCAGAATTGCAGGAAACCGATTTCAGGAGGTAGACTGGAATTGCATTCAAAGCATAGGAAAAGAGGCAGAACGTCCACAATGATGCACTTGGCCAAAAAGGGCGTATGCGTTTTTTCCTGAATATATTCAGGAAAAAACGCGTACGCCCTTTTTGGCCAACCAAGCAAGCTTGCAAAGGAAATCTGCACTACAATGAAGTCTCACTTCCCCCCGGTCAAAAGGGCCATCTGAAAAAAGTGTAAAATCCAGAAAGGCAGGACAGGCCATGGAGAACTGGGAGCCTTGTTATGCTGATGGGCGGGATGTAAACTGCCAACAGACACTCGGGAGAAGTGTATGGTGTTTCCTGAAACATCTAAAAAACAAAGCAACAGAGCCTAGGGCACTTCCACTTATGGTCCTATAGCTTAGGGAAATTAAAATCAAAAAGACACAGCCACCCCAATGTTTGGGACGCCTCTGTTTACAAGAACCTCGTTTACCGTACAAGTTCAATATCACAGAAAGTGAAAAATGGATAAAGAACTTGTGGTACTTACGTACAATGCAGTATCACTCAGCAGTGAAATCTATGTCATCAGGCCCGTAGCAGCACAATGAGTGGATTCAGGTACGATGATTCTAACTGAAATAAGTCACACAGAAAAAGAAACATCATAAGATATCAGTAATACACGGAATGTAAACTTGGCTACACAGGAACTGAATTACAGAACAGAACAGGGTCTCAAATTTAGAAAACCAACTTATGCTTGTTTAAGGGTAAAGGTGAGTTGGGGTGCTGCATAAAACCAGAGATTGAAATGAGCACAGATAAAGTTCCTTAAGCCAAATATGGAATAGACAAGAGCTACTCCTTGCTCAACGAAATGGACTCAACACCCCATATTAAACGCCTAAGAATGTACCTGACTCTTAAGTATCTTAAAACCTATGGATTGCTATGTCTCCGAAAGAGAATCAAGCATGTGTACAGGGACATAAACGCAGCAGTGATAGGATTGGAGAGGTTCGGTGAGCAAATGAAGACCCTTTGAAGTCATATTGCATGGTACCCATTCCACGGGTTTCAACTACCCAGGTTTAAGGTATTCTTCCTTCAGCTAAAACATGCATGTGGAACCTAGAGTATGATCAACCATGTGATCGGGAGACGTGTTCAAATATGTCTCAGTTTTCGTACCCTGGTACTCGGGTGCAACATTCCAGACGCTTTACTAACACTCTCCCGACTTGGAGAGTCTGTCCCTTTAACCTCCTGTTTGGCCCAGTTTGCAATTTCTGCGGAAGATGAACAGGAATAGCGAGAACCAATGAGAGACTAGCTGGAGGTGTCTGGACGGGCAAATTTAACTCTCATTTCCCACCAGGAAGAGGAAATAACCAAAGGCTCAGCGTGCCGTGCCGGAACCAGATTAGGGCCTGAAGCCATCCTGCGGTGTTGCGGCCAGCTCACAAGAAAGCGAGTTGAAGAAAGGAGCTCAGGGGCACTGTAATTCACAAACCTGCAGAGTTATAAATGACAGCTATCGTCCAAAAATATACTGAAGTAAGGCTGCCAAGAGGACTTGAAAGCGGGGCAGAATTGCAGGAAACCGATTTCAGGAGGTAGACTGGAATTGCATTGAAAGCATAGGAAAAGAGGCAGAACGTCCACAATGATGCACTTGGCCAAAAAGGGCGTACGCGTTTTTTCCTGAATATATTCAGGAAAAAACGCGTACGCCCTTTTTGGCCAACCAAGCAAGCTTGCAAAGGAAATCTGCACTACAATGAAGTCTCACTTCCCCCCGGTCAAAAGGGCCATCTGAAAAAAGTGTAAAATCCAGAAAGGCAGGACAGGCCATGGAGAACTGGGAGCCTTGTTATGCTGATGGGCGGGATGTAAACTGCCAACAGACACTCGGGAGAAGTGTATGGTGTTTCCTGAAACATCTAAAAAACAAAGCAACAGAGCCTAGGGCACTTCCACTTATGGTCCTATAGCTTAGGGAAATTAAAATCAAAAAGACACAGCCACCCCAATGTTTGGGACGCCTCTGTTTACAAGAACCTCGTTTACCGTACAAGTTCAATATCACAGAAAGTGAAAAATGGATAAAGAACTTGTGGTACTTACGTACAATGCAGTATCACTCAGCAGTGAAATCTATGTCATCAGGCCCGTAGCAGCACAATGAGTGGATTCAGGTACGATGATTCTAACTGAAATAAGTCACACAGAAAAAGAAACATCATAAGATATCAGTAATACACGGAATGTAAACTTGGCTACACAGGAACTGAATTACAGAACAGAACAGGGTCTCAAATTTAGAAAACCAACTTATGCTTGTTTAAGGGTAAAGGTGAGTTGGGGTGCTGCATAAAACCAGAGATTGAAATGAGCACAGATAAAGTTCCTTAAGCCAAATATGGAATAGACAAGAGCTACTCCTTGCTCAACGAAATGGACTCAACACCCCATATTAAACGCCTAAGAATGTACCTGACTCTTAAGTATCTTAAAACCTATGGATTGCTATGTCTCCGAAAGAGAATCAAGCATGTGTACAGGGACATAAACGCAGCAGTGATAGGATTGGAGAGGTTCGGTGAGCAAATGAAGACCCTTTGAAGTCATATTGCATGGTACCCATTCCACGGGTTTCAACTACCCAGGTTTAAGGTATTCTTCCTTCAGCTAAAACATGCATGTGGAACCTAGAGTATGATCAACCATGTGATCGGGAGACGTGTTCAAATATGTCTCAGTTTTCGTACCCCGGTACTCGGGTGCAACATTCCAGACGCTTTACTAACACTCTCCCGACTTGGAGAGTCTGTCCCTTTAACCTCCTGTTTGGCCCAGTTTGCAATTTCTGCGGAAGATGAACAGGAATAGCGAGAACCAATGAGAGACTAGCTGGAGGTGTCTGGACGGGCAAATTTAACTCTCATTTCCCACCAGGAAGAGGAAATAACCAAAGGCTCAGCGTGCCGTGCCGGAACCAGATTAGGGCCTGAAGCCATCCTGCGGTGTTGCGGCCAGCTCACAAGAAAGCGAGTTGAAGAAAGGAGCTCAGGGGCACTGTAATTCACAAACCTGCAGAGTTATAAATGACAGCTATCGTCCAAAAATATACTGAAGTAAGGCTGCCAAGAGGACTTGAAAGCGGGGCAGAATTGCAGGAAACCGATTTCAGGAGGTAGACTGGAATTGCATTGAAAGCATAGGAAAAGAGGCAGAACGTCCACAATGATGCACTTGGCCAAAAAGGGCGTACGCGTTTTTTCCTGAATATATTCAGGAAAAAACGCGTACGCCCTTTTTGGCCAACCAAGCAAGCTTGCAAAGGAAATCTGCACTACAATGAAGTCTCACTTCCCCCCGGTCAAAAGGGCCATCTGAAAAAAGTGTAAAATCCAGAAAGGCAGGACAGGCCATGGAGAAATGGGAGCCTTGTTATGCTGATGGGCGGGATGTAAACTGCCAACAGACACTCGGGAGAAGTGTATGGTGTTTCCTGAAACATCTAAAAAACAAAGCAACAGAGCCTAGGGCACTTCCACTTATGGTCCTATAGCTTAGGGAAATTAAAATCAAAAAGACACAGCCACCCCAATGTTTGGGACGCCTCTGTTTACAAGAACCTCGTTTACCGTACAAGTTCAATATCACAGAAAGTGAAAAATGGATAAAGAACTTGTGGTACTTACGTACAATGCAGTATCACTCAGCAGTGAAATCTATGTCATCAGGCCCGTAGCAGCACAATGAGTGGATTCAGGTACGATGATTCTAACTGAAATAAGTCACACAGAAAAAGAAACATCATAAGATATCAGTAATACACGGAATGTAAACTTGGCTACACAGGAACTGAATTACAGAACAGAACAGGGTCTCAAATTTAGAAAACCAACTTATGCTTGTTTAAGGGTAAAGGTGAGTTGGGGTGCTGCATAAAACCAGAGATTGAAATGAGCACAGATAAAGTTCCTTAAGCCAAATATGGAATAGACAAGAGCTACTCCTTGCTCAACGAAATGGACTCAACACCCCATATTAAACGCCTAAGAATGTACCTGACTCTTAAGTATCTTAAAACCTATGGATTGCTATGTCTCCGAAAGAGAATCAAGCATGTGTACAGGGACATAAACGCAGCAGTGATAGGATTGGAGAGGTTCGGTGAGCAAATGAAGACCCTTTGAAGTCATATTGCATGGTACCCATTCCACGGGTTTCAACTACCCAGGTTTAAGGTATTCTTCCTTCAGCTAAAACATGCATGTGGAACCTAGAGTATGATCAACCATGTGATCGGGAGACGTGTTCAAATATGTCTCAGTTTTCGTACCCTGGTTCTCGGGTGCAACATTCCAGACGCTTTACTAACACTCTCCCGACTTGGAGAGTCTGTCCCTTTAACCTCCTGTTTGGCCCAGTTTGCAATTTCTGCGGAAGATGAACAGGAATAGCGAGAACCAATGAGAGACTAGCTGGAGGTGTCTGGACGGGCAAATTTAACTCTCATTTCCCACCAGGAAGAGGAAATAACCAAAGGCTCAGCGTGCCGTGCCGGAACCAGATTAGGGCCTGAAGCCATCCTGCGGTGTTGCGGCCAGCTCACAAGAAAGCGAGTTGAAGAAAGGAGCTCAGGGGCACTGTAATTCACAAACCTGCAGAGTTATAAATGACAGCTATCGTCCAAAAATATACTGAAGTAAGGCTGCCAAGAGGACTTGAAAGCGGGGCAGAATTGCAGGAAACCGATTTCAGGAGGTAGACTGGAATTGCATTGAAAGCATAGGAAAAGAGGCAGAACGTCCACAATGATGCACTTGGCCAAAAAGGGCGTACGCGTTTTTTCCTGAATATATTCAGGAAAAAACGCGTACGCCCTTTTTGGCCAACCAAGCAAGCTTGCAAAGGAAATCTGCACTACAATGAAGTCTCACTTCCCCCCGGTCAAAAGGGCCATCTGAAAAAAGTGTAAAATCCAGAAAGGCAGGACAGGCCATGGAGAACTGGGAGCCTTGTTATGCTGATGGGCGGGATGTAAACTGCCAACAGACACTCGGGAGAAGTGTATGGTGTTTCCTGAAACATCTAAAAAACAAAGCAACAGAGCCTAGGGCACTTCCACTTATGGTCCTATAGCTTAGGGAAATTAAAATCAAAAAGACACAGCCACCCCAATGTTTGGGACGCCTCTGTTTACAAGAACCTCGTTTACCGTACAAGTTCAATATCACAGAAAGTGAAAAATGGATAAAGAACTTGTGGTACTTACGTACAATGCAGTATCACTCAGCAGTGAAATCTATGTCATCAGGCCCGTAGCAGCACAATGAGTGGATTCAGGTACGATGATTCTAACTGAAATAAGTCACACAGAAAAAGAAACATCATAAGATATCAGTAATACACGGAATGTAAACTTGGCTACACAGGAACTGAATTACAGAACAGAACAGGGTCTCAAATTTAGAAAACCAACTTATGCTTGTTTAAGGGTAAAGGTGAGTTGGGGTGCTGCATAAAACCAGAGATTGAAATGAGCACAGATAAAGTTCCTTAAGCCAAATATGGAATAGACAAGAGCTACTCCTTGCTCAACGAAATGGACTCAACACCCCATATTAAACGCCTAAGAATGTACCTGACTCTTAAGTATCTTAAAACCTATGGATTGCTATGTCTCCGAAAGAGAATCAAGCATGTGTACAGGGACATAAACGCAGCAGTGATAGGATTGGAGAGGTTCGGTGAGCAAATGAAGACCCTTTGAAGTCATATTGCATGGTACCCATTCCACGGGTTTCAACTACCCAGGTTTAAGGTATTCTTCCTTCAGCTAAAACATGCATGTGGAACCTAGAGTATGATCAACCATGTGATCGGGAGACGTGTTCAAATATGTCTCAGTTTTCGTACCCTGGTACTCGGGTGCAACATTCCAGACGCTTTACTAACACTCTCCCGACTTGGAGAGTCTGTCCCTTTAACCTCCTGTTTGGCCCAGTTTGCAATTTCTGCGGAAGATGAACAGGAATAGCGAGAACCAATGAGAGACTAGCTGGAGGTGTCTGGACGGGCAAATTTAACTCTCATTTCCCACCAGGAAGAGGAAATAACCAAAGGCTCAGCGTGCCGTGCCGGAACCAGATTAGGGCCTGAAGCCATCCTGCGGTGTTGCGGTCAGCTCACAAGAAAGCGAGTTGAAGAAAGGAGCTCAGGGGCATTGTAATTCACAAACCTGCAGAGTTATAAATGACAGCTATCGTCCAAAAATATACTGAAGTAAGGCTGCCAAGAGGACTTGAAAGCGGGGCAGAATTGCAGGAAACCGATTTCAGGAGGTAGACTGGAATTGCATTGAAAGCATAGGAAAAGAGGCAGAACGTCCACAATGATGCACTTGGCCAAAAAGGGCGTACGCGTTTTTTCCTGAATATATTCAGGAAAAAACGCGTACGCCCTTTTTGGCCAACCAAGCAAGCTTGCAAAGGAAATCTGCACTACAATGAAGTCTCACTTCCCCCCGGTCAAAAGGGCCATCTGAAAAAAGTGTAAAATCCAGAAAGGCAGGACAGGCCATGGAGAACTGGGAGCCTTGTTATGCTGATGGGCGGGATGTAAACTGCCAACAGACACTCGGGAGAAGTGTATGGTGTTTCCTGAAACATCTAAAAAACAAAGCAACAGAGCCTAGGGCACTTCCACTTATGGTCCTATAGCTTAGGGAAATTAAAATCAAAAAGACACAGCCACCCCAATGTTTGGGACGCCTCTGTTTACAAGAACCTCGTTTACCGTACAAGTTCAATATCACAGAAAGTGAAAAATGGATAAAGAACTTGTGGTACTTACGTACAATGCAGTATCACTCAGCAGTGAAATCTATGTCATCAGGCCCGTAGCAGCACAATGAGTGGATTCAGGTACGATGATTCTAACTGAAATAAGTCACACAGAAAAAGAAACATCATAAGATATCAGTAATACACGGAATGTAAACTTGGCTACACAGGAACTGAATTACAGAACAGAACAGGGTCTCAAATTTAGAAAACCAACTTATGCTTGTTTAAGGGTAAAGGTGAGTTGGGGTGCTGCATAAAACCAGAGATTGAAATGAGCACAGATAAAGTTCCTTAAGCCAAATATGGAATAGACAAGAGCTACTCCTTGCTCAACGAAATGGACTCAACACCGCATATTAAACGCCTAAGAATGTACCTGACTCTTAAGTATCTTAAAACCTATGGATTGCTATGTCTCCGAAAGAGAATCAAGCATGTGTACAGGGACATAAACGCAGCAGTGATAGGATTGGAGAGGTTCGGTGAGCAAATGAAGACCCTTTGAAGTCATATTGCATGGTACCCATTCCACGGGTTTCAACTACCCAGGTTTAAGGTATTCTTCCTTCAGCTAAAACATGCATGTGGAACCTAGAGTATGATCAACCATGTGATCGGGAGACGTGTTCAAATATGTCTCAGTTTTCGTACCCTGGTACTCGGGTGCAACATTCCAGACGCTTTACTAACACTCTCCCGACTTGGAGAGTCTGTCCCTTTAACCTCCTGTTTGGCCCAGTTTGCAATTTCTGCGGAAGATGAACAGGAATAGCGAGAACCAATGAGAGACTAGCTGGAGGTGTCTGGACGGGCAAATTTAACTCTCATTTCCCACCAGGAAGAGGAAATAACCAAAGGCTCAGCGTGCCGTGCCGGAACCAGATTAGGGCCTGAAGCCATCCTGCGGTGTTGCGGCCAGCTCACAAGAAAGCGAGTTGAAGAAAGGAGCTCAGGGGCACTGTAATTCACAAACCTGCAGAGTTATAAATGACAGCTATCGTCCAAAAATATACTGAAGTAAGGCTGCCAAGAGGACTTGAAAGCGGGGCAGAATTGCAGGAAACCGATTTCAGGAGGTAGACTGGAATTGCATTGAAAGCATAGGAAAAGAGGCAGAACGTCCACAATGATGCACTTGGCCAAAAAGGGCGTATGCGTTTTTTCCTGAATATATTCAGGAAAAAACGCATACGCCCTTTTTGGCCAACCAAGCAAGCTTGCAAAGGAAATCTGCACTACAATGAAGTCTCACTTCCCCCCGGTCAAAAGGGCCATCTGAAAAAAGTGTAAAATCCAGAAAGGCAGGACAGGCCATGGAGAACTGGGAGCCTTGTTATGCTGATGGGCGGGATGTAAACTGCCAACAGACACTCGGGAGAAGTGTATGGTGTTTCCTGAAACATCTAAAAAACAAAGCAACAGAGCCTAGGGCACTTCCACTTATGGTCCTATAGCTTAGGGAAATTAAAATCAAAAAGACACAGCCACCCCAATGTTTGGGACGCCTCTGTTTACAAGAACCTCGTTTACCGTACAAGTTCAATATCACAGAAAGTGAAAAATGGATAAAGAACTTGTGGTACTTACGTACAATGCAGTATCACTCAGCAGTGAAATCTATGTCATCAGGCCCGTAGCAGCACAATGAGTGGATTCAGGTACGATGATTCTAACTGAAATAAGTCACACAGAAAAAGAAACATCATAAGATATCAGTAATACACGGAATGTAAACTTGGCTACACAGGAACTGAATTACAGAACAGAACAGGGTCTCAAATTTAGAAAACCAACTTATGCTTGTTTAAGGGTAAAGGTGAGTTGGGGTGCTGCATAAAACCAGAGATTGAAATGAGCACAGATAAAGTTCCTTAAGACAAATATGGAATAGACAAGAGCTACTCCTTGCTCAACGAAATGGACTCAACACCCCATATTAAACGCCTAAGAATGTACCTGACTCTTAAGTATCTTAAAACCTATGGATTGCTATGTCTCCGAAAGAGAATCAAGCATGTGTACAGGGACATAAACGCAGCAGTGATAGGATTGGAGAGGTTCGGTGAGCAAATGAAGACCCTTTGAAGTCATATTGCATGGTACCCATTCCACGGGTTTCAACTACCCAGGTTTAAGGTATTCTTCCTTCAGCTAAAACATGCATGTGGAACCTAGAGTATGATCAACCATGTGATCGGGAGACGTGTTCAAATATGTCTCAGTTTTCGTACCCTGGTACTCGGGTGCAACATTCCAGACGCTTTACTAACACTCTCCCGACTTGGAGAGTCTGTCCCTTTAACCTCCTGTTTGGCCCAGTTTGCAATTTCTGCGGAAGATGAACAGGAATAGCGAGAACCAATGAGAGACTAGCTGGAGGTGTCTGGACGGGCAAATTTAACTCTCATTTCCCACCAGGAAGAGGAAATAACCAAAGGCTCAGCGTGCCGTGCCGGAACCAGATTAGGGCCTGAAGCCATCCTGCGGTGTTGCGGCCAGCTCACAAGAAAGCGAGTTGAAGAAAGGAGCTCAGGGGCACTGTAATTCACAAACCTGCAGAGTTATAAATGACAGCTATCGTCCAAAAATATACTGAAGTAAGGCTGCCAAGAGGACTTGAAAGCGGGGCAGAATTGCAGGAAACCGATTTCAGGAGGTAGACTGGAATTGCATTGAAAGCATAGGAAAAGAGGCAGAACGTCCACAATGATGCACTTGGCCAAAAAGGGCGTACGCGTTTTTTCCTGAATATATTCAGGAAAAAACGCGTACGCCCTTTTTGGCCAACCAAGCAAGCTTGCAAAGGAAATCTGCACTACAATGAAGTCTCACTTCCCCCCGGTCAAAAGGGCCATCTGAAAAAAGTGTAAAATCCAGAAAGGCAGGACAGGCCATGGAGAACTGGGAGCCTTGTTATGCTGATGGGCGGGATGTAAACTGCCAACAGACACTCGGGAGAAGTGTATGGTGTTTCCTGAAACATCTAAAAAACAAAGCAACAGAGCCTAGGGCACTTCCACTTATGGTCCTATAGCTTAGGGAAATTAAAATCAAAAAGACACAGCCACCCCAATGTTTGGGACGCCTCTGTTTACAAGAACCTCGTTTACCGTACAAGTTCAATATCACAGAAAGTGAAAAATGGATAAAGAACTTGTGGTACTTACGTACAATGCAGTATCACTCAGCAGTGAAATCTATGTCATCAGGCCCGTAGCAGCACAATGAGTGGATTCAGGTACGATGATTCTAACTGAAATAAGTCACACAGAAAAAGAAACATCATAAGATATCAGTAATACACGGAATGTAAACTTGGCTACACAGGAACTGAATTACAGAACAGAACAGGGTCTCAAATTTAGAAAACCAACTTATGCTTGTTTAAGGGTAAAGGTGAGTTGGGGTGCTGCATAAAACCAGAGATTGAAATGAGCACAGATAAAGTTCCTTAAGCCAAATATGGAATAGACAAGAGCTACTCCTTGCTCAACGAAATGGACTCAACACCCCATATTAAACGCCTAAGAATGTACCTGACTCTTAAGTATCTTAAAACCTATGGATTGCTATGTCTCCGAAAGAGAATCAAGCATGTGTACAGGGACATAAACGCAGCAGTGATAGGATTGGAGAGGTTCGGTGAGCAAATGAAGACCCTTTGAAGTCATATTGCATGGTACCCATTCCACGGGTTTCAACTACCCAGGTTTAAGGTATTCTTCCTTCAGCTAAAACATGCATGTGGAACCTAGAGTATGATCAACCATGTGATCGGGAGACGTGTTCAAATATGTCTCAGTTTTCGTACCCTGGTACTCGGGTGCAACATTCCAGACGCTTTACTAACACTCTCCCGACTTGGAGAGTCTGTCCTTTTAACCTCCTGTTTGGCCCAGTTTGCAATTTCTGCGGAAGATGAACAGGAATAGCGAGAACCAATGAGAGACTAGCTGGAGGTGTCTGGACGGGCAAATTTAACTCTCATTTCCCACCAGGAAGAGGAAATAACCAAAGGCTCAGCGTGCCGTGCCGGAACCAGATTAGGGCCTGAAGCCATCCTGCGGTGTTGCGGCCAGCTCACAAGAAAGCGAGTTGAAGAAAGGAGCTCAGGGGCACTGTAATTCACAAACCTGCAGAGTTATAAATGACAGCTATCGTCCAAAAATATACTGAAGTAAGGCTGCCAAGAGGACTTGAAAGCGGGGCAGAATTGCAGGAAACCGATTTCAGGAGGTAGACTGGAATTGCATTGAAAGCATAGGAAAAGAGGCAGAACGTCCACAATGATGCACTTGGCCAAAAAGGGCGTATGCGTTTTTTCCTGAATATATTCAGGAAAAAACGCGTACGCCCTTTTTGGCCAACCAAGCAAGCTTGCAAAGGAAATCTGCACTACAATGAAGTCTCACTTCCCCCCGGTCAAAAGGGCCATCTGAAAAAAGTGTAAAATCCAGAAAGGCAGGACAGGCCATGGAGAACTGGGAGCCTTGTTATGCTGATGGGCGGGATGTAAACTGCCAACAGACACTCGGGAGAAGTGTATGGTGTTTCCTGAAACATCTAAAAAACAAAGCAACAGAGCCTAGGGCACTTCCACTTATGGTCCTATAGCTTAGGGAAATTAAAATCAAAAAGACACAGCCACCCCAATGTTTGGGACGCCTCTGTTTACAAGAACCTCGTTTACCGTACAAGTTCAATATCACAGAAAGTGAAAAATGGATAAAGAACTTGTGGTACTTACGTACAATGCAGTATCACTCAGCAGTGAAATCTATGTCATCAGGCCCGTAGCAGCACAATGAGTGGATTCAGGTACGATGATTCTAACTGAAATAAGTCACACAGAAAAAGAAACATCATAAGATATCAGTAATACACGGAATGTAAACTTGGCTACACAGGAACTGAATTACAGAACAGAACAGGGTCTCAAATTTAGAAAACCAACTTATGCTTGTTTAAGGGTAAAGGTGAGTTGGGGTGCTGCATAAAACCAGAGATTGAAATGAGCACAGATAAAGTTCCTTAAGCCAAATATGGAATAGACAAGAGCTACTCCTTGCTCAGCGAAATGGACTCAACACCCCATATTAAACGCCTAAGAATGTACCTGACTCTTAAGTATCTTAAAACCTATGGATTGCTATGTCTCCGAAAGAGAATCAAGCATGTGTACAGGGACATAAACGCAGCAGTGATAGGATTGGAGAGGTTCGGTGAGCAAATGAAGACCCTTTGAAGTCATATTGCATGGTACCCATTCCACGGGTTTCAACTACCCAGGTTTAAGGTATTCTTCCTTCAGCTAAAACATGCATGTGGAACCTAGAGTATGATCAACCATGTGATCGGGAGACGTGTTCAAATATGTCTCAGTTTTCGTACCCTGGTACTCGGGTGCAACATTCCAGACGCTTTACTAACACTCTCCCGACTTGGAGAGTCTGTCCCTTTAACCTCCTGTTTGGCCCAGTTTGCAATTTCTGCGGAAGATGAACAGGAATAGCGAGAACCAATGAGAGACTAGCTGGAGGTGTCTGGACGGGCAAATTTAACTCTCATTTCCCACCAGGAAGAGGAAATAACCAAAGGCTCAGCGTGCCGTGCCGGAACCAGATTAGGGCCTGAAGCCATCCTGCGGTGTTGCGGCCAGCTCACAAGAAAGCGAGTTGAAGAAAGGAGCTCAGGGGCACTGTAATTCACAAACCTGCAGAGTTATAAATGACAGCTATCGTCCAAAAATATACTGAAGTAAGGCTGCCAAGAGGACTTGAAAGCGGGGCAGAATTGCAGGAAACCGATTTCAGGAGGTAGACTGGAATTGCATTGAAAGCATAGGAAAAGAGGCAGAACGTCCACAATGATGCACTTGGCCAAAAAGGGCGTACGCGTTTTTTCCTGAATATATTCAGGAAAAAACGCGTACGCCCTTTTTGGCCAACCAAGCAAGCTTGCAAAGGAAATCTGCACTACAATGAAGTCTCACTTCCCCCCGGTCAAAAGGGCCATCTGAAAAAAGTGTAAAATCCAGAAAGGCAGGACAGGCCATGGAGAACTGGGAGCCTTGTTATGCTGATGGGCGGGATGTAAACTGCCAACAGACACTCGGGAGAAGTGTATGGTGTTTCCTGAAACATCTAAAAAACAAAGCAACAGAGCCTAGGGCACTTCCACTTATGGTCCTATAGCTTAGGGAAATTAAAATCAAAAAGACACAGCCACCCCAATGTTTGGGACGCCTCTGTTTACAAGAACCTCGTTTACCGTACAAGTTCAATATCACAGAAAGTGAAAAATGGATAAAGAACTTGTGGTACTTACGTACAATGCAGTATCACTCAGCAGTGAAATCTATGTCATCAGGCCCGTAGCAGCACAATGAGTGGATTCAGGTACGATGATTCTAACTGAAATAAGTCACACAGAAAAAGAAACATCATAAGATATCAGTAATACACGGAATGTAAACTTGGCTACACAGGAACTGAATTACAGAACAGAACAGGGTCTCAAATTTAGAAAACCAACTTATGCTTGTTTAAGGGTAAAGGTGAGTTGGGGTGCTGCATAAAACCAGAGATTGAAATGAGCACAGATAAAGTTCCTTAAGCCAAATATGGAATAGACAAGAGCTACTCCTTGCTCAACGAAATGGACTCAACACCCCATATTAAACGCCTAAGAATGTACCTGACTCTTAAGTATCTTAAAACCTATGGATTGCTATGTCTCCGAAAGAGAATCAAGCATGTGTACAGGGACATAAACGCAGCAGTGATAGGATTGGAGAGGTTCGGTGAGCAAATGAAGACCCTTTGAAGTCATATTGCATGGTACCCATTCCACGGGTTTCAACTACCCAGGTTTAAGGTATTCTTCCTTCAGCTAAAACATGCATGTGGAACCTAGAGTATGATCAACCATGTGATCGGGAGACGTGTTCAAATATGTCTCAGTTTTCGTACCCCGGTACTCGGGTGCAACATTCCAGACGCTTTACTAACACTCTCCCGACTTGGAGAGTCTGTCCCTTTAACCTCCTGTTTGGCCCAGTTTGCAATTTCTGCGGAAGATGAACAGGAATAGCGAGAACCAATGAGAGACTAGCTGGAGGTGTCTGGACGGGCAAATTTAACTCTCATTTCCCACCAGGAAGAGGAAATAACCAAAGGCTCAGCGTGCCGTGCCGGAACCAGATTAGGGCCTGAAGCCATCCTGCGGTGTTGCGGCCAGCTCACAAGAAAGCGAGTTGAAGAAAGGAGCTCAGGGGCACTGTAATTCACAAACCTGCAGAGTTATAAATGACAGCTATCGTCCAAAAATATACTGAAGTAAGGCTGCCAAGAGGACTTGAAAGCGGGGCAGAATTGCAGGAAACCGATTTCAGGAGGTAGACTGGAATTGCATTGAAAGCATAGGAAAAGAGGCAGAACGTCCACAATGATGCACTTGGCCAAAAAGGGCGTACGCGTTTTTTCCTGAATATATTCAGGAAAAAACGCGTACGCCCTTTTTGGCCAACCAAGCAAGCTTGCAAAGAAATCTGCACTACAATGAAGTCTCACTTCCCCCCGGTCAAAAGGGCCATCTGAAAAAAGTGTAAAATCCAGAAAGGCAGGACAGGCCATGGAGAAATGGGAGCCTTGTTATGCTGATGGGCGGGATGTAAACTGCCAACAGACACTCGGGAGAAGTGTATGGTGTTTCCTGAAACATCTAAAAAACAAAGCAACAGAGCCTAGGGCACTTCCACTTATGGTCCTATAGCTTAGGGAAATTAAAATCAAAAAGACACAGCCACCCCAATGTTTGGGACGCCTCTGTTTACAAGAACCTCGTTTACCGTACAAGTTCAATATCACAGAAAGTGAAAAATGGATAAAGAACTTGTGGTACTTACGTACAATGCAGTATCACTCAGCAGTGAAATCTATGTCATCAGGCCCGTAGCAGCACAATGAGTGGATTCAGGTACGATGATTCTAACTGAAATAAGTCACACAGAAAAAGAAACATCATAAGATATCAGTAATACACGGAATGTAAACTTGGCTACACAGGAACTGAATTACAGAACAGAACAGGGTCTCAAATTTAGAAAACCAACTTATGCTTGTTTAAGGGTAAAGGTGAGTTGGGGTGCTGCATAAAACCAGAGATTGAAATGAGCACAGATAAAGTTCCTTAAGCCAAATATGGAATAGACAAGAGCTACTCCTTGCTCAACGAAATGGACTCAACACCCCATATTAAACGCCTAAGAATGTACCTGACTCTTAAGTATCTTAAAACCTATGGATTGCTATGTCTCCGAAAGAGAATCAAGCATGTGTACAGGGACATAAACGCAGCAGTGATAGGATTGGAGAGGTTCGGTGAGCAAATGAAGACCCTTTGAAGTCATATTGCATGGTACCCATTCCACGGGTTTCAACTACCCAGGTTTAAGGTATTCTTCCTTCAGCTAAAACATGCATGTGGAACCTAGAGTATGATCAACCATGTGATCGGGAGACGTGTTCAAATATGTCTCAGTTTTCGTACCCTGGTACTCGGGTGCAACATTCCAGACGCTTTACTAACACTCTCCCGACTTGGAGAGTCTGTCCCTTTAACCTCCTGTTTGGCCCAGTTTGCAATTTCTGCGGAAGATGAACAGGAATAGCGAGAACCAATGAGAGACTAGCTGGAGGTGTCTGGACGGGCAAATTTAACTCTCATTTCCCACCAGGAAGAGGAAATAACCAAAGGCTCAGCGTGCCGTGCCGGAACCAGATTAGGGCCTGAAGCCATCCTGCGGTGTTGCGGCCAGCTCACAAGAAAGCGAGTTGAAGAAAGGAGCTCAGGGGCACTGTAATTCACAAACCTGCAGAGTTATAAATGACAGCTATCGTCCAAAAATATACTGAAGTAAGGCTGCCAAGAGGACTTGAAAGCGGGGCAGAATTGCAGGAAACCGATTTCAGGAGGTAGACTGGAATTGCATTGAAAGCATAGGAAAAGAGGCAGAACGTCCACAATGATGCACTTGGCCAAAAAGGGCGTACGCGTTTTTTCCTGAATATATTCAGGAAAAAACGCGTACGCCCTTTTTGGCCAACCAAGCAAGCTTGCAAAGGAAATCTGCACTACAATGAAGTCTCACTTCCCCCCGGTCAAAAGGGCCATCTGAAAAAAGTGTAAAATCCAGAAAGGCAGGACAGGCCATGGAGAACTGGGAGCCTTGTTATGCTGATGGGCGGGATGTAAACTGCCAACAGACACTCGGGAGAAGTGTATGGTGTTTCCTGAAACATCTAAAAAACAAAGCAACAGAGCCTAGGGCACTTCCACTTATGGTCCTATAGCTTAGGGAAATTAAAATCAAAAAGACACAGCCACCCCAATGTTTGGGACGCCTCTGTTTACAAGAACCTCGTTTACCGTACAAGTTCAATATCACAGAAAGTGAAAAATGGATAAAGAACTTGTGGTACTTACGTACAATGCAGTATCACTCAGCAGTGAAATCTATGTCATCAGGCCCGTAGCAGCACAATGAGTGGATTCAGGTACGATGATTCTAACTGAAATAAGTCACACAGAAAAAGAAACATCATAAGATATCAGTAATACACGGAATGTAAACTTGGCTACACAGGAACTGAATTACAGAACAGAACAGGGTCTCAAATTTAGAAAACCAACTTATGCTTGTTTAAGGGTAAAGGTGAGTTGGGGTGCTGCATAAAACCAGAGATTGAAATGAGCACAGATAAAGTTCCTTAAGCCAAATATGGAATAGACAAGAGCTACTCCTTGCTCAACGAAATGGACTCAACACCCCATATTAAACGCCTAAGAATGTACCTGACTCTTAAGTATCTTAAAACCTATGGATTGCTATGTCTCCGAAAGAGAATCAAGCATGTGTACAGGGACATAAACGCAGCAGTGATAGGATTGGAGAGGTTCGGTGAGCAAATGAAGACCCTTTGAAGTCATATTGCATGGTACCCATTCCACGGGTTTCAACTACCCAGGTTTAAGGTATTCTTCCTTCAGCTAAAACATGCATGTGGAACCTAGAGTATGATCAACCATGTGATCGGGAGACGTGTTCAAATATGTCTCAGTTTTCGTACCCTGGTACTCGGGTGCAACATTCCAGACGCTTTACTAACACTCTCCCGACTTGGAGAGTCTGTCCCTTTAACCTCCTGTTTGGCCCAGTTTGCAATTTCTGCGGAAGATGAACAGGAATAGCGAGAACCAATGAGAGACTAGCTGGAGGTGTCTGGACGGGCAAATTTAACTCTCATTTCCCACCAGGAAGAGGAAATAACCAAAGGCTCAGCGTGCCGTGCCGGAACCAGATTAGGGCCTGAAGCCATCCTGCGGTGTTGCGGTCAGCTCACAAGAAAGCGAGTTGAAGAAAGGAGCTCAGGGGCACTGTAATTCACAAACCTGCAGAGTTATAAATGACAGCTATCGTCCAAAAATATACTGAAGTAAGGCTGCCAAGAGGACTTGAAAGCGGGGCAGAATTGCAGGAAACCGATTTCAGGAGGTAGACTGGAATTGCATTGAAAGCATAGGAAAAGAGGCAGAACGTCCACAATGATGCACTTGGCCAAAAAGGGCGTACGCGTTTTTTCCTGAATATATTCAGGAAAAAACGCGTACGCCCTTTTTGGCCAACCAAGCAAGCTTGCAAAGGAAATCTGCACTACAATGAAGTCTCACTTCCCCCCGGTCAAAAGGGCCATCTGAAAAAAGTGTAAAATCCAGAAAGGCAGGACAGGCCATGGAGAACTGGGAGCCTTGTTATGCTGATGGGCGGGATGTAAACTGCCAACAGACACTCGGGAGAAGTGTATGGTGTTTCCTGAAACATCTAAAAAACAAAGCAACAGAGCCTAGGGCACTTCCACTTATGGTCCTATAGCTTAGGGAAATTAAAATCAAAAAGACACAGCCACCCCAATGTTTGGGACGCCTCTGTTTACAAGAACCTCGTTTACCGTACAAGTTCAATATCACAGAAAGTGAAAAATGGATAAAGAACTTGTGGTACTTACGTACAATGCAGTATCACTCAGCAGTGAAATCTATGTCATCAGGCCCGTAGCAGCACAATGAGTGGATTCAGGTACGATGATTCTAACTGAAATAAGTCACACAGAAAAAGAAACATCATAAGATATCAGTAATACACGGAATGTAAACTTGGCTACACAGGAACTGAATTACAGAACAGAACAGGGTCTCAAATTTAGAAAACCAACTTATGCTTGTTTAAGGGTAAAGGTGAGTTGGGGTGCTGCATAAAACCAGAGATTGAAATGAGCACAGATAAAGTTCCTTAAGCCAAATATGGAATAGACAAGAGCTACTCCTTGCTCAACGAAATGGACTCAACACCGCATATTAAACGCCTAAGAATGTACCTGACTCTTAAGTATCTTAAAACCTATGGATTGCTATGTCTCCGAAAGAGAATCAAGCATGTGTACAGGGACATAAACGCAGCAGTGATAGGATTGGAGAGGTTCGGTGAGCAAATGAAGACCCTTTGAAGTCATATTGCATGGTACCCATTCCACGGGTTTCAACTACCCAGGTTTAAGGTATTCTTCCTTCAGCTAAAACATGCATGTGGAACCTAGAGTATGATCAACCATGTGATCGGGAGACGTGTTCAAATATGTCTCAGTTTTCGTACCCTGGTACTCGGGTGCAACATTCCAGACGCTTTACTAACACTCTCCCGACTTGGAGAGTCTGTCCCTTTAACCTCCTGTTTGGCCCAGTTTGCAATTTCTGCGGAAGATGAACAGGAATAGCGAGAACCAATGAGAGACTAGCTGGAGGTGTCTGGACGGGCAAATTTAACTCTCATTTCCCACCAGGAAGAGGAAATAACCAAAGGCTCAGCGTGCCGTGCCGGAACCAGATTAGGGCCTGAAGCCATCCTGCGGTGTTGCGGCCAGCTCACAAGAAAGCGAGTTGAAGAAAGGAGCTCAGGGGCACTGTAATTCACAAACCTGCAGAGTTATAAATGACAGCTATCGTCCAAAAATATACTGAAGTAAGGCTGCCAAGAGGACTTGAAAGCGGGGCAGAATTGCAGGAAACCGATTTCAGGAGGTAGACTGGAATTGCATTGAAAGCATAGGAAAAGAGGCAGAACGTCCACAATGATGCACTTGGCCAAAAAGGGCGTACGCGTTTTTTCCTGAATATATTCAGGAAAAAACGCGTACGCCCTTTTTGGCCAACCAAGCAAGCTTGCAAAGGAAATCTGCACTACAATGAAGTCTCACTTCCCCCCGGTCAAAAGGGCCATCTGAAAAAAGTGTAAAATCCAGAAAGGCAGGACAGGCCATGGAGAACTGGGAGCCTTGTTATGCTGATGGGCGGGATGTAAACTGCCAACAGACACTCGGGAGAAGTGTATGGTGTTTCCTGAAACATCTAAAAAACAAAGCAACAGAGCCTAGGGCACTTCCACTTATGGTCCTATAGCTTAGGGAAATTAAAATCAAAAAGACACAGCCACCCCAATGTTTGGGACGCCTCTGTTTACAAGAACCTCGTTTACCGTACAAGTTCAATATCACAGAAAGTGAAAAATGGATAAAGAACTTGTGGTACTTACGTACAATGCAGTATCACTCAGCAGTGAAATCTATGTCATCAGGCCCGTAGCAGCACAATGAGTGGATTCAGGTACGATGATTCTAACTGAAATAAGTCACACAGAAAAAGAAACATCATAAGATATCAGTAATACACGGAATGTAAACTTGGCTACACAGGAACTGAATTACAGAACAGAACAGGGTCTCAAATTTAGAAAACCAACTTATGCTTGTTTAAGGGTAAAGGTGAGTTGGGGTGCTGCATAAAACCAGAGATTGAAATGAGCACAGATAAAGTTCCTTAAGCCAAATATGGAATAGACAAGAGCTACTCCTTGCTCAACGAAATGGACTCAACACCCCATATTAAACGCCTAAGAATGTACCTGACTCTTAAGTATCTTAAAACCTATGGATTGCTATGTCTCCGAAAGAGAATCAAGCATGTGTACAGGGACATAAACGCAGCAGTGATAGGATTGGAGAGGTTCGGTGAGCAAATGAAGACCCTTTGAAGTCATATTGCATGGTACCCATTCCACGGGTTTCAACTACCCAGGTTTAAGGTATTCTTCCTTCAGCTAAAACATGCATGTGGAACCTAGAGTATGATCAACCATGTGATCGGGAGACGTGTTCAAATATGTCTCAGTTTTCGTACCCCGGTACTCGGGTGCAACATTCCAGACGCTTTACTAACACTCTCCCGACTTGGAGAGTCTGTCCCTTTAACCTCCTGTTTGGCCCAGTTTGCAATTTCTGCGGAAGATGAACAGGAATAGCGAGAACCAATGAGAGACTAGCTGGAGGTGTCTGGACGGGCAAATTTAACTCTCATTTCCCACCAGGAAGAGGAAATAACCAAAGGCTCAGCGTGCCGTGCCGGAACCAGATTAGGGCCTGAAGCCATCCTGCGGTGTTGCGGCCAGCTCACAAGAAAGCGAGTTGAAGAAAGGAGCTCAGGGGCACTGTAATTCACAAACCTGCAGAGTTATAAATGACAGCTATCGTCCAAAAATATACTGAAGTAAGGCTGCCAAGAGGACTTGAAAGCGGGGCAGAATTGCAGGAAACCGATTTCAGGAGGTAGACTGGAATTGCATTGAAAGCATAGGAAAAGAGGCAGAACGTCCACAATGATGCACTTGGCCAAAAAGGGCGTACGCGTTTTTTCCTGAATATATTCAGGAAAAAACGCGTACGCCCTTTTTGGCCAACCAAGCAAGCTTGCAAAGGAAATCTGCACTACAATGAAGTCTCACTTCCCCCCGGTCAAAAGGGCCATCTGAAAAAAGTGTAAAATCCAGAAAGGCAGGACAGGCCATGGAGAACTGGGAGCCTTGTTATGCTGATGGGCGGGATGTAAACTGCCAACAGACACTCGGGAGAAGTGTATGGTGTTTCCTGAAACATCTAAAAAACAAAGCAACAGAGCCTAGGGCACTTCCACTTATGGTCCTATAGCTTAGGGAAATTAAAATCAAAAAGACACAGCCACCCCAATGTTTGGGACGCCTCTGTTTACAAGAACCTCGTTTACCGTACAAGTTCAATATCACAGAAAGTGAAAAATGGATAAAGAACTTGTGGTACTTACGTACAATGCAGTATCACTCAGCAGTGAAATCTATGTCATCAGGCCCGTAGCAGCACAATGAGTGGATTCAGGTACGATGATTCTAACTGAAATAAGTCACACAGAAAAAGAAACATCATAAGATATCAGTAATACACGGAATGTAAACTTGGCTACACAGGAACTGAATTACAGAACAGAACAGGGTCTCAAATTTAGAAAACCAACTTATGCTTGTTTAAGGGTAAAGGTGAGTTGGGGTGCTGCATAAAACCAGAGATTGAAATGAGCACAGATAAAGTTCCTTAAGCCAAATATGGAATAGACAAGAGCTACTCCTTGCTCAACGAAATGGACTCAACACCCCATATTAAACGCCTAAGAATGTACCTGACTCTTAAGTATCTTAAAACCTATGGATTGCTATGTCTCCGAAAGAGAATCAAGCATGTGTACAGGGACATAAACGCAGCAGTGATAGGATTGGAGAGGTTCGGTGAGCAAATGAAGACCCTTTGAAGTCATATTGCATGGTACCCATTCCACGGGTTTCAACTACCCAGGTTTAAGGTATTCTTCCTTCAGCTAAAACATGCATGTGGAACCTAGAGTATGATCAACCATGTGATCGGGAGACGTGTTCAAATATGTCTCAGTTTTCGTACCCTGGTACTCGGGTGCAACATTCCAGACGCTTTACTAACACTCTCCCGACTTGGAGAGTCTGTCCCTTTAACCTCCTGTTTGGCCCAGTTTGCAATTTCTGCGGAAGATGAACAGGAATAGCGAGAACCAATGAGAGACTAGCTGGAGGTGTCTGGACGGGCAAATTTAACTCTCATTTCCCACCAGGAAGAGGAAATAACCAAAGGCTCAGCGTGCCGTGCCGGAACCAGATTAGGGCCTGAAGCCATCCTGCGGTGTTGCGGCCAGCTCACAAGAAAGCGAGTTGAAGAAAGGAGCTCAGGGGCACTGTAATTCACAAACCTGCAGAGTTATAAATGACAGCTATCGTCCAAAAATATACTGAAGTAAGGCTGCCAAGAGGACTTGAAAGCGGGGCAGAATTGCAGGAAACCGATTTCAGGAGGTAGACTGGAATTGCATTGAAAGCATAGGAAAAGAGGCAGAACGTCCACAATGATGCACTTGGCCAAAAAGGGCGTACGCGTTTTTTCCTGAATATATTCAGGAAAAAACGCGTACGCCCTTTTTGGCCAACCAAGCAAGCTTGCAAAGGAAATCTGCACTACAATGAAGTCTCACTTCCCCCCGGTCAAAAGGGCCATCTGAAAAAAGTGTAAAATCCAGAAAGGCAGGACAGGCCATGGAGAACTGGGAGCCTTGTTATGCTGATGGGCGGGATGTAAACTGCCAACAGACACTCGGGAGAAGTGTATGGTGTTTCCTGAAACATCTAAAAAACAAAGCAACAGAGCCTAGGGCACTTCCACTTATGGTCCTATAGCTTAGGGAAATTAAAATCAAAAAGACACAGCCACCCCAATGTTTGGGACGCCTCTGTTTACAAGAACCTCGTTTACCGTACAAGTTCAATATCACAGAAAGTGAAAAATGGATAAAGAACTTGTGGTACTTACGTACAATGCAGTATCACTCAGCAGTGAAATCTATGTCATCAGGCCCGTAGCAGCACAATGAGTGGATTCAGGTACGATGATTCTAACTGAAATAAGTCACACAGAAAAAGAAACATCATAAGATATCAGTAATACACGGAATGTAAACTTGGCTACACAGGAACTGAATTACAGAACAGAACAGGGTCTCCAATTTAGAAAACCAACTTATGCTTGTTTAAGGGTAAAGGTGAGTTGGGGTGCTGCATAAAACCAGAGATTGAAATGAGCACAGATAAAGTTCCTTAAGCCAAATATGGAATAGACAAGAGCTACTCCTTGCTCAACGAAATGGACTCAACACCCCATATTAAACGCCTAAGAATGTACCTGACTCTTAAGTATCTTAAAACCTATGGATTGCTATGTCTCCGAAAGAGAATCAAGCATGTGTACAGGGACATAAACGCAGCAGTGATAGGATTGGAGAGGTTCGGTGAGCAAATGAAGACCCTTTGAAGTCATATTGCATGGTACCCATTCCACGGGTTTCAACTACCCAGGTTTAAGGTATTCTTCCTTCAGCTAAAACATGCATGTGGAACCTAGAGTATGATCAACCATGTGATCGGGAGACGTGTTCAAATATGTCTCAGTTTTCGTACCCTGGTACTCGGGTGCAACATTCCAGACGCTTTACTAACACTCTCCCGACTTGGAGAGTCTGTCCCTTTAACCTCCTGTTTGGCCCAGTTTGCAATTTCTGCGGAAGATGAACAGGAATAGCGAGAACCAATGAGAGACTAGCTGGAGGTGTCTGGACGGGCAAATTTAACTCTCATTTCCCACCAGGAAGAGGAAATAACCAAAGGCTCAGCGTGCCGTGCCGGAACCAGATTAGGGCCTGAAGCCATCCTGCGGTGTTGCGGCCAGCTCACAAGAAAGCGAGTTGAAGAAAGGAGCTCAGGGGCACTGTAATTCACAAACCTGCAGAGTTATAAATGACAGCTATCGTCCAAAAATATACTGAAGTAAGGCTGCCAAGAGGACTTGAAAGCGGGGCAGAATTGCAGGAAACCGATTTCAGGAGGTAGACTGGAATTGCATTCAAAGCATAGGAAAAGAGGCAGAACGTCCACAATGATGCACTTGGCCAAAAAGGGCGTATGCGTTTTTTCCTGAATATATTCAGGAAAAAACGCATACGCCCTTTTTGGCCAACCAAGCAAGCTTGCAAAGGAAATCTGCACTACAATGAAGTCTCACTTCCCCCCGGTCAAAAGGGCCATCTGAAAAAAGTGTAAAATCCAGAAAGGCAGGACAGGCCATGGAGAACTGGGAGCCTTGTTATGCTGATGGGCGGGATGTAAACTGCCAACAGACACTCGGGAGAAGTGTATGGTGTTTCCTGAAACATCTAAAAAACAAAGCAACAGAGCCTAGGCCACTTCCACTTATGGTCCTATAGCTTAGGGAAATTAAAATCAAAAAGACACAGCCACCCCAATGTTTGGGACGCCTCTGTTTACAAGAACCTCGTTTACCGTACAAGTTCAATATCACAGAAAGTGAAAAATGGATAAAGAACTTGTGGTACTTACGTACAATGCAGTATCACTCAGCAGTGAAATCTATGTCATCAGGCCCGTAGCAGCACAATGAGTGGATTCAGGTACGATGATTCTAACTGAAATAAGTCACACAGAAAAAGAAACATCATAAGATATCAGTAATACACGGAATGTAAACTTGGCTACACAGGAACTGAATTACAGAACAGAACAGGGTCTCAAATTTAGAAAACCAACTTATGCTTGTTTAAGGGTAAAGGTGAGTTGGGGTGCTGCATAAAACCAGAGATTGAAATGAGCACAGATAAAGTTCCTTAAGCCAAATATGGAATAGACAAGAGCTACTCCTTGCTCAACGAAATGGACTCAACACCGCATATTAAACGCCTAAGAATGTACCTGACTCTTAAGTATCTTAAAACCTATGGATTGCTATGTCTCCGAAAGAGAATCAAGCATGTGTACAGGGACATAAACGCAGCAGTGATAGGATTGGAGAGGTTCGGTGAGCAAATGAAGCCCCTTTGAAGTCATATTGCATGGTACCCATTCCACGGGTTTCAACTACCCAGGTTTAAGGTATTCTTCCTTCAGCTAAAACATGCATGTGGAACCTAGAGTATGATCAACCATGTGATCGGGAGACGTGTTCAAATATGTCTCAGTTTTCGTACCCTGGTACTCGGGTGCAACATTCCAGACGCTTTACTAACACTCTCCCGACTTGGAGAGTCAGTCCCTTTAACCTCCTGTTTGGCCCAGTTTGCAATTTCTGCGGAAGATGAACAGGAATAGCGAGAACCAATGAGAGACTAGCTGGAGGTGTCTGGACGGGCAAATTTAACTCTCATTTCCCACCAGGAAGAGGAAATAACCAAAGGCTCAGCGTGCCGTGCCGGAACCAGATTAGGGCCTGAAGCCATCCTGCGGTGTTGCGGCCAGCTCACAAGAAAACGAGTTGAAGAAAGGAGCTCAGGGGCACTGTAATTCACAAACCTGCAGAGTTATAAATGACAGCTATCGTCCAAAAATATACTGAAGTAAGGCTGCCAAGAGGACTTGAAAGCGGGGCAGAATTGCAGGAAACCGATTTCAGGAGGTAGACTGGAATTGCATTGAAAGCATAGGAAAAGAGGCAGAACGTCCACAATGATGCACTTGGCCAAAAAGGGCGTATGCGTTTTTTCCTGAATATATTCAGGAAAAAACGCATACGCCCTTTTTGGCCAACCAAGCAAGCTTGCAAAGGAAATCTGCACTACAATGAAGTCTCACTTCCCCCCGGTCAAAAGGGCCATCTGAAAAAAGTGTAAAATCCAGAAAGGCAGGACAGGCCATGGAGAACTGGGAGCCTTGTTATGCTGATGGGCGGGATGTAAACTGCCAACAGATACTCGGGAGAAGTGTATGGTGTTTCCTGAAACATCTAAAAAACAAAGCAACAGAGCCTAGGCCACTTCCACTTATGGTCCTATAGCTTAGGGAAATTAAAATCAAAAAGACACAGCCACCCCAATGTTTGGGACGCCTCTGTTTACAAGAACCTCGTTTACCGTACAAGTTCAATATCACAGAAAGTGAAAAATGGATAAAGAACTTGTGGTACTTACGTACAATGCAGTATCACTCAGCAGTGAAATCTATGTCATCAGGCCCGTAGCAGCACAATGAGTGGATTCAGGTACGATGATTCTAACTGAAATAAGTCACACAGAAAAAGAAACATCATAAGATATCAGTAATACACGGAATGTAAACTTGGCTACACAGGAACTGAATTACAGAACAGAACAGGGTCTCAAATTTAGAAAACCAACTTATGCTTGTTTAAGGGTAAAGGTGAGTTGGGGTGCTGCATAAAACCAGAGATTGAAATGAGCACAGATAAAGTTCCTTAAGCCAAATATGGAATAGACAAGAGCTACTCCTTGCTCAACGAAATGGACTCAACACCGCATATTAAACGCCTAAGAATGTACCTGACTCTTAAGTATCTTAAAACCTATGGATTGCTATGTCTCCGAAAGAGAATCAAGCATGTGTACAGGGACATAAACGCAGCAGTGATAGGATTGGAGAGGTTCGGTGAGCAAATGAAGCCCCTTTGAAGTCATATTGCATGGTACCCATTCCACGGGTTTCAACTACCCAGGTTTAAGGTATTCTTCCTTCAGCTAAAACATGCATGTGGAACCTAGAGTATGATCAACCATGTGATCGGGAGACGTGTTCAAATATGTCTCAGTTTTCGTACCCTGGTACTCGGGTGCAACATTCCAGACGCTTTACTAACACTCTCCCGACTTGGAGAGTCAGTCCCTTTAACCTCCTGTTTGGCCCAGTTTGCAATTTCTGCGGAAGATGAACAGGAATAGCGAGAACCAATGAGAGACTAGCTGGAGGTGTCTGGACGGGCAAATTTAACTCTCATTTCCCACCAGGAAGAGGAAATAACCAAAGGCTCAGCGTGCCGTGCCGGAACCAGATTAGGGCCTGAAGCCATCCTGCGGTGTTGCGGCCAGCTCACAAGAAAGCGAGTTGAAGAAAGGAGCTCAGGGGCACTGTAATTCACAAACCTGCAGAGTTATAAATGACAGCTATCGTCCAAAAATATACTGAAGTAAGGCTGCCAAGAGGACTTGAAAGCGGGGCAGAATTGCAGGAAACCGATTTCAGGAGGTAGACTGGAATTGCATTGAAAGCATAGGAAAAGAGGCAGAACGTCCACAATGATGCACTTGGCCAAAAAGGGCGTATGCGTTTTTTCCTGAATATATTCAGGAAAAAACGCATACGCCCTTTTTGGCCAACCAAGCAAGCTTGCAAAGGAAATCTGCACTACAATGAAGTCTCACTTCCCCCCGGTCAAAAGGGCCATCTGAAAAAAGTGTAAAATCCAGAAAGGCAGGACAGGCCATGGAGAACTGGGAGCCTTGTTATGCTGATGGGCGGGATGTAAACTGCCAACAGACACTCGGGAGAAGTGTATGGTGTTTCCTGAAACATCTAAAAAACAAAGCAACAGAGCCTAGGCCACTTCCACTTATGGTCCTATAGCTTAGGGAAATTAAAATCAAAAAGACACAGCCACCCCAATGTTTGGGACGCCTCTGTTTACAAGAACCTCGTTTACCGTACAAGTTCAATATCACAGAAAGTGAAAAATGGATAAAGAACTTGTGGTACTTACGTACAATGCAGTATCACTCAGCAGTGAAATCTATGTCATCAGGCCCGTAGCAGCACAATGAGTGGATTCAGGTACGATGATTCTAACTGAAATAAGTCACACAGAAAAAGAAACATCATAAGATATCAGTAATACACGGAATGTAAACTTGGCTACACAGGAACTGAATTACAGAACAGAACAGGGTCTCAAATTTAGAAAACCAACTTATGCTTGTTTAAGGGTAAAGGTGAGTTGGGGTGCTGCATAAAACCAGAGATTGAAATGAGCACAGATAAAGTTCCTTAAGCCAAGTATGGAATAGACAAGAGCTACTCCTTGCTCAACGAAATGGACTCAACACCGCATATTAAACGCCTAAGAATGTACCTGACTCTTAAGTATCTTAAAACCTATGGATTGCTATGTCTCTGAAAGAGAATCAAGCATGTGTACAGGGACATAAACGCAGCAGTGATAGGATTGGAGAGGTTCGGTGAGCAAATGAAGCCCCTTTGAAGTCATATTGCATGGTACCCATTCCACGGGTTTCAACTACCCAGGTTTAAGGTATTCTTCCTTCAGCTAAAACATGCATGTGGAACCTAGAGTATGATCAACCATGTGATCGGGAGACGTGTTCAAATATGTCTCAGTTTTCGTACCCTGGTACTCGGGTGCAACATTCCAGACGCTTTACTAACACTCTCCCGACTTGGAGAGTCAGTCCCTTTAACCTCCTGTTTGGCCCAGTTTGCAATTTCTGCGGAAGATGAACAGGAATAGCGAGAACCAATGAGAGACTAGCTGGAGGTGTCTGGACGGGCAAATTTAACTCTCATTTCCCACCAGGAAGAGGAAATAACCAAAGGCTCAGCGTGCCGTGCCGGAACCAGATTAGGGCCTGAAGCCATCCTGCGGTGTTGCGGCCAGCTCACAAGAAAACGAGTTGAAGAAAGGAGCTCAGGGGCACTGTAATTCACAAACCTGCAGAGTTATAAATGACAGCTATCGTCCAAAAATATACTGAAGTAAGGCTGCCAAGAGGACTTGAAAGCGGGGCAGAATTGCAGGAAACCGATTTCAGGAGGTAGACTGGAATTGCATTGAAAGCATAGGAAAAGAGGCAGAACGTCCACAATGATGCACTTGGCCAAAAAGGGCGTATGCGTTTTTTCCTGAATATATTCAGGAAAAAACGCATACGCCCTTTTTGGCCAACCAAGCAAGCTTGCAAAGGAAATCTGCACTACAATGAAGTCTCACTTCCCCCCGGTCAAAAGGGCCATCTGAAAAAAGTGTAAAATCCAGAAAGGCAGGACAGGCCATGGAGAACTGGGAGCCTTGTTATGCTGATGGGCGGGATGTAAACTGCCAACAGACACTCGGGAGAAGTGTATGGTGTTTCCTGAAACATCTAAAAAACAAAGCAACAGAGCCTAGGCCACTTCCACTTATGGTCCTATAGCTTAGGGAAATTAAAATCAAAAAGACACAGCCACCCCAATGTTTGGGACGCCTCTGTTTACAAGAACCTCGTTTACCGTACAAGTTCAATATCACAGAAAGTGAAAAATGGATAAAGAACTTGTGGTACTTACGTACAATGCAGTATCACTCAGCAGTGAAATCTATGTCATCAGGCCCGTAGCAGCACAATGAGTGGATTCAGGTACGATGATTCTAACTGAAATAAGTCACACAGAAAAAGAAACATCATAAGATATCAGTAATACACGGAATGTAAACTTGGCTACACAGGAACTGAATTACAGAACAGAACAGGGTCTCAAATTTAGAAAACCAACTTATGCTTGTTTAAGGGTAAAGGTGAGTTGGGGTGCTGCATAAAACCAGAGATTGAAATGAGCACAGATAAAGTTCCTTAAGCCAAATATGGAATAGACAAGAGCTACTCCTTGCTCAACGAAATGGACACAACACCGCATATTAAACGCCTAAGAATGTACCTGACTCTTAAGTATCTTAAAACCTATGGATTGCTATGTCTCCGAAAGAGAATCAAGCATGTGTACAGGGACATAAACGCAGCAGTGATAGGATTGGAGAGGTTCGGTGAGCAAATGAAGACCCTTTGAAGTCATATTGCATGGTACCCATTCCACGGGTTTCAACTACCCAGGTTTAAGGTATTCTTCCTTCAGCTAAAACATGCATGTGGAACCTAGAGTATGATCAACCATGTGACCGGGAGACGTGTTCAAATATGTCTCAGTTTTCGTACCCTGGTACTCGGGTGCAACATTCCAGACGCTTTACTAACACTCTCCTGACTTGGAGAGTCAGTCCCTTTAACCTCCTGTTTGGCCCAGTTTGCAATTTCTGCGGAAGATGAACAGGAATAGCGAGAACCAATGAGAGACTAGCTAGAGGTGTCTGGACGGGCAAATTTAACTCTCATTTCCCACCAGGAAGAGGAAATAACCAAAGGCTCAGCGTGCCGTGCCGGAACCAGATTAGGGCCTGAAGCCATCCTGCGGTGTTGCGGCCAGCTCACAAGAAAACGAGTTGAAGAAAGGAGCTCAGGGGCACTGTAATTCACAAACCTGCAGAGTTATAAATGACAGCTATCGTCCAAAAATATACTGAAGTAAGGCTGCCAAGAGGACTTGAAAGCGGGGCAGAATTGCAGGAAACCGATTTCAGGAGGTAGACTGGAATTGCATTGAAAGCATAGGAAAAGAGGCAGAACGTCCACAATGATGCACTTGGCCAAAAAGGGCGTACGCGTTTTTTCCTGAATATATTCAGGAAAAAACGCATACGCCCTTTTTGGCCAACCAAGCAAGCTTGCAAAGGAAATCTGCACTACAATGAAGTCTCACTTCCCCCCGGTCAAAAGGGCCATCTGAAAAAAGTGTAAAATCCAGAAAGGCAGGACAGGCCATGGAGAACTGGGAGCCTTGTTATGCTGATGGGCGGGATGTAAATTGCCAACAGACACTCGGGAGAAGTGTATGGTGTTTCCTGAAACATCTAAAAAACAAAGCAACAGAGCCTAGGCCACTTCCACTTATGGTCCTATAGCTTAGGGAAATTAAAATCAAAAAGACACAGCCACCCCAATGTTTGGGACGCCTCTGTTTACAAGAACCTCGTTTACCGTACAAGTTCAATATCACAGAAAGTGAAAAATGGATAAAGAACTTGTGGTACTTACGTACAATGCAGTATCACTCAGCAGTGAAATCTATGTCATCAGGCCCGTAGCAGCACAATGAGTGGATTCAGGTACGATGATTCTAACTGAAATAAGTCACACAGAAAAAGAAACATCATAAGATATCAGTAATACACGGAATGTAAACTTGGCTACACAGGAACTGAATTACAGAACAGAACAGGGTCTCAAATTTAGAAAACCAACTTATGCTTGTTTAAGGGTAAAGGTGAGTTGGGGTGCTGCATAAAACCAGAGATTGAAATGAGCACAGATAAAGTTCCTTAAGCCAAATATGGAATAGACAAGAGCTACTCCTTGCTCAACGAAATGGACTCAACACCGCATATTAAACGCCTAAGAATGTACCTGACTCTTAAGTATCTTAAAACCTATGGATTGCTATGTCTCCGAAAGAGAATCAAGCATGTGTACAGGGACATAAACGCAGCAGTGATAGGATTGGAGAGGTTCGGTGAGCAAATGAAGACCCTTTGAAGTCATATTGCATGGTACCCATTCCACGGGTTTCAACTACCCAGGTTTAAGGTATTCTTCCTTCAGCTAAAACATGCATGTGGAACCTAGAGTATGATCAACCATGTGATCGGGAGACGTGTTCAAATATGTCTCAGTTTTCGTACCCTGGTACTCGGGTGCAACATTCCAGACGCTTTACTAACACTCTCCCGACTTGGAGAGTCAGTCCCTTTAACCTCCTGTTTGGCCCAGTTTGCAATTTCTGCGGAAGATGAACAGGAATAGCGAGAACCAATGAGAGACTAGCTGGAGGTGTCTGGACGGGCAAATTTAACTCTCATTTCCCACCAGGAAGAGGAAATAACCAAAGGCTCAGCGTGCCGTGCCGGAACCAGATTAGGGCCTGAAGCCATCCTGCGGTGTTGCGGCCAGCTCACAAGAAAACGAGTTGAAGAAAGGAGCTCAGGGGCACTGTAATTCACAAACCTGCAGAGTTATAAATGACAGCTATCGTCCAAAAATATACTGAAGTAAGGCTGCCAAGAGGACTTGAAAGCGGGGCAGAATTGCAGGAAACCGATTTCAGGAGGTAGACTGGAATTGCATTGAAAGCATAGGAAAAGAGGCAGAACGTCCACAATGATGCACTTGGCCAAAAAGGGCGTATGCGTTTTTTCCTGAATATATTCAGGAAAAAACGCATACGCCCTTTTTGGCCAACCAAGCAAGCTTGCAAAGGAAATCTGCACTACAATGAAGTCTCACTTCCCCCCGGTCAAAAGGGCCATCTGAAAAAAGTGTAAAATCCAGAAAGGCAGGACAGGCCATGGAGAACTGGGAGCCTTGTTATGCTGATGGGCGGGATGTAAACTGCCAACAGACACTCGGGAGAAGTGTATGGTGTTTCCTGAAACATCTAAAAAACAAAGCAACAGAGCCTAGGGCACTTCCACTTATGGTCCTATAGCTTAGGGAAATTAAAATCAAAAAGACACAGCCACCCCAATGTTTGGGACGCCTCTGTTTACAAGAACCTCGTTTACCGTACAAGTTCAATATCACAGAAAGTGAAAAATGGATAAAGAACTTGTGGTACTTACGTACAATGCAGTATCACTCAGCAGTGAAATCTATGTCATCAGGCCCGTAGCAGCACAATGAGTGGATTCAGGTACGATGATTCTAACTGAAATAAGTCACACAGAAAAAGAAACATCATAAGATATCAGTAATACACGGAATGTAAACTTGGCTACACAGGAACTGAATTACAGAACAGAACAGGGTCTCAAATTTAGAAAACCAACTTATGCTTGTTTAAGGGTAAAGGTGAGTTGGGGTGCTGCATAAAACCAGAGATTGAAATGAGCACAGATAAAGTTCCTTAAGCCAAATATGGAATAGACAAGAGCTACTCCTTGCTCAACGAAATGGACTCAACACCGCATATTAAACGCCTAAGAATGTACTTGACTCTTAAGTATCTTAAAACCTATGGATTGCTATGTCTCCGAAAGAGAATCAAGCATGTGTACAGGGACATAAACGCAGCAGTGATAGGATTGGAGAGGTTCGGTGAGCAAATGAAGACCCTTTGAAGTCATATTGCATGGTACCCATTCCACGGGTTTCAACTACCCAGGTTTAAGGTATTCTTCCTTCAGCTAAAACATGCATGTGGAACCTAGAGTATGATCAACCATGTGATCGGGAGACGTGTTCAAATATGTCTCAGTTTTCGTACCCTGGTACTCGGGTGCAACATTCCAGACGCTTTACTAACACTCTCCCGACTTGGAGAGTCAGTCCCTTTAACCTCCTGTTTGGCCCAGTTTGCAATTTCTGCGGAAGATGAACGGGAATAGCGAGAACCAATGAGAGACTAGCTGGAGGTGTCTGGACGGGCAAATTTAACTCTCATTTCCCACCAGGAAGAGGAAATAACCAAAGGCTCAGCGTGCCGTGCCGGAACCAGATTAGGGCCTGAAGCCATCCTGCGGTGTTGCGGCCAGCTCACAAGAAAACGAGTTGAAGAAAGGAGCTCAGGGGCACTGTAATTCACAAACCTGCAGAGTTATAAATGACAGCTATCGTCCAAAAATATACTGAAGTAAGGCTGCCAAGAGGACTTGAAAGCGGGGCAGAATTGCAGGAAACCGATTTCAGGAGGTAGACTGGAATTGCATTGAAAGCATAGGAAAAGAGGCAGAACGTCCACAATGATGCACTTGGCCAAAAAGGGCGTATGCGTTTTTTCCTGAATATATTCAGGAAAAAACGCATACGCCCTTTTTGGCCAACCAAGCAAGCTTGCAAAGGAAATCTGCACTACAATGAAGTCTCACTTCCCCCCGGTCAAAAGGGCCATCTGAAAAAAGTGTAAAATCCAGAAAGGCAGGACAGGCCATGGAGAACTGGGAGCCTTGTTATGCTGATGGGCGGGATGTAAACTGCCAACAGACACTCGGGAGAAGTGTATGGTGTTTCCTGAAACATCTAAAAAACAAAGCAACAGAGCCTAGGCCACTTCCACTTATGGTCCTATAGCTTAGGGAAATTAAAATCAAAAAGACACAGCCACCCCAATGTTTGGGACGCCTCTGTTTACAAGAACCTCGTTTACCGTACAAGTTCAATATCACAGAAAGTGAAAAATGGATAAAGAACTTGTGGTACTTACGTACAATGCAGTATCACTCAGCAGTGAAATCTATGTCATCAGGCCCGTAGCAGCACAATGAGTGGATTCAGGTACGATGATTCTAACTGAAATAAGTCACACAGAAAAAGAAACATCATAAGATATCAGTAATACACGGAATGTAAACTTGGCTACACAGGAACTGAATTACAGAACAGAACAGGGTCTCAAATTTAGAAAACCAACTTATGCTTGTTTAAGGGTAAAGGTGAGTTGGGGTGCTGCATAAAACCAGAGATTGAAATGAGCACAGATAAAGTTCCTTAAGCCAAATATGGAATAGACAAGAGCTACTCCTTGCTCAACGAAATGGACTCAACACCGCATATTAAACGCCTAAGAATGTACCTGACTCTTAAGTATCTTAAAACCTATGGATTGCTATGTCTCCGAAAGAGAATCAAGCATGTGTACAGGGACATAAACGCAGCAGTGATAGGATTGGAGAGATTCGGTGAGCAAATGAAGACCCTTTGAAGTCATATTGCATGGTACCCATGCCACGGGTTTCAACTACCCAGGTTTAAGGTATTCTTCCTTCAGCTAAAACATGCATGTGGAACCTAGAGTATGATCAACCATGTGATCGGGAGACGTGTTCAAATATGTCTCAGTTTTCGTACCCTGGTACTCGGGTGCAACATTCCAGACGCTTTACTAACACTCTCCCGACTTGGAGAGTCAGTCCCTTTAACCTCCTGTTTGGCCCAGTTTGCAATTTCTGCGGAAGATGAACAGGAATAGCGAGAACCAATGAGAGACTAGCTGGAGGTGTCTGGACGGGCAAATTTAACTCTCATTTCCCACCAGGAAGAGGAAATAACCAAAGGCTCAGCGTGCCGTGCCGGAACCAGATTAGGGCCTGAAGCCATCCTGCGGTGTTGCGGCCAGCTCACAAGAAAACGAGTTGAAGAAAGGAGCTCAGGGGCACTGTAATTCACAAACCTGCAGAGTTATAAATGACAGCTATCGTCCAAAAATATACTGAAGTAAGGCTGCCAAGAGGACTTGAAAGCGGGGCAGAATTGCAGGAAACCGATTTCAGGAGGTAGACTGGAATTGCATTGAAAGCATAGGAAAAGAGGCAGAACGTCCACAATGATGCACTTGGCCAAAAAGGGCGTATGCGTTTTTTCCTGAATATATTCAGGAAAAAACGCATACGCCCTTTTTGGCCAACCAAGCAAGCTTGCAAAGGAAATCTGCACTACAATGAAGTCTCACTTCCCCCCGGTCAAAAGGGCCATCTGAAAAAAGTGTAAAATCCAGAAAGGCAGGACAGGCCATGGAGAACTGGGAGCCTTGTTATGCTGATGGGCGGGATGTAAACTGCCAACAGACACTTGGGAGAAGTGTATGGTGTTTCCTGAAACATCTAAAAAACAAAGCAACAGAGCCTAGGCCACTTCCACTTATGGTCCTATAGCTTAGGGAAATTAAAATCAAAAAGACACAGCCACCCCAATGTTTGGGACGCCTCTGTTTACAAGAACCTCGTTTACCGTACAAGTTCAATATCACAGAAAGTGAAAAATGGATAAAGAACTTGTGGTACTTACGTACAATGCAGTATCACTCAGCAGTGAAATCTATGTCATCAGGCCCGTAGCAGCACAATGAGTGGATTCAGGTACGATGATTCTAACTGAAATAAGTCACACAGAAAAAGAAACATCATAAGATATCAGTAATACACGGAATGTAAACTTGGCTACACAGGAACTGAATTACAGAACAGAACAGGGTCTCAAATTTAGAAAACCAACTTATGCTTGTTTAAGGGTAAAGGTGAGTTGGGGTGCTGCATAAAACCAGAGATTGAAATGAGCACAGATAAAGTTCCTTAAGCCAAATATGGAATAGACAAGAGCTACTCCTTGCTCAACGAAATGGACTCAACACCGCATATTAAACGCCTAAGAATGTACCTGACTCTTAAGTATCTTAAAACCTATGGATTGCTATGTCTCCGAAAGAGAATCAAGCATGTGTACAGGGACATAAACGCAGCAGTGATAGGATTGGAGAGGTTCGGTGAGCAAATGAAGACCCTTTGAAATCATATTGCATGGTACCCATTCCACGGGTTTCAACTACCCAGGTTTAAGGTATTCTTCCTTCAGCTAAAACATGCATGTGGAACCTAGAGTATGATCAACCATGTGATCGGGAGACGTGTTCAAATATGTCTCAGTTTTCGTACCCTGGTACTCGGGTGCAACATTCCAGACGCTTTACTAACACTCTCCCGACTTGGAGAGTCAGTCCCTTTAACCTCCTGTTTGGCCCAGTTTGCAATTTCTGCGGAAGATGAACAGGAATAGCGAGAACCAATGAGAGACTAGCTGGAGGTGTCTGGACGGGCAAATTTAACTCTCATTTCCCACCAGGAAGAGGAAATAACCAAAGGCTCAGCGTGCCGTGACGGAACCAGATTAGGGCCTGAAGCCATCCTGCGGTGTTGCGGCCAGCTCACAAGAAAACGAGTTGAAGAAAGGAGCTCAGGGGCACTGTAATTCACAAACCTGCAGAGTTATAAATGACAGCTATCGTCCAAAAATATACTGAAGTAAGGCTGCCAAGAGGACTTGAAAGCGGGGCAGAATTGCAGGAAACCGATTTCAGGAGGTAGACTGGAATTGCATTGAAAGCATAGGAAAAGAGGCAGAACGTCCACAATGATGCACTTGGCCAAAAAGGGCGTATGCGTTTTTTCCTGAATATATTCAGGAAAAAACGCATACGCCCTTTTTGGCCAACCAAGCAAGCTTGCAAAGGAAATCTGCACTACAATGAAGTCTCACTTCCCCCCGGTCAAAAGGGCCATCTGAAAAAAGTGTAAAATCCAGAAAGGCAGGACAGGCCATGGAGAACTGGGAGCCTTGTTATGCTGATGGGCGGGATGTAAACTGCCAACAGATACTCGGGAGAAGTGTATGGTGTTTCCTGAAACATCTAAAAAACAAAGCAACAGAGCCTAGGCCACTTCCACTTATGGTCCTATAGCTTAGGGAAATTAAAATCAAAAAGACACAGCCACCCCAATGTTTGGGACGCCTCTGTTTACAAGAACCTCGTTTACCGTACAAGTTCAATATCACAGAAAGTGAAAAATGGATAAAGAACTTGTGGTACTTACGTACAATGCAGTATCACTCAGCAGTGAAATCTATGTCATCAGGCCCGTAGCAGCACAATGAGTGGATTCAGGTACGATGATTCTAACTGAAATAAGTCACACAGAAAAAGAAACATCATAAGATATCAGTAATACACGGAATGTAAACTTGGCTACACAGGAACTGAATTACAGAACAGAACAGGGTCTCAAATTTAGAAAACCAACTTATGCTTGTTTAAGGGTAAAGGTGAGTTGGGGTGCTGCATAAAACCAGAGATTGAAATGAGCACAGATAAAGTTCCTTAAGCCAAATATGGAATAGACAAGAGCTACTCCTTGCTCAACGAAATGGACTCAACACCGCATATTAAACGCCTAAGAATGTACCTGACTCTTAAGTATCTTAAAACCTATGGATTGCTATGTCTCCGAAAGAGAATCAAGCATGTGTACAGGGACATAAACGCAGCAGTGATAGGATTGGAGAGGTTCGGTGAGCAAATGAAGCCCCTTTGAAGTCATATTGCATGGTACCCATTCCACGGGTTTCAACTACCCAGGTTTAAGGTATTCTTCCTTCAGCTAAAACATGCATGTGGAACCTAGAGTATGATCAACCATGTGATCGGGAGACGTGTTCAAATATGTCTCAGTTTTCGTACCCTGGTACTCGGGTGCAACATTCCAGACGCTTTACTAACACTCTCCCGACTTGGAGAGTCAGTCCCTTTAACCTCCTGTTTGGCCCAGTTTGCAATTTCTGCGGAAGATGAACAGGAATAGCGAGAACCAATGAGAGACTAGCTGGAGGTGTCTGGACGGGCAAATTTAACTCTCATTTCCCACCAGGAAGAGGAAATAACCAAAGGCTCAGCGTGCCGTGCCGGAACCAGATTAGGGCCTGAAGCCATCCTGCGGTGTTGCGGCCAGCTCACAAGAAAACGAGTTGAAGAAAGGAGCTCAGGGGCACTGTAATTCACAAACCTGCAGAGTTATAAATGACAGCTATCGTCCAAAAATATACTGAAGTAAGGCTGCCAAGAGGACTTGAAAGCGGGGCAGAATTGCAGGAAACCGATTTCAGGAGGTAGACTGGAATTGCATTGAAAGCATAGGAAAAGAGGCAGAACGTCCACAATGATGCACTTGGCCAAAAAGGGCGTATGCGTTTTTTCCTGAATATATTCAGGAAAAAACGCATACGCCCTTTTTGGCCAACCAAGCAAGCTTGCAAAGGAAATCTGCACTACAATGAAGTCTCACTTCCCCCCGGTCAAAAGGGCCATCTGAAAAAAGTGTAAAATCCAGAAAGGCAGGACAGGCCATGGAGAACTGGGAGCCTTGTTATGCTGATGGGCGGGATGTAAACTGCCAACAGACACTCGGGAGAAGTGTATGGTGTTTCCTGAAACATCTAAAAAACAAAGCAACAGAGCCTAGGCCACTTCCACTTATGGTCCTATAGCTTAGGGAAATTAAAATCAAAAAGACACAGCCACCCCAATGTTTGGGACGCCTCTGTTTACAAGAACCTCGTTTACCGTACAAGTTCAATATCACAGAAAGTGAAAAATGGATAAAGAACTTGTGGTACTTACGTACAATGCAGTATCACTCAGCAGTGAAATCTATGTCATCAGGCCCGTAGCAGCACAATGAGTGGATTCAGGTACGATGATTCTAACTGAAATAAGTCACACAGAAAAAGAAACATCATAAGATATCAGTAATACACGGAATGTAAACTTGGCTACACAGGAACTGAATTACAGAACAGAACAGGGTCTCAAATTTAGAAAACCAACTTATGCTTGTTTAAGGGTAAAGGTGAGTTGGGGTGCTGCATAAAACCAGAGATTGAAATGAGCACAGATAAAGTTCCTTAAGCCAAGTATGGAATAGACAAGAGCTACTCCTTGCTCAACGAAATGGACTCAACACCGCATATTAAACGCCTAAGAATGTACCTGACTCTTAAGTATCTTAAAACCTATGGATTGCTATGTCTCTGAAAGAGAATCAAGCATGTGTACAGGGACATAAACGCAGCAGTGATAGGATTGGAGAGGTTCGGTGAGCAAATGAAGCCCCTTTGAAGTCATATTGCATGGTACCCATTCCACGGGTTTCAACTACCCAGGTTTAAGGTATTCTTCCTTCAGCTAAAACATGCATGTGGAACCTAGAGTATGATCAACCATGTGATCGGGAGACGTGTTCAAATATGTCTCAGTTTTCGTACCCTGGTACTCGGGTGCAACATTCCAGACGCTTTACTAACACTCTCCCGACTTGGAGAGTCAGTCCCTTTAACCTCCTGTTTGGCCAAGTTTGCAATTTCTGCGGAAGATGAACAGGAATAGCGAGAACCAATGAGAGACTAGCTGGAGGTGTCTGGACGGGCAAATTTAACTCTCATTTCCCACCAGGAAGAGGAAATAACCAAAGGCTCAGCGTGCCGTGCCGGAACCAGATTAGGGCCTGAAGCCATCCTGCGGTGTTGCGGCCAGCTCACAAGAAAACGAGTTGAAGAAAGGAGCTCAGGGGCACTGTAATTCACAAACCTGCAGAGTTATAAATGACAGCTATCGTCCAAAAATATACTGAAGTAAGGCTGCCAAGAGGACTTGAAAGCGGGGCAGAATTGCAGGAAACCGATTTCAGGAGGTAGACTGGAATTGCATTGAAAGCATAGGAAAAGAGGCAGAACGTCCACAATGATGCACTTGGCCAAAAAGGGCGTATGCGTTTTTTCCTGAATATATTCAGGAAAAAACGCATACGCCCTTTTTGGCCAACCAAGCAAGCTTGCAAAGGAAATCTGCACTACAATGAAGTCTCACTTCCCCCCGGTCAAAAGGGCCATCTGAAAAAAGTGTAAAATCCAGAAAGGCAGGACAGGCCATGGAGAACTGGGAGCCTTGTTATGCTGATGGGCGGGATGTAAACTGCCAACAGATACTCGGGAGAAGTGTATGGTGTTTCCTGAAACATCTAAAAAACAAAGCAACAGAGCCTAGGCCACTTCCACTTATGGTCCTATAGCTTAGGGAAATTAAAATCAAAAAGACACAGCCACCCCAATGTTTGGGACGCCTCTGTTTACAAGAACCTCGTTTACCGTACAAGTTCAATATCACAGAAAGTGAAAAATGGATAAAGAACTTGTGGTACTTACGTACAATGCAGTATCACTCAGCAGTGAAATCTATGTCATCAGGCCCGTAGCAGCACAATGAGTGGATTCAGGTACGATGATTCTAACTGAAATAAGTCACACAGAAAAAGAAACATCATAAGATATCAGTAATACACGGAATGTAAACTTGGCTACACAGGAACTGAATTACAGAACAGAACAGGGTCTCAAATTTAGAAAACCAACTTATGCTTGTTTAAGGGTAAAGGTGAGTTGGGGTGCTGCATAAAACCAGAGATTGAAATGAGCACAGATAAAGTTCCTTAAGCCAAATATGGAATAGACAAGAGCTACTCCTTGCTCAACGAAATGGACTCAACACCGCATATTAAACGCCTAAGAATGTACCTGACTCTTAAGTATCTTAAAACCTATGGATTGCTATGTCTCCGAAAGAGAATCAAGCATGTGTACAGGGACATAAACGCAGCAGTGATAGGATTGGAGAGGTTCGGTGAGCAAATGAAGACCCTTTGAAGTCATATTGCATGGTACCCATTCCACGGGTTTCAACTACCCAGGTTTAAGGTATTCTTCCTTCAGCTAAAACATGCATGTGGAACCTAGAGTATGATCAACCATGTGACCGGGAGACGTGTTCAAATATGTCTCAGTTTTCGTACCCTGGTACTCGGGTGCAACATTCCAGACGCTTTACTAACACTCTCCTGACTTGGAGAGTCAGTCCCTTTAACCTCCTGTTTGGCCCAGTTTGCAATTTCTGCGGAAGATGAACAGGAATAGCGAGAACCAATGAGAGACTAGCTAGAGGTGTCTGGACGGGCAAATTTAACTCTCATTTCCCACCAGGAAGAGGAAATAACCAAAGGCTCAGCGTGCTGTGCCGGAACCAGATTAGGGCCTGAAGCCATCCTGCGGTGTTGCGGCCAGCTCACAAGAAAACGAGTTGAAGAAAGGAGCTCAGGGGCACTGTAATTCACAAACCTGCAGAGTTATAAATGACAGCTATCGTCCAAAAATATACTGAAGTAAGGCTGCCAAGAGGACTTGAAAGCGGGGCAGAATTGCAGGAAACCGATTTCAGGAGGTAGACTGGAATTGCATTGAAAGCATAGGAAAAGAGGCAGAACGTCCACAATGATGCACTTGGCCAAAAAGGGCGTATGCGTTTTTTCCTGAATATATTCAGGAAAAAACGCATACGCCCTTTTTGGCCAACCAAGCAAGCTTGCAAAGGAAATCTGCACTACAATGAAGTCTCACTTCCCCCCGGTCAAAAGGGCCATCTGAAAAAAGTGTAAAATCCAGAAAGGCAGGACAGGCCATGGAGAACTGGGAGCCTTGTTATGCTGATGGGCGGGATGTAAATTGCCAACAGACACTCGGGAGAAGTGTATGGTGTTTCCTGAAACATCTAAAAAACAAAGCAACAGAGCCTAGGCCACTTCCACTTATGGTCCTATAGCTTAGGGAAATTAAAATCAAAAAGACACAGCCACCCCAATGTTTGGGACGCCTCTGTTTACAAGAACCTCGTTTACCGTACAAGTTCAATATCACAGAAAGTGAAAAATGGATAAAGAACTTGTGGTACTTACGTACAATGCAGTATCACTCAGCAGTGAAATCTATGTCATCAGGCCCGTAGCAGCACAATGAGTGGATTCAGGTACGATGATTCTAACTGAAATAAGTCACACAGAAAAAGAAACATCATAATATATCACTAATACACGGAATGTAAACTTGGCTACACAGGAACTGAATTACAGAACAGAACAGGGTCTCAAATTTAGAAAACCAACTTATGCTTGTTTAAGGGTAAAGGTGAGTTGGGGTGCTGCATAAAACCAGAGATTGAAATGAGCACAGATAAAGTTCCTTAAGCCAAATATGGAATAGACAAGAGCTACTCCTTGCTCAACGAAATGGACTCAACACCGCATATTAAACGCCTAAGAATGTACCTGACTCTTAAGTATCTTAAAACGTATGGATTGCTATGTCTCCGAAAGAGAATCAAGCATGTGTACAGGGACATAAACGCAGCAGTGATAGGATTGGAGAGGTTCGGTGAGCAAATGAAGACCCTTTGAAGTCATATTGCATGGTACCCATTACACGGGTCTCAACTCTCCAGCTTTAAGGTATTCTTCCTTCAGCTAAAACATGCATATGGAACCCAGAGTATGATCAACCATGTGAACGGGAGACGTGTTCAAATATGTCTCAGTTTTCCTCCCATGGTACTAGGGTGCAACATTCCAGATGCTTTACTAACACTCACCCCACTTGGAGAGTCAGCGCCTTTAACCTCCTGTTTGGCCCAGCTTGCAATTTCTGCGGAAGATGAACAGGAATAGGGAGAACCAATGAGAGACTAGCTGGAGGTGTCTGGACGGGCAAATTTAACTCTCATTTCCCACCAGGAAGAGGAAATAACCAAAGGCTCAGCGTGCCGTGCCGGAACCAGATTAGGGCCTGAAGCCATCCTGCGGTGTTGCAGCCAGGTCACAAGAAAGCGAGTTGAAGAAAGGAGCTCAGGGGCACTGTAATTCACAAACCTGCAGAGTTATAAATGACAGCTATCGTCCAAAAATATACTGAAGTAAGGCTGCCAAGAGGACTTGAAAGCGGGGCAGAATTGCAGGAAACCGATTTCAGGAGGTAGACTGGAATTGCATTGAAAGCATAGGAAAAGAGGCAGAACGTCCACAATGATGCACTTGGCCAAAAAGGGCGTATGCGTTTTTTCCTGAATATATTCAGGAAAAAACGCATACGCCCTTTTTGGCCAACCAAGCAAGCTTGCAAAGGAAATCTGCACTACAATGAAGTCTCACTTCCCCCCGGTCAAAAGGGCCATCTGAAAAAAGTGTAAAATCCAGAAAGGCAGGACAGGCCATGGAGAACTGGGAGCCTTGTTATGCTGATGGGCGGGATGTAAATTGCCACCAGACACTGGGGAGAAGTGTATGGTGTTTCCTGAAACATCTAAAAAACAAAGCAACAGAGCCTAGGGCACTTCCACTTATGGTCCTATAGCTTAGGGAAATTAAAATCAAAAAGACACAGCCACCCCAAAGTTTGGGACGCCTCTGTTTACAAGAACCTCGTTTACCGTACAAGTTCAACATCGCAGAAAGTGAAAAATGGATAAAGAAGTTGTGGTATTTACTTACAAAGCAATATCCCTCAGCAATGAAATCTATGTCATCAGGCCCTTAGCAGCACAATGAGTGGATTGAGGTATGATGATTCTAACTGAAATAAGTCACACAGAAAAAGAAACATCATAAGATATCAGTAATACACGGAATGTAAACTTGGCTACACAGGAACTGAATTACAGAACAGAACAGGGTCTCAAATTTAGAAAACCAACTTATGCTTGCTTAAGGGTAAAGGTGAGTTGGGGTGCTGCATAAAACCAGAGATTGAAATGAGCACAGATAAAGTTCCTTAAGCCAAATATGGAATAGACAAGAGCTACTCCTTGCTCAACGAAATGGACTCAACACCCCATATTAAATGCCTAAGAATGTACCTGACTCTTAAGTATCTTAAAACCTATGGATTGCTATGTCTCCAAAAGAGAATCAAGCGTGTGTACAGGGGCATAAACGCAGCAGTGATAGGATTAGAGAGGTTCGGTGAGCAAATGAAGATCCTTTGAAGTCTTATTGCATGGTACCCATTCCACGGGTTTCAACTACCCAGGTTTAAGGTATTCTTCCTTCAGCTGAAACAGGCATGTGGAACCTAGAGTATGATCAACCATGTGATCGGGAGACGTGTTCAAATATGTCTCAGTTTTCGTACCCTGGTACTCGGGTGCAACATTCCAGACGCTTTACTAACACTCTCCCGACTTGGAGAGTCAGTCCCTTTAACCTCCTGTTTGGCCCAGTTTGCAATTTCTGCGGAAGATGAACAGGAATAGCGAGAACCAATGAGAGACTAGCTGGAGGTGTCTGGATGGGCAAATTTAACTCTCATTTCCCACCAGGAAGAGGAAATAACCAAAGGCTCAGCGTGCCGTGCCGGAACCAGATTAGGGCCTGAAGCCATCCTGCGGTGTTGCGGCCAGGTCACAAGAAAGCGAGTTGAAGAAAGGAGCTCAGGGGCACTGTAAATCACAAACCTGCAGAGTTATAAATGACAACTATCGTCCAAAAATATACTGAAGTAAGGCTGCCAAGAGGACTTGAAAGCGGGGCAGAATTGCAGGAAACCGATTTCAGGAGGTAGACTGGAATTGCATCGAAAGCATAGGAAAAGCAGCAGAGCGTCCACAATGATGCACTTGGCCAAAAAGGGCGTATGCTTTTTTTCCTGAATATATTCAGGAAAAAAAGCATACGCCCTTTTTGGCCAACCAAGCAAGCTTGCAAAGGAAATCTGCACTACAATGAAGTCTCAATTCACCCCGGTCAAAAGGGCCATCTGAAAAAAGGGTAAAATCCAGAAAGGCAGGACAGGCCATGGAGAACTGGGAGCCTTGTTATGCTGATGGGCGGGATGTAAATTGCCAACAGACACTCGGGAAAAGTGTATGGTGTTTCCTGAAACATCTAAGAAACAAAGCAACAGAGCCTAGGGCACTTTCACTTATGGTCCTATAGCTTAGGGAAATTAAAATCAAAAAGACACAGCCACCCCAAAGTTTGGGACGCCTCTGTTTACAAGAACCTCATTTACCGTACAAGTTCAATATCACAGAAAGTGAAAAATGGATAAAGAACTTGTGGTACTTACGTACAATGCAGTATCACTCAGCAATGAAATCTATGTCATCAGGCCCGTAGCAGCACAATGAGTGACTTCAGGTATGATGATTCTAACTGAAATAAGTCACACAGAAGAAGAAACATCATAAGATATCACTAATACACGAAATGTAAACTTGGCTACACAGGAACTGAATTCCAAAACAGAACAGGGTCTCAAATTTAGAAAACCAACTTATGCTTGCTTAAGGGGAAGGGTGAGTTGGGGTGCTGCATAAAACCAGAGATTGAAATGAGCACAGATAACGTTCTATAAGGCAAATATGGAATAGACAAGAGCTACTCCTTGCTCAACGAAATAGACTCAACACCCCATATTCAACGCCTAGGAATATACCTGCCTAGTAAGAATCATAAAAGCAATGGATTTATATATCTCTGTAAGAGAATCAATAGTGTGTACAGCGGAATTAAAGCAGTGAAAATCAGCTAAATCCCATATTAAAAATAAATTTCTTAAACAAAACACAATGACAGTGAAATAGAGAGCAATACTTAAGTAATTCATTCAAGGCTTCTGATGCAACCTGCATTTACCATATCTACACCCAGAGCTGGGTGACACATAAGGCTGGACACTTGGGGCTCATAAGATTGGTGAGGTTCGGTGAGCAAATGCAGACCCTTTGAAGTCATATTGCATGGTACCCATTCCACGGGTCTCAACTCTCCAGGTTTAAGGGATTCTTCCTTCAGCTAAAACATGCATGAGGAACCCAGAGTATGATCCACCGTGTGATCGAGAAAAGTGTTCAAATGTGTCTCACTTTTCGTTCCCTGGTACTCGGGTGCAACATTCCAGACGCTTTACTAACAATCTCCCGACTTGGAGAGTCAGTCCCTTTAACCTCCTGTTTGGCCCAGTTTGCAATTTCTGCGGAAGATGAACAGGAATAGCGAGAACCAATGAGAGACTAGCTGGAGGTGTCTGGACGGGCAAATTTAACTCTCATTTCCCACAGGGAAGAGGAATAAACCAAAGGCTCAGCATGCCGTGCCGGAACCAGATTAGGGCCTGAAGCAATCCTGCGGAGTTGTGGCCAGCTCAAAAGAAAGCGAGTTGAAGAAAGGAGCTCAGGGGCACTGTAATTCACAAACCTGCAGATTTATAAATGACAGCTATTGTCCGAAAATATACTGAAGTAGGGCTGCCAAGAGGACTTGAATGCGGGGCAGAATTGCAGGAAACCGATTTCAGGAGGAATCGGAATTAGATTGCATTTAAAACACAGGAAAAGAGGAAGAACGTCGACAATGATGCACTTGGTCAAAAAGGGCGTATGTGTTTTTTCCTGAATATATTCAGGAAAAAACGCATACGCCCTTTTTGGCCAACCAAGCAAGCTTGCAAAGGAAATCTGCACTACAATGAAGTCTCACTTCCCCCCGGTCAAAAGGGCCATCTGAAAAAAGTGTAAAATCCAGAAAGGCAGAACAGGCCATGGAGAACTGGGAGCCTTGTTATGCTGATGGGCGGGATGTAAATTCCCAACAGCCGCTCTGTAGAAGTGTATGGTGTTTCCTGAAACATCTAAAAAACAAAGCAACAGAGCCTAGGGCACTTCCACTTATGGTCCTATAGCTTAGGGAAATTAAAATCAAAAAGACACAGCCACCCCAAAATTTGGGACGGCTCTTTTTACAGGAATCTCTTCTGCGGCACAAGTTAAATATCCCAGAGAGCAAATAATGGATAAACAAGTTGCGGTACTTATGTACAACAGAATACCACTCAGCAATGAAATCTATGTCACCAGGCCCGTACCAGCATAATGAGTGGATTGAGGCACGATGATTCTAAGTGAAATAAGTCACACAGAAAAAGAAACATCATAAGGTATCACTAATACACGGAATGTGAACTTGGCTACACATGAACTGAATTACAAAACAGAACAGGGTCTCAAATTTAGAAAACCAACTTATGCTTGCTTAAGGGGGAAGGTGAGTTGGGGTGCTGCATAAAAGCAGAGTTTGAAATTAGCACAGATACCGTTCCATAAGCCAAATATGTAATAGACAAGACCTACCCCTTGCTCAACGAAATGGATTCAACAATGAGGTATCACCTCACACCTGGTAGAATAGGCATCATAGAAAATCTACAAACAAAAAATGCTGGAAAGGGTGTGGAGAAAAGGAACCCTCTTCCACTATTGTTGGGAATATAAATTGATACAGTCATTATGGAGAACAATATGGAATTTCTTAAGAAACTAACAATAGAATTACCATATGATACAGCAATCCCAGTACTGGACATATACCCAGACAAAACCATAAATCAAAAAGAGTCATTCACCGCAATGTTCATTGCATCACTATTTACAATATCGAGGTAATGGAAGCAACCTAAATGCCCACAGACAGACGAATGCATAAAGCTGTGGTACATATATAAAATGGAATATTACTAAGCCATGAAAAGGAATGAAATTGGGTCATTTGTAGAGACGTCGATGGATCTAGAGACTGTCATACAGAGTGAAGTAAGTCAGAAAGAGAAAAACAAATCTTGTATATTCATGCATATATGTGGAACCTAGAAAAACTGTACAGATTAACCATTTTGCAAGGCATAAATAGAGCAACAGATGTAGACAACAAACGTATGGACAACAAGGGGGGAAAGCTGTTGGGGGGGTGGTGGTGGGAGGAGTTGAGAGACTGGGATTGGCATGTATACATTTATATGTATAAAATAGATAACCAATAAGAACCTGCTGTATAAAAATATAAAATAAAATTCAAAATTAAAAAGAAATAAAATTTAAAAAATAAAACAGAAAAAACAATTATTCCCTGCACATACATGTATTTATATGAATAAATTATTTCCATGCTTATATCTGTAAATACAAAAAAGAGGAATAAAATCTACCTTGAACCAAAAACGAAAAAGAGAAAAAAACACAGAACCCACCAGTTACACAGAGGAAAACCGTATCAGGGTACTTGCTCCAGTTGTAAACAATTCTGAAGTTGGTCAGTGGTGGGGAATCGTCTCCCATTCAGCCAGCAGCCCCCACGCAACAAGCGTCCTCATTGCAAAGCTGGGACACTGTGCCAAGGCATCTGTGAGTAAACGTGAGCTGAGCCCCAGGCCAGTTGCTGCTGAACTATTCCCACCCGTCCCAGGTAAAACACCTGAATATATACAAGGACTTGAAAGCCTAGAGGAAGGGCCATAGAGCCACACGAGTGACAGCATGCCGGCCGACTTGGTGCCTGCAGGCCAGCCAGGATGGTCCTGGCCCTGGGTGCTCTTCTGGAAGATTTCCATTTCCCTGCCTGAGATACCCGTCCTGTCCCTGCCCCCACTGCTTTTTTCCTTCTTCACCTCTGCCCAGGGAGAAATTCCAGCAGCAGGTATGGGTGACACATCCTCTTCTTTAGCAGGTGGCAGCCTGGCAACTGCTGCAGAAAGTCCAGCAGAGCCCCACTCACACTGGGCCACCCACAAAGCCGTGGCCTCTCACTCCCTCCCACCAGCCCAGCCCCGAGACTGCTGACAGGGCAGAGAAAATGGCGTCAGGCACGGCTGCAGGGGCTCTTGCTGCCTGGAGTGGTATTTATATTGATCTCAACCCAGGCACACCTGGGGAGGGCTGGCCGGCACGGTAAGGCTGCCCAGGTCAGCCAATCATCACCCCTCAGGGGCTCACAGTTGCAGAAAATGGAACTTGCTGAACCGGCCAGGTCCAAGGAACAGGTGTGGGCTCCTGAGAGTCAGGATAGACAAGGGGCTGCAGCTTTGGCTTGTTTTCTAATCATTTTATCTGGCCCATGAGTGGGAGACAACTTCAAGAAAACCCTCTCCTAATGAGAGGAACCCAGGAGTCAGGGAGAGGAGGGGTGGGTGGTGGTTGGAGACAGAGGCCTGGTGCCCCGGGTGCAGTGGAAGTCTCTGGAAGACCAGGTGGAGGGAGGCCTCACGGAGTGATGCCCAGGGTCACAGACCTGTCGCAGCTGCTGTTTGTTAGTTCAAGTCCTGCTCTGAGGTGCTCTGTGTCAGCTCTGAGCGACAGGTGAGCTGGGGGTGCTCTGCAATGAGGGCTATGTGCACGGTTCCTGTGTGCCCAGCCCTGCCATGGTACCTGCAAGGGTAGCTCTGTATCCTGGGAGGGGCCTGATCACGAGAGCCCCGTGGGCTGGGGTGGGGGTGGGGTACCTGCCCAGGTGAGCTCCATATTCTGCGATTGGTCTGACCACGAGAGCCCCATGGGCTGCTGGGGACCTGGTAAAGGATGTCAGGACAGTCAGTGAAGCCACCGAGGATATACCTCCAGTTGCTCCTAATTCCTACACCCTGCTGGTCATTCTACCAACCACCAGGACATGGTATTCTGTATTAGTCTTCAATGATGCCTTCTTTTGTATTCCATTAGTCCCAGAGTCACAAGAAATTTTGGCTTGTGAGTGGCAGGACTCAACATACAACTAAAACAATACTTCCGGGCCGTCTGGCCCCAAGGGTGCAAAACTTCCCACACCGTCTTTGGGGAAAGCTTAGCTAAAGACCTAAAAGTTCTACCTCTGGAAAAGGAAACCCTCCTTCAATATGCAGACGACATTCTGATCGCCAGCCCTACTAAGGAGGCCTCTGAACTACCAAGCCAATAAAGGATAGAAGTTGTCCAAGAAAAAGCTCAAATATCACAGACTGCGGTGACCTGCCTGGGCTTCATTCTCACACAAGGTCAGAGAAGCCCATCCCAGGAAAGGGAAGAAACCATTTTCAGCCTTACCCCTTTCTAAAACTAGAAGACAGCTTAGGGGTTCCTGGGGAGGCCAGGGTTTGCTGCTTCTGGATCCCTAACTACAGTCTACTAGCTGGGCCTCTATATGAAACACTGAAAGGAAAAGATGATGATCCTTTTGAATAGAATCCAGAAGTGGCCTTTCAAGAATGGAAAGAGCAGTCAATTCAGACCCTTGCCCTGGAACTCCCTAATTTAGCTAAACCCTTTGACCTTTACATTCCCGGTGAAAGGTGAATCGCCATTGGAGAATTAGTGCAAAAACTGGGACCACTTGAAATGGAACAATGCAAGAATGCCATCCAGGTAGGATAAACTACGGTCACTAAGGAGCTTGGCCCACTGCCACATCTGGCCAAGATACTGGCGGTATCTAAAAACCTGGAAATCAGCAGCCCAAAAGGCCACCTCCCTCCTACGGGAAAAGGACCCCACGTGGTGATCCTAACCACCAACCATGCCCTGAAGTTGCAGGGTTCACTCCGTGGGCACACCGACCTCGAGTGAGGAGGCCCTCCAACTCCAACATCCAGAGAGATAACCGGGGGCAACAGGGTACCATGACGACTCGTGTGAACATCACTTGACCTGGAGTTTCTCTCATAAAACAACAAGAGTGTGTCCCAAAAGAGTAGACTACTGCTTGCAGGACTTACTGCACCCAGAGGGGAGCTAATAATCTTGGCGGGGGAACAGTATACCACACTGTCACCATAGAAAAGCCTACAGACACCGTGATGATGGTGGCCAATAAGACCGGCTGGACTCCTGTTTACTTCAAAAGGCTGTTGACTCAGTAGCCATCATGGTCCTTATCACCACTGACCCTGGACTGTCTGGGAGTTGAGCGGGCAGGGCTCTGACACCTGGTGCTGTTTGTACGTTAATTCAGGGGCCTAATTGAAGAAAGCGCAGACTACTGGTCAGAGCATCTAGGCTGGCAGAAACGGTCAGCCTAAGGTGGCCGAACAAATGTGGGGCGGGGTGAAACCGGCCCCCACAGCGTCTCTGCACATCTCTTTCCTGGACCCTTAAAGGTCATTAGAATCTATAACACTTCCAATGCTGGTGCTCAGGTGGACGAGCAGGGAGGCAGGGGTCCTGGGGATAATCAACGTCACCGGGAGGCTGCTGGGGAGAAGCTCTGACCCTCGCCCCAGGGTATGAGGGCTCCCAACTCAGCACTCAGCAGTTACAGAAGAAGGGTCTGCACCCTCAGCACTCCAAGAATGAGGAACGGGACAAAAGGCAGAGGAGGGGTTTGTCCCCAGCAAAGCCCATTAAAAATCCCTGGGAGATAAAAATAGAATCTGGGCAATAAAGTCAAGTCTAACCTTTTTTATCCTTTGTGCTTTGTCTAATTTCACGTGCTCCTAGGGTCCCGCATGCAGAGGTTCCACACCCGGCACTTCAGACCAGATTTCCTAGTGCAGAATGGCTGGGTCGACACCTCAGCTCCTGGGGCCCAGTGCAGACTCCACGATATAGAGCCTGAGCTACAGCCAACCCGGCCCTCGAGAGCTCTGCCGCCTCCCTCCCTCCCACTGACTCTGACAGGATCTCTACACAGCAGCCCAGCCCACAGCCCACAGGGTAGTGCATGCTCTCACCTCTCCATTCTCTGATCAAAATATAAAGTTTCCTTTGCTTGTGAACCAAACTCAGTCTCGATCTGTTGGCCCCAATGACACTGGGCAGGGGGACACTTGTTGGGGTCCACTCTGGAGGATCAGTAACAGAAATTGAGACTATTGTAACCTCAATGAACAGATGTGTGAGCCAAACTGTAGTTAACATAGAACAGTGTATAAGGCTCGGGTAAAATAAGATGTTTCTAACACTTCCATTTGATATTTCCATCACTTTTTATAAGCAAGTTCAGTGAAAAGGTTTGTCTTATTCGTCAGGTCAATATTAGAGAAACGAAGTGATTTCTTTCCAAGGATGTACATCTAATAATCTTGGTTAAACCTTCAATCTTGTTTTAAATGCTTTTCCATTGAAAATGATACCTCTCTTTCAGCTCCCCCATTTCTGAGAAGTATAAAATCTTATAATTTATTATTACCAAAGGGGAAAGGTGGGAGGAGGGATAAATTAACAGTTTGGAATTAACACATACACACTGCTATGTATAAAATAGATCATCAACAAGGAACTACTGTATAGCACAGGGAACTACACTCAACATTTTGCAATAACCTATAAGGGGAAATAATCTGAAAAAGAATAGATATTTTTATTGACATCATCTATCAATGATAGTTAAAGTGTAGCCTAAGGGAAGCTGGTGGTGAGTGCTTCTGACCCTGAAGACTTCAATCATCTAAAGTTTGGACTCTGCCTACTTCCCAAGGCCCTTAATGAACATATGTGTAGCCGTAGCTTAAAAACTTCCCCAGTTTGGGTTTCGGGGAGACACTGATTTTGAAAAAGCCCTGGTGTTCTCCTTACATGAATGGGACTCTTCCTACTGCTAAAACATGTCTGTCACACCCAGAGGATGGTATACCGTCTGATCGGGAAGAGTTTGGAAAAGGCATCTCATCTCCTCATCTCCTGGTGCTCGGGTTCACCCCTCCAGTGTCTTTACTAACAGTCTCCCCACTTGGAGATGTCAGCACTGTCAACATCCTGTTGCGTACAGTTTGAAATTTGTCCAGAGGATGAAGCGGAAGGATGAGGAACAATGAGAGACAAGTCCTAGGTGTTCAGACAGGCACATGTCACTCTAATTTCCAATCAGGAAGACGAATTGACCAAAGGCTAGGGTTGCCCATGGAAACAGTATAGGGCTTGAGGAAATCCCACTGCTTTGTGGCCAGTTCCCATAAACACAAGTTGAACAATGGAACTCAGGGGCAGTAAAATTCACAAAACTGCAGAGTTGAAAATATCCATCACTGAAAAATGTCTTGAGGAAAGTCAGAGAAAAGGACTTGTAAGCAAGGGAGAATGGCAGGAAAGGGATTTGAGGAGGTAGAAAGGACTCGCCATTAAGCACAAGAAAAGGAGCTGAACATTGCCAACATTGCCAACATTGCCAACATTGCGGTTGGCCAAAAAGGGTGTATGCGTTTTTTTCTGTATATATTCAAGAAAAGGGCATACACTTTTTTAGCCAACCAAACAGGTGGGCACTGGAAGTCAATACTACAAAAGATATCACTTCGCATCAGTCAGAAGAGCCATCCTCATAAAGCGTAAACAACAGAAATGCAGGACAGGGCAACGAGAAGAGGGAGCCCTGTGAGACTTATAGTGGAAATGTATATTGCCAACGGCCATTCTGGAGAAGTGTATTGTGTTTACTAAAGCATCTAAAAAATGAGCTACAGAGCATAGGGCACTTGCACTCATGGGCGTATATCTTGGGAAAAACAAAAATCGAGAGGACACAGGCACCCCAATGTTTACCCCCTCTCTGTTTAAAAGATCCTCGACTAGGATATAACTTAAATGTCTCTGGAGGGAAAAAATGGATAGAGATGTGGTACTTAGGTAGAGTGGAATATTATTCAGCCTGGAAATCAATGAAATATGGCCAGTTGTAACAACTCCGGAGGAGTTACGTATGATCATTCCAAGTGACAGAATTCAAAAAGAAAAAGACACATATCATAAGATATCACTTAAAGGTGGAATCCAAAATGGCTACACATGAAATAAATTACAAAACAAAAACATAGTCAAATATGTAGAAAACACGCATAAGGCTGCTAAACGGGAAAGGTGGGGAGGGGTGAGGCATCATCCAGGAGGTTGAAATTAGCAAAGATACCATTCCAAATACCAAACTGATAATCAACAAGGCCTACACGGTAGCTAAAAGAACTGCACTCAGCACACTCAAGTCACCGGAAAAGAATATATACGACTGGTAAGAATCTGAAAAAGAATTTATTGATGACTCTCTGTACGTGAATCAAGTGGATGTACAGCAGCAAGAAACAGAGCTTTGAAAATCAGCTGTAACCAATATAGTAATAAATTGAAAAAAATAAATGACAGAGAGACAGAGAAAACCTCTTACAACTTTTCCTCAGGGACGGTGATGCAACATGGATTGAACACATCTAGACCCACAGCAGGATGAGACATAAGGCTGGAAACTGTTTGCGCTAAGAGAAATGTGAGGTTGGGTGAGGAAATGCACACCCTTTAAAGTAATACTACCTGGTACCCATTCAATGGGTCCCAAATCTGCAGGTTCAAGGGATCTTCCTACAGCTAAAACATGCATGGAAAACCCAGAGGACTGTACACCATGTGATCGGGAGATGTGTCTAAAATGCACCTCATTTATCCTCTCCTGGTGCTCCTGTTCACCATTCCAGCCATGTTACTTAGAATCTCCCCACTTGGAGAATCAGCACATTTAAACTTCTGTTTCACACATTTTGCAAATTGTGAGGAGGATGAACGGGAAGAGGGGGAACCAATGAGAGAATAGTTGTAGGGGTTTGGACGGGCACATATCACTCTAATTTCCCATTAAGAATAAGAATTAAAGAAAGGCTCAGCCTGCCTCGCCGGAGCCAAAATAGGGCCTGAAGCAATCCTGCGGGTTTGAGGCCAGCTCACAAAAGAGCAACTTAAAAAATGGAGCTCAGGGTCACTGCAATTCACAAACCTGCAGAGTTATAAATGAAAACTAACGTCCAAAAATATGTTGAGGTAAGGCAAAGAAGAGGATCTGAATGCAAGACAGAATTGCAAGAAACAGATTTCAAGAGATAGATTGGACTCGTCTTTAATGCACATGAAAAGCGGCAGAATTTCGACAATGATGCAGTTGGCCCAAAAGGGCGTATGCATTTTTTCCTGATTATATCCAGGAAAAAACGCATACGCACTTTATGGGCAATGAAGCAAGTAAGCAATGCAAATGTGCACAACAAAGAAGTCTCACTTCCCACCGGTCAAAAGGGCCATCCTAAAAAATTGTAAAATCCAGAAAGGCAGGACAGGCCATGGAGAACAGGGAGCCTTTATACGCTGATGGGCAGTGTGTGAACTGCCGAGAGCCACTCTGGAGAAGTGTATGGTGGTTCCTAAATCATCTAAAAAACAGAGCTACAGAGCATAGGACACTTCCAATCATGGGAGTATATCTAGGGAAGTCTAAAAATCAACAAGACACAAGCACACCACAGTTTAGGGCTACTCTGTTTACAAGAACCTCAACTTCAATACACCTTAAATATCCCAGGAAAGAGAACAATGGATAAAGAAGATGTGGTACTTATGTACAATGGAATATCTCTTCACCATGAAATCAATGTAATAAGGCTAGTAGAAAGATAAAGAGTGGATTTAGGTCCGATAATACTACTTGAAATAAGTCAAACAGAAAAAGAAACATATCATAAGATATCACTTATAGAGGGAGGGTAAATATGGCTGCACAAGAAATGAATTACAGAACAGAACAGTGTCTCACATTTAGAAAACACACTTATGTCAGCTTAAGGGGAAAGGAGAGGTGGGGTGATGCATAAAACCAGAGTTTGAAATTAGCACAGATACCGTTCAATAAACCAAATAGGTATTAGACAAGATCTACACCTTGCTCAATGAACTGGCCTCAACACACCCTATACACCGCAGAGAAATATATCTGAGTAATAAGAATCTTAAAACCCATGTATTGATATATCTCCGTAAGGGAATCAAGTGTGTGCAGAGCGGCACAAACACAGCAGTGAAAATGAGCTAAACCCCATTATAGAAATAAATTTTAAAAAGAAAACGCTGAAACAATGAAAGAGAAAAATTCTTACAAAATTCGCTCAGGGGCTGTGATGAAACCTGGATTGCAACCTGGATTGACCACATATTAACCCACAGCTGGATAAGACATAAGGCTGGACACTTGGGGCTGAGAGGATTGGTGAGCTTTGGTGAGCAACTGCCGAAAGTTTAATGCAATACTTCATGCTACTCAGTCCAAGGGTCCCAACACTCCAGGTTGAAGGGAATCTTCCTACAGCTAAACCATGCTTGGGAAACCCAGCGACTGGTATACCATATGATCGGGAAAGGTTTCTAAAACGCACCTCATTTTTCCTCTCCTGGGGCTGCGGATCGACATTCCAGCCGCTTTACTAACAACATCCCCACATGGAGTCAATGCCTTTAAGTTCTGGTATCGCACAGTCTGCAGTTAGTGTGGAGGATGAATGGGAATAGGGGGAACCAGTGAGAAACAAGCTGTAGCGGTTTCAATGGGCACATGTCACTCTAATGCCACATCAGTAAGAAGAATTAACCAAAGGCACAGCAAGGTGCCCCAGAAGAAAAATAGGGCTTCAAGGAATCCTGTGGTTATGGGGCAAGACCACAAAAATAAGAGCTGAAAAGTGGGGCTAAGGGCCACTGCAATTCAAAAACCTGCAGAGTTATAAAGGCCAACTATTTTCAAAAAATATATTGAGGTAAGGCTATGAAGAGACATAGAAAGCAAGGCAGAATTGCAGGAAACCGATTTCAGGAGGTAGACTGGAATTGCATTGAAAACATATGAAGAGAGTCAGAACCTCGACAATGATGCACTTGGCCAAAAAGGGCGTATGTTGTTTTTCCTGAATATATTCAGGAAAAAACGCATACACACTTTTTGGCCAACCAAGCAAGCTTGCAAAGGAAATCTGCACTACAATGAAGTCTCACTTCCACCTGGTCAAAAGGGCCATCTGAAAAAAGTGTAAAATCCATAAAGGCACGACAGGGCATGGAGAACTGGGAGCCTTCTTATGCTGATGGGCGGGATGTAAATTGCCAACAGCCACTCTGGAGAAGTGTATGGTGTTTCCTGAAACATCTAAAAAACAAAGCAACAGAGCCTAGGGCACTTCCACTTATGGTCCTATAGCTTAGGGAAATTAAAATCAAAAAGACACAGCCACCCCAATGTTTGGGACGCCTCTGTTTACAAGAACCTCGTTTACCGTACAAGTTCAATATCACAGAAAGTGAAAAATGGATAAAGAACTTGTGGTACTTACGTACAATGCAGTATCACTCAGCAGTGAAATCTATGTCATCAGGCCCGTAGCAGCACAATGAGTGGATTCAGGTACGATGATTCTAACTGAAATAAGTCACACAGAAAAAGAAACATCATAAGATATCAGTAATACACGGAATGTAAACTTGGCTACACAGGAACTGAATTACAGAACAGAACAGGGTCTCCAATTTAGAAAACCAACTTATGCTTGTTTAAGGGTAAAGGTGAGTTGGGGTGCTGCATAAAACCAGAGATTGAAATGAGCACAGATAAAGTTCCTTAAGCCAAATATGGAATAGACAAGAGCTACTCCTTGCTCAACGAAATGGACTCAACACCCCATATTAAACGCCTAAGAATATACCTGACTAGTAAGAATCTTAAAACGTACGGATGGCTATGTCTGAAAGAGAATCAAGCGTGTGTACAGGGGCATAAACGCAGCAGTGCTAGGATTGGAGAGGTTCGGTGAGCAAATGAAGACCCTTTGAAGTCATATTGCATGGTACCCATTCCACGGGTTTCAACTACCCAGGTTTAAGGTATTCTTCCTTCAGCTAAAACATGCATGTGGAACCTAGAGTATGATCAACCATGTGATCGGGGGACGTGTTCAAATATGTCTCAGTTTTCGTACCCTGGTACTCGGGTGCAACATTCCAGACGCTTTACTAACACTCTCCCGACTTGGAGAGTCAGTCCCTTTAACCTCCTGTTTGGCCCAGTTTGCAATTTCTGCGGAAGATGAACAGGAATAGCGAGAACCAATGAGAGACTAGCTGGAGGTGTCTGGACGGGCAAATTTAACTCTCATTTCCCACCAGGAAGAGGAGTTAAATAAAGGCTCAGCGTGCTGTGCCGGAACCAGATTAGGGCCTGAAGCCATCCTGCGGTGTTGCGGCCAGCTCACAAGAAAGCGAGTTGAAGAAAGGAGCTCAGGGGCACTGTAATTCACAAACCTGCAGAGTTATAAATGACAGCTATCGTCCAAAAATATACTGAAGTAAGGCTGCCAAAAGGAGTTGAAAGCGGGGCAGAATTGCAGGAAACCGATTTCAGGATGTAGACTGGAATTGCATTGAAAGCATAGGAAAAGAGGTAGAAGGTCCACAAGAATGCACTTGGCCAAAAAGCGTTTATGCGTTTTTTCCTGAATATATTCAGGAAAAAACGCATACGCCCTTTTTGGCCAACCAAGCAAGCTTGCAAAGGAAATCTGCACTACAATGAAGTCTCACTTCCCCCCGGTCAAAAGGGCCATCTGAAAAAAGTGTAAAATCCAGAAAGGCAGGACAGGCCATGGAGAACTGGGAACCTTGTTATGCTGATGGGCAGGATGTAAATTGCCAAGAGCCATTCGGGAGAAGTGTATGGTGTTTCCTGAAACATCTAAAAAACAAAGCAACAGAGCCTAGGGCACTTCCACTTATGGTCCTATAGCTTAGGGAAATTAAAATCAAAAAGACACAGCCACCCCAAAGTTTGGGACGGCTCTGTTTACCACAACCTCGTTTACAGTACAAGTTCAATATCACAGAAAGTGAAAAATGGATAAATAAGTTGTGGAACTCACGTACAATGCAGTATCACTCAGCAATGAAATCTATGTCATCAGGCCTGTAGCAGCATAATGAGTGGAGTTAGCTACGATGATTCTAACTGAAATAAGTCACACAGAAAAAGAAACATCATAAGATATCACTAACACACGGAACGTAAACTTGGCTACACAGGAACTGAATTACAGAACAGAACAGGGTCTCAAATTAAGAAAACCAACTTATGCTTGCTTAAGGGTAAAGGTGAGTTGGGGTGCTGCATAAAACCAGAGATCGAAATGAGCACAGATAAAGTTCCTTAAGCCAAATATGGAATAGACAAGAGCTACTCCTTGCTCAACAAAATGGACTCAACACCACATATTAAACGCCTAAGAATGTACCTGACTAGTAAGTATCTTAAAACCTATGGATTGCTATGTCTCCAAAAGAGAATCAAGCGTGTGTACAGGGGCATAAACGCAGCAGTGATAGGATTGGAGAGGTTCGGTGAGCAAATGAAGACCCTTTGAAGTCATATTGCATGGTACCCATTCCACGGGTTTCAACTACCCAGGTTTAAGGTATTCTTCCTTCAGCTAAAACATGCATGTGGAACCTAGAGTATGATCAACCATGTGATCGGGAGACGTGTTCAAATATGTCTCAGTTTTCGTACCCTGGTACTCGGGTGCAACATTCCAGACGCTTTACTAACACTCTCCCGACTTGGAGAGTCAGTCCCTTTAACCTCCTGTTTGGCCCAGTTTGCAATTTCTGCGGAAGATGAACAGGAATAGCGAGAACCAATGAGAGACTAGCTGGAGGTGTCTGGACGGGCAAATTTAACTCTCATTTCCCACCAGGAAGAGGAATTAACCAAAGACTCAGCGTGCCATGCCGGAACCAGATTAGGGCCTGAAGCCATCCTGCGGTGTTGCGGCCAGCTCACAAGAAAGCGAGTTGAAGAAAGGAGCTCAGGGGCACTGTAATTCACAAACCTGCAGAGTTATAAATGACAGCTATCGTCCAAAAATATACTGAAGTAAGGCTGCCAAGAGGACTTGAAAGCGGGGCAGAATTGCAGGAAACCGATTTCAGGAGGTAGACTGGAATTGCATTGAAAGCATAGGAAAAGAGGCAGAACGTCCACAATGATGCACTTGGCCAAGAAGGGCGTATGCGTTTTTTCCTGAATATATTCAGGAAAAAACGCATACGCACTTTTTGGCCAAACAAGCAAGCTTGCAAAGGAAATCTGCACTAGTAAGTATCTTAAAACCTATGGATTGCTATGTCTCCGAAAGAGAATCAAGCATGTGTACAGGGGCATAAACTCAGCAGTGATAGGATTGGAGAGGTTCGGTGAGCAAATGAAGACCCTTTGAAGTCATATTGTCTGGTACCCATTCCACGGGTCTCAACTCTCCAGGTTTAAGGTATTCTTCCTTCAGCTAAAACATGCATGTGGAACCTAGAGTATGATCAACCGTGTGAAAGGGAGACGTGTTCAAATATGTCTCAGTTTTCCTCCCCTGGTACTCGGGTGCAACATTCCAGACGCTTTACTAACACTCTCCCCACTTGGAGAGTCAGCACCTTTAACCTCCTGTTTGGCCCAGTTTGCAATTTCTGCGGAAGATGAACAGGAATAGGGAGAACCAATGAGAGACTAGCTGGAGGTGTCTGGATGGGCAAATTTAACTCTCATTTCCCACCAGGAAGAGGAAATAACCAAAGGCTCAGCGTGCCGTGCCGGAACCAGATTAGGGCCTGAAGCCAGCCTGCGGTGTTGCGGCCAGCTCAAAAGAAAGCGAGTTGAAGAAAGGAGCTCAGGGACACTGTAATTCACAAACCTGCAGAGTTATAAATGACAGCTATAGTCCAAAAATATACTGAAGTAAGGCTGCCAAGAGAAGTTGAAAGCGGGGCAGAATTGCAGGAAACCGATTTCAGGAGGTAGACTGGAACTGCATTGAAAGCATAGGAAAAGAGGCAGAACGTCCACAATGATGCACCTGGCCAAAAAGGGCGTATGCGTTTTTTCCTGAATATATTCAGGAAAAAACGCATACGCCCTTTTTGGCCAACCAAGCAACTTGCAAAGGAAATCTGCACTACAATGAAGTCTCACTTCCCCCCGGTCAAAAGGGCCATCTGAAAAAAGTGTAAAATCCAGAAAGGCAGAACAGGCCATGGAGAACTGGGAGCCTTGTTATGCTGATGGGCGGGATGTAAACTGCCAACAGACACTCGGGAGAAGTGTATGGTGTTTCCTGAAACATCTAAAAAACAAAGCAACAGAGCCTAGGGCACTTCCACTTATGGTCCTATAGCTTAGGGAAATTAAAATCAAAAAGACACAGCCACCCCAAAATTTGGGACGGCTCTTTTTACAGGAATCTCTTCTGCGGCACAAGTTAAATATCCCAGAGAGCAAATAATGGATAAAGAAGTTGCGGTACTTATGTACAACAGAATACCACTCAGCAATGTAATCTATGTCACCAGGCCCGTACCAGCATAATGAGTGGATTGAGGCACGATGATTCTAAGTGAAATAAGTCACACAGAAAAAGAAACATCATAAGGTATCACTAATACATGGAATGTGAACTTGGCTACACATTAACTGAATTACAAAACAGAACAAGGTCTCAAATTTAGAAAACCAACTTATGCTTGCTTAAGGGGGAAGGTGAGTTGGGGTGCTGCATAAAAGCAGAGTTTGAAATTAGCACAGATACCGTTCCATAAGCCAAATATGTAATAGACAAGACCTACCCCTTGCTCAACGAAATGGATTCAACAATGAGGTATCACCTCACACCTGGTAGAATAGGCATCATAGAAAATCTACAAACAAAAAATGCTGGAAAGGGTGTGGAGAAAAGGAACCCTCTTCCACTATTGTTGGGAATATAAATTGATACAGTCATTATGGAGAACAATATGGAATTTCTTAAGAAACTAACAATAGAATTACCATATGATACAGCAATCCCAGTACTGGACATATACCCAGACAAAACCATAAATCAAAAAGAGTCATTCACCGCAATGTTCATTGCATCACTATTTACAATATCGAGGTAATGGAAGCAACCTAAATGCCCACAGACAGACGAATGCATAAAGCTGTGGTACATATATAAAATGGAATATTACTAAGCCATGAAAAGGAATGAAATTGGGTCATTTGTAGAGACGTCGATGGATCTAGAGACTGTCATACAGAGTGAAGTAAGTCAGAAAGAGAAAAACAAATCTTGTATATTCATGCATATATGTGGAACCTAGAAAAACTGTACAGATTAACCATTTTGCAAGGCATAAATAGAGCAACAGATGTAGACAACAAACGTATGGACAACAAGGGGGGAAAGCTGTTGGGGGGGTGGTGGTGGGAGGAGTTGAGAGACTGGGATTGGCATGTATACATTTATATGTATAAAATAGATAACCAATAAGAACCTGCTGTATAAAAATATAAAATAAAATTCAAAATTAAAAAGAAATAAAATTTAAAAAATAAAACAGAAAAAACAATTATTCCCTGCACATACATGTATTTATATGAATAAATTATTTCCATGCTTATATCTGTAAATACAAAAAAGAGGAATAAAATCTACCTTGAACCAAAAACGAAAAAGAGAAAAAAACACAGAACCCACCAGTTACACAGAGGAAAACCGTATCAGGGCACTTGCTCCAGTTGTAAACAATTCTGAAGTTGGTCAGTGGTGGGGAATCGTCTCCCATTCAGCCAGCAGCCCCCACGCAACAAGCGTTCTCATTGCAAAGCTGGGGCACCGTGCCGAGGCATCTGTGAGTAAATGTGAGCTGAGCCCCAGGCCAGTTGCTGCTGAACTATTCCCACCCGTCCCAGGTAAAACACCTGAATATATACAAGGACTTGAAAGCCTAGAGGAAGGGCCATAGAGCCACACGAGTGACAGCATGCCGGCCGACTTGGTGCCTGCAGGCCAGCCAGGATGGTCCTGGTCCTGGGTGCTCTTCTGGAAGATTTCCATTTCCCTGCCTGAGATACCCGTCCTGTCCCTGCCCCCACTGCTTTTTTCCTTCCTCACCTCTGCCCAGGGAGAAATTCCAGCAGCAGGTATGGGTGACACATCCTCTTCTTTAGCAGGTGGCAGCCTGGCAACTGCTGCAGAAAGTCCAGCAGAGCCCCACTCACACTGGGCCACCCACAAAGCCGTGGCCTCTCACTCCCTCCCACCAGCCCAGCCCCGAGACTGCTGACAGGGCAGAGAAAATGGCGTCAGGCACGGCTGCAGGGGCTCTTGCTGCCTGGAGTGGTATTTATATTGATCTCAACCCAGGCACACCTGGGGAGGGCTGGCCGGCACGGTAAGGCTGCCCAGGTCAGCCAATCATCACCCCTCAGGGGCTCACAGTTGCAGAAAATGGAACTTGCTGAACCGGCCAGGTCCAAGGAACAGGTGTGGGCTCCTGAGAGTCAGGATAGACAAGGGGCTGCAGCTTTGGCTTGTTTTCTAATCATTTTATCTGGCCCATGAGTGGGAGACAACTTCAAGAAAACCCTCTCCTAATGAGAGGAACCCAGGAGTCAGGGAGAGGAGGGGTGGGTGGTGGTTGGAGACAGAGGCCTGGTGCCCCGGGTGCAGTGGAAGTCTCTGGAAGACCAGGTGGAGGGAGGCCTCACGGAGTGATGCCCAGGGTCACAGACCTGTCGCAGCTGCTGTTTGTTAGTTCAAGTCCTGCTCTGAGGTGCTCTGTGTCAGCTCTGAGCGACAGGTGAGCTGGGGGTGCTCTGCAATGAGGGCTATGTGCACGGTTCCTGTGTGCCCAGCCCTGCCACGGTACCTGCAAGGGTAGCTCTGTATCCTGGGAGGGGCCTGATCACGAGAGCCCCGTGGGCTGGGGTGGGGGTGGGGTACCTGCCCAGGTGAGCTCCATATTCTGCGATTGGTCTGACCACGAGAGCCCCATGGGCTGCTGGGGACCTGGTAAAGGATGTCAGGACAGTCAGTGAAGCCACCGAGGATATACCTCCAGTTGCTCCTAATTCCTACACCCTGCTGGTCATTCTACCAACCACCAGGACATGGTATTCTGTATTAGTCTTCAATGATGCCTTCTTTTGTATTCCATTAGTCCCAGAGTCACAAGAAATTTTGGCTTGTGAGTGGCAGGACTCAACGTACAACTAAAACAATACTTCCGGGCCGTCTGGCCCCAAGGGTGCAAAACTTCCCACACCGTCTTTGGGGAAAGCTTAGCTAAAGACCTAAAAGTTCTACCTCTGGAAAAGGAAACCCTCCTTCAATATGCAGACGACATTCTGATCGCCAGCCCTACTAAGGAGGCCTCTGAACTACCAAGCCAATAAAGGATAGAAGTTGTCCAAGAAAAAGCTCAAATATCACAGACTGCGGTGACCTGCCTGGGCTTCATTCTCACACAAGGTCAGAGAAGCCCATCCCAGGAAAGGGAAGAAACCATTTTCAGCCTTACCCCTTTCTAAAACTAGAAGACAGCTTAGGGGTTCCTGGGGAGGCCAGGGTTTGCTGCTTCTGGATCCCTAACTACAGTCTACTAGCTGGGCCTCTATATGAAACACTGAAAGGAAAAGATGATGATCCTTTTGAATAGAATCCAGAAGTGGCCTTTCAAGAATGGAAAGAGCAGTCAATTCAGACCCTTGCCCTGGAACTCCCTAATTTAGCTAAACCCTTTGACCTTTACATTCCCGGTGAAAGGTGAATCGCCATTGGAGAATTAGTGCAAAAACTGGGACCACTTGAAATGGAACAATGCAAGAATGCAATCCAGGTAGGATAAACTACGGTCACTAAGGAGCTTGGCCCACTGCCACATCTGGCCAAGATACTGGCGGTATCTAAAAACCTGGAAATCAGCAGCCCAAAAGGCCACCTCCCTCCTACGGGAAAAGGACCCCACGTGGTGATCCTAACCACCAACCATGCCCTGAAGTTGCAGGGTTCGCTCCATGGGCACACCGACCTCGAGTGAGGAGGCCCTCCAACTCCAACATCCAGAGAGATAACCGGGGGCAACAGGACACCATGACGACTCGTGTGAACATCACTTGACCTGGAGTTTCTCTCATAAAACAACAAGAGTGTGTCCCAAAAGAGTAGACTACTGCTTGCAGGACTTACTGCACCCAGAGGGGAGCTAATAATCTTGGCGGGGGAACAGTATACCACACTGTCACCATAGAAAAGCCTACAGACACCGTGATGATGGTGGCCAATAAGACCGGCTGGACTCCTGTTTACTTCAAAAGGCTGTTGACTCAGTAGCCATCATGGTCCTTATCACCACTGACCCTGGACTGTCTGGGAGTTGAGCGGGCAGGGCTCTGACACCTGGTGCTGTTTGTACGTTAATTCAGGGGCCTAATTGAAGAAAGCACAGACTACTGGTCAGAGCATCTAGGCTGGCAGAAACGGTCAGCCTAAGGTGGCCGAACAAATGTGGGGCAGGGTGAAACCGGCCCCCACAGCGTCTCTGCACATCTCTTTCCTGGACCCTTAAAGGTCATTAGAATCTATAACACTTCCAATGCTGGTGCTCAGGTGGACGAGCAGGGAGGCAGGGGTCCTGGGGACAATCAACGTCACCGGGAGGCTGCTGGGGAGAAGCTCTGACCCTCGCCCCAGGGTATGAGGGCTCCCAACTCAGCACTCAGCAGTTACAGAAGAAGGGTCTGCACCCTCAGCACTCCAAGAATGAGGAACGGGACAAAAGGCAGAGGAGGGGTTTGTCCCCAGCAAAGCCCATTAAAAATCCCTGGGAGATAAAAATAGAATCTGGGCAATAAAGTCAAGTCTAACCTTTTCTATCCTTTGTGCTTTGTCTAATTTCACGTGCTCCTAGGGTCCCGCATGCAGAGGTTCCACACCCGGCACTTCAGACCAGATTTCCTAGTGCAGAATGGCTGGGTCGACACCTCAGCTCCTGGGGCCCAGTGCAGACTCCACGATATAGAGCCTGAGCTACAGCCAACCCGGCCCTCGAGAGCTCTGCCGCCTCCCTCCCTCCCACTGACTCTGACAGGATCTCTACACAGCAGCCCAGCCCACAGCCCACGGGGTAGTGCATGCTCTCACCTCTCCATTCTCTGATCAAAATATAAAGTTTCCTTTGCTTGTGAACCAAACTCAGTCTCGATCTGTTGGCCCCAATGACACTGGGCAGGGGGACACTTGTTGGGGTCCACTCTGGAGGATCAGTAACAGAAATTGAGACTATTGTAACCTCAATGAACAGATGTGTGAGCCAAACTGTAGTTAACATAGAACAGTGTATAAGGCTCGGGTAAAATAAGATGTTTCTAACACTTCCATTTGATATTTCCATCACTTTTTATAAGCAAGTTCAGTGAAAAGGTTTGTCTTATTCGTCAGGTCAATATTAGAGAAACGAAGTGATTTCTTTCCAAGGATGTACATCTAATAATCTTGGTTAAACCTTCAATCTTGTTTTAAATGCTTTTCCATTGAAAATGATACCTCTCTTTCAGCTCCCCCATTTCTGAGAAGTATAAAATCTTATAATTTATTATTACCAAAGGGGAAAGGTGGGAGGAGGGATAAATTAACAGTTTGGAATTAACACATACACACTGCTATGTATAAAATAGATCATCAACAAGGAACTACTGTATAGCACAGGGAACTACACTCAACATTTTGCAATAACCTATAAGGGGAAATAATCTGAAAAAGAATAGATATTTTTATTGACATCATCTATCAATGATAGTTAAAGTGTAGCCTAAGGGAAGCTGGTGGTGAGTGCTTCTGACCCTGAAGACTTCAATCATCTAAAGTTTGGACTCTGCCTACTTCCCAAGGCCCTTAATGAACATATGTGTAGCCGTAGCTTAAAAACTTCCCCAGTTTGGGTTTCGGGGAGACACTGATTTTGAAAAAGCCCTGGTGTTCTCCTTACATGAATGGGACTCTTCCTACTGCTAAAACATGTCTGTCACACCCAGAGGATGGTATACCGTCTGATCGGGAAGAGTTTGGAAAAGGCATCTCATCTCCTCATCTCCTGGTGCTCGGGTTCACCCCTCCAGCGTCTTTACTAACAGTCTCCCCACTTGGAGATGTCAGCACTGTCAACATCCTGTTGCGTACAGTTTGAAATTTGTCCAGAGGATGAAGCGGAAGGATGAGGAACAATGAGAGACAAGTCCTAGGTGTTCAGACAGGCACATGTCACTCTAATTTCCAATCAGGAAGACGAATTGACCAAAGGCTAGGGTTGCCCATGGAAACAGTATAGGGCTTGAGGAAATCCCACTGCTTTGTGGCCAGTTCCCATAAACACAAGTTGAACAATGGAACTCAGGGGCAGTAAAATTCACAAAACTGCAGAGTTGAAAATATCCATCACTGAAAAATGTCTTGAGGAAAGTCAGAGAAAAGGACTTGTAAGCAAGGGAGAATGGCAGGAAAGGGATTTGAGGAGGTAGAAAGGACTCGCCATTAAGCACAAGAAAAGGAGCTGAACATTGCCAACATTGCCAACATTGCCAACATTGCGGTTGGCCAAAAAGGGTGTATGCGTTTTTTTCTGTATATATTCAAGAAAAGGGCATACACTTTTTTAGCCAACCAAACAGGTGGGCACTGGAAGTCAATACTACAAAAGATATCACTTCGCATCAGTCAGAAGAGCCATCCTCATAAAGCGTAAACAACAGAAATGCAGGACAGGGCAACGAGAAGAGGGAGCCCTGTGAGACTTATAGTGGAAATGTATATTGCCAATGGCCATTCTGGAGAAGTGTATTGTGTTTACTAAAGCATCTAAAAAATGAGCTACAGAGCATAGGGCACTTGCACTCATGGGCGTATATCTTGGGAAAAACAAAAATCGAGAGGACACAGGCACCCCAATGTTTACCCCCTCTCTGTTTAAAAGATCCTCGACTAGGATATAACTTAAATGTCTCTGGAGGGAAAAAATGGATAGAGATGTGGTACTTAGGTAGAGTGGAATATTATTCAGCCTGGAAATCAATGAAATATGGCCAGTTGTAACAACTCCGGAGGAGTTACGTATGATCATTCTAAGTGACAGAATTCAAAAAGAAAAAGACACATATCATAAGATATCACTTAAAGGTGGAATCCAAAATGGCTACACATGAAATAAATTACAAAACAAAAACATAGTCAAATATGTAGAAAACACGCATAAGGCTGCTAAACGGGAAAGGTGGGGAGGGGTGAGGCATCATCCAGGAGGTTGAAATTAGCAAAGATACCATTCCAAATACCAAACTGATAATCAACAAGGCCTACACGGTAGCTAAAAGAACTGCACTCAGCACACTCAAGTCACCGGAAAAGAATATATACGACTGGTAAGAATCTGAAAAAGAATTTATTGATGACTCTCTGTACGTGAATCAAGTGGATGTACAGCAGCAAGAAACAGAGCTTTGAAAATCAGCTGTAACCAATATAGTAATAAATTGAAAAAAATAAACGACAGAGAGACAGAGAAAACCTCTTACAACTTTTCCTCAGGGACGGTGATGCAACATGGATTGAACACATCTAGACCCACAGCAGGATGAGACATAAGGCTGGAAACTGTTTGCGCTAAGAGAAATGTGAGGTTGGGTGAGGAAATGCACACCCTTTAAAGTAATACTACCTGGTACCCATTCAATGGGTCCCAAATCTGCAGGTTCAAGGGATCTTCCTACAGCTAAAACATGCATGGAAAACCCAGAGGACTGTACACCATGTGATCGGGAGATGTGTCTAAAATGCACCTCATTTATCCTCTCCTGGTGCTCCTGTTCACCATTCCAGCCATGTTACTTAGAATCTCCCCACTTGGAGAATCAGCACATTTAAACTTCTGTTTCACACATTTTGCAAATTGTGAGGAGGATGAACGGGAAGAGGGGGAACCAATGAGAGAATAGTTGTAGGGGTTTGGACGGGCACATATCACTCTAATTTCCCATTAAGAATAAGAATTAAAGAAAGGCTCAGCCTGCCTCGCCGGAGCCAAAATAGGGCCTGAAGCAATCCTGCGGGTTTGAGGACAGCTCACAAAAGAGCAACTTAAAAAATGGAGCTCAGGGTCACTGCAATTCACAAACCTGCAGAGTTATAAATGAAAACTAACGTCCAAAAATATGTTGAGGTAAGGCAAAGAAGAGGATCTGAATGCAAGACAGAATTGCAAGAAACAGATTTCAAGAGATAGATTGGACTCGTCTTTAATGCACATGAAAAGCGGCAGAATTTCGACAATGATGCAGTTGGCCCAAAAGGGCGTATGCGTTTTTTCCTGATTATATCCAGGAAAAAACGCATACGCACTTTATGGGCAACGAAGCAAGTAAGCAATGCAAATGTGCACAACAAAGAAGTCTCACTTCCCACCGGTCAAAAGGGCCATCCTAAAAAAGTGTAAAATCCAGAAAGGCAGGACAGGCCATGGAGAACAGGGAGCCTTTATACGCTGATGGGCAGTGTGTGAACTGCCGAGAGCCACTCTGGAGAAGTGTATGGTGGTTCCTAAATCATCTAAAAAACAGAGCTACAGAGCATAGGACACTTCCAATCATGGGAGTATATCTAGGGAAGTCTAAAAATCAACAAGACACAAGCACACCACAGTTTAGGGCTACTCTGTTTACAAGAACCTCAACTTCAGTACACCTTAAATATCCCAGGAAAGAGAACAATGGATAAAGAAGATGTGGTACTTATGTACAATGGAATATCTCTTCACCATGAAATCAATGTAATAAGGCTAGTAGAAGGATAAAGAGTGGATTTAGGTCCGATAATACTACTTGAAATAAGTCAAACAGAAAAAGAAACATATCATAAGATATCACTTATAGAGGGAGGGTAAATATGGCTGCACAAGAAATGAATTACAGAACAGAACAGTGTCTCACATTTAGAAAACACACTTATGTCAGCTTAAGGGGAAAGGAGAGGTGGGGTGATGCATAAAACCAGAGTTTGAAATTAGCACAGATACCGTTCAATAAACCAAATAGGTATTAGACAAGATCTACACCTTGCTCAATGAACTGGCCTCAACACACCCTATACACCGCAGAGAAATATATCTGAGTAATAAGAATCTTAAAACCCATGTATTGATATATCTCCATAAGGGAATCAAGTGTGTGCAGAGCGGCACAAACACAGCAGTGAAAATGAGCTAAACCCCATTATAGAAATAAATTTTAAAAAGAAAACGCTGAAACAATGAAAGAGAGAAAAATTCTTACAAAATTCGCTCAGGGGATGTGATGCAACCTGGATTGACCACATATAAACCCACAGCTGGATAAGACATAAGGCTGGACACTTGGGGCTGAGAGGATTGGTGAGCTTTGGTGAGCAACTGCCGAAAGTTTAATGCAATACTTCATGCTACTCAGTCCAAGGGTCCCAACACTCCAGGTTGAAGGGAATCTTCCTACAGCTAGACCATGCTTGGGAAACCCAGCGACTGGTATACCATATGATCGGGAAAGGTTTCTAAAACGCACCTCATTTTTCCTCTCCTGGGGCTGCGGATCGACATTCCAGCCGCTTTACTAACAACATCCCCACATGGAGTCAATGCCTTTAAGTTCTGGTATCGCACAGTCTGCAGTTAGTGTGGAGGATGAATGGGAATAGGGGGAACCAGTGAGAAACAAGCTGTAGCGGTTTCAATGGGCACATGTCACTCTAATGCCACATCAGTAAGAAGAATTAACCAAAGGCACAGCAAGGTGCCCCAGAAGAAAAATAGGGCTTCAAGGAATCCTGTGGTTATGGGGCAAGACCACAAAAATAAGAGCTGAAAAGTGGGGCTAAGGGCCACTGCAATTCAAAAACCTGCAGAGTTATAAAGGCCAACTATTTTCAAAAAATATATTGAGGTAAGGCTATGAAGAGACATAGAAAGCAAGGCAGAATTGCAGGAAACCGATTTCAGGAGGTAGACTGGAATTGCATTGAAAACATATGAAGAGAGTCAGAACCTCGACAATGATGCACTTGGCCAAAAAGGGCGTATGTGTTTTTTCCTGAATATATTCAGGAAAAAACGCATACACACTTTTTGGCCAACCAAGCAAGCTTGCAAAGGAAATCTGCACTACAATGAAGTCTCACTTCCACCTGGTCAAAAGGGCCATATGAAAAAAGTGTAAAATCCATAAAGGCACGACAGGGCATGGAGAACTGGGAGCCTTCTTATGCTGATGGGCGGGATGTAAATTGCCAACAGCCACTCTGGAGAAGTGTATGGTGTTTCCTGAAACATCTAAAAAACAAAGCAACAGAGCCTAGGGCACTTCCACTTATGGTCCTATAGATTAGGGAAATTAAAATTAAAAAGACACAGCCACCCCAAAGTTTGGGACGGCTCTGTTTACAAGAACCTCGTTTACCGTACAAGTTCAATATCACAGAAAGTGAAAAATGGATAAAGAACTTGTGGTACTTACGTACAATGCAGTATCACTCAGCAGTGAAATCTATGTCATCAGGCCCTTAGCAGCACAATGAGTGGATTCAGGTATGATGATTCTAACTGAAATAAGTCACACAGAAAAAGAAACATCATAAGATATCAGTAATACACGGAATGTAAACTTGGCTACTCAGGAACTGAATTACAGAACAGAACAGGGTCTCCAATTTAGAAAACCAACTTATGCTTGTTTAAGGGTAAAGGTGAGTTGGGGTGCTGCATAAAACCAGAGATTGAAATGAGCACAGATAAAGTTCCTTAAGCCAAATATGGAATAGACAAGAGCTACTCCTTGCTCAACGAAATGGACTCAACACCCCATATTAAACGCCTAAGAATATACCTGACTAGTAAGAATCTTAAAACGTACGGATGGCTATGTCTGAAAGAGAATCAAGCGTGTGTACAGGGGCATAAACGCAGCAGTGCTAGGATTGGAGAGGTTTGGTGAGCAAATGAAGACCCTTTGAAGTCATATTGCATGGTACCCATTCCACGGGTTTCAACTACCCAGGTTTAAGGTATTCTTCCTTCAGCTAAAACATGCATGTGGAACCTAGAGTATGATCAACCATGTGATCGGGGGACGTGTTCAAATATGTCTCAGTTTTCGTACCCTGGTACTCGGGTGCAACATTCCAGACGCTTTACTAACACTCTCCCGACTTGGAGAGTCAGTCCCTTTAACCTCCTGTTTGGCCCAGTTTGCAATTTCTGCGGAAGATGAACAGGAATAGCGAGAACCAATGAGAGACTAGCTGGAGGTGTCTGGACGGGCAAATTTAACTCTCATTTCCCACCAGGAAGAGGAGTTAACCAAAGGCTCAGCGTGCTGTGCCGGAACCAGATTAGGGCCTGAAGCCATCCTGCGGTGTTGCGGCCAGCTCACAAGAAAGCGAGTTGAAGAAAGGAGCTCAGGGGCACTGTAATTCACAAACCTGCAGAGTTATAAATGACAGCTATCGTCCAAAAATATACTGAAGTAAGGCTGCCAAAAGGAGTTGAAAGCGGGGCAGAATTGCAGGAAACCGATTTCAGGATGTAGACTGGAATTGCATTGAAAGCATAGGAAAAGAGGTAGAAGGTCCACAAGAATGCACTTGGCCAAAAAGCGTTTATGCGTTTTTTCCTGAATATATTCAGGAAAAAACGCATACGCCCTTTTTGGCCAACCAAGCAAGCTTGCAAAGGAAATCTGCACTACAATGAAGTCTCACTTCCCCCCGGTCAAAAGGGCCATCTGAAAAAAGTGTAAAATCCAGAAAGGCAGGACAGGCCATGGAGAACTGGGAACCTTGTTATGCTGATGGGCAGGATGTAAATTGCCAAGAGCCATTCGGGAGAAGTGTATGGTGTTTCCTGAAACATCTAAAAAACAAAGCAACAGAGCCTAGGGCACTTCCACTTATGGTCCTATAGCTTAGGGAAATTAAAATCAAAAAGACACAGCCACCCCAAAGTTTGGGACGGCTCTGTTTACCACAACCTCGTTTACAGTACAAGTTCAATATCACAGAAAGTGAAAAATGGATAAATAAGTTGTGGAACTCACGTACAATGCAGTATCACTCAGCAATGAAATCTATGTCATCAGGCCTGTAGCAGCATAATGAGTGGAGTTAGCTACGATGATTCTAACTGAAATAAGTCACACAGAAAAAGAAACATCATAAGATATCACTAACACACGGAATGTAAACTTGGCTACACAGGAACTGAATTACAGAACAGAACAGGGTCTCAAATTAAGAAAACCAACTTATGCTTGCTTAAGGGTAAAGGTGAGTTGGGGTGCTGCATAAAACCAGAGATCGAAATGAGCACAGATAAAGTTCCTTAAGCCAAATATGGAATAGACAAGAGCTACTCCTTGCTCAACAAAATGGACTCAACACCACATATTAAACGCCTAAGAATGTACCTGACTAGTAAGTATCTTAAAACCTATGGATTGCTATGTCTCCAAAAGAGAATCAAGCATGTGTACAGGGGCATAAACGCAGCAGTGATAGGATTGGAGAGGTTCGGTGAGCAAATGAAGACCCTTTGAAGTCATATTGCATGGTACCCATTCCACGGGTTTCAACTACCCAGGTTTAAGGTATTCTTCCTTCAGCTAAAACATGCATGTGGAACCTAGAGTATGATCAACCATGTGATCGGGAGACGTGTTCAAATATGTCTCAGTTTTCGTACCCTGGTACTCGGGTGCAACATTCCAGACGCTTTACTAACACTCTCCCGACTTGGAGAGTCAGTCCCTTTAACCTCCTGTTTGGCCCAGTTTGCAATTTCTGCGGAAGATGAACAGGAATAGCGAGAACCAATGAGAGACTAGCTGGAGGTGTCTGGACGGGCAAATTTAACTCTCATTTCCCACCAGGAAGAGGAATTAACCAAAGGCTCAGCGTGCCATGCCGGAACCAGATTAGGGCCTGAAGCCATCCTGCGGTGTTGCGGCCAGCTCACAAGAAAGCGAGTTGAAGAAAGGAGCTCAGGGGCACTGTAATTCACAAACCTGCAGAGTTATAAATGACAGCTATCGTCCAAAAATATACTGAAGTAAGGCTGCCAAGAGGACTTGAAAGCGGGGCAGAATTGCAGGAAACCGATTTCAGGAGGTAGACTGGAATTGCATTGAAAGCATAGGAAAAGAGGCAGAACGTCCACAATGATGCACTTGGCCAAGAAGGGCGTATGCGTTTTTTCCTGAATATATTCAGGAAAAAACGCATACGCACTTTTTGGCCAAACAAGCAAGCTTGCAAAGGAAATCTGCACTACAATGAAGTCTCACTTCCCCCAGGTCAAAAGGGCCATCTGAAAAAAGTGTAAAATCCAGAAAGGCAGGACAGGCCATGGAGAACTGGGAGCCTTGTTATGCTGATGGGTGGGATGTAAATTGCCAACAGACACTCGGGAGAAGTGTATGGTGTTTCCTGAAACATCTAAAAAACAAAGCAACAGAGCCTAGGGCACTTCCACTTATGGTCCTATAGCTTAGGGAAATTAAAATAAAAAAGACACAGCCACCCCAAAGTTTGGGACGCCTCTGTTTACAAGAACCTCGTTTACCGTACAAGTTCAATATCACAGAATGTGAAAAATGGATAAAGAACTTGTGGTACTTACGTACAATGCAGTATCACTCAGCAATGAAATCTATGTCATCAGGCCCGTAGCAGCATAATGAGTGGATTCAGGTACGATGATTCTAACTGAAATAAGTCACACAGAAGAAGAAACATCATAAGATATCAGTAATACACGGAATGTAAACTTGGCTACACAGGAACTGAATTCCAAAACAGAACAGGGTCTCAAATTTAGAAAATCAACTTATGCTTGCTTAAGGGGAAAGGTGAGTTGGGGTGCTGCATAAAACCAGAGATCGAAATGAGCACAGATAAAGTTCCTTAAGCCAAATATGGAATAGACAAGAGCTACTGCTTGCTCAACAAAATGGACTCAACACCCCATATTAAACGCCTAAGAATGTACTTGACTAGTAAGTATCTTAAAACCTATGGATTGCTATGTCTCCAAAAGAGAATCAAGCGTGTGTACAGGGTCATAAACGCAGCAGTGATAGGATTGGAGAGGTTCGGTGAGCAAATGAAGACCCTTTGAAGTCATATTGCATGGTACCCATTCCACGGGTTTCAACTACCCAGGTTTAATATATTCTTCCTTCAGCTAAAACATGCATGTGGAACCTAGAGTATGATCAACCATGTGATCGGGAGACGTGTTCAAATATGTCTCAGTATTCGTACCCTGGTACTCGGGTGCAACATTCCAGACGCTTTACTAACACTCTCCCGACTTGGAGAGTCAGTCCCTTTAACCTCCTGTTTGGCCCAGTTTGCAATTTCTGCGGAAGATGAACAGGAATAGCGAGAACCAATGAGAGACTAGCTGGAGGTGTCTGGACGGGCAAATTTAACTCTCATTTCCCACCAGGAAGAGGAGTTAACCAAAGGCTCAGCGTGCTGTGCCGGAACCAGATTAGGGCCTGAAGCCATCCTGCGGTGTTGCGGCCAGCTCACAAGAAAGCGAGTTGAAGAAAGGAGCTCAGGGGCACTGTAATTCACAAACCTGCAGAGTTATAAATGACAGCTATCGTCCAAAAATATACTGAAGTAAGGCTGCCAAAAGGAGTTGAAAGCGGGGCAGAATTGCAGGAAACCGATTTCAGGATGTAGACTGGAATTGCATTGAAAGCATAGGAAAAGAGGTAGAAGGTCCACAAGAATGCACTTGGCCAAAAAGCGTTTATACGTTTTTTCCTGAATATATTCAGGAAAAAACGCATACGCCCTTTTTGGCCAACCAAGCAAGCTTGCAAAGGAAATCTGCACTACAATGAAGTCTCACTTCCCCCCGGTCAAAAGGGCCATCTGAAAAAAGTGTAAAATCCAGAAAGGCAGGACAGGCCATGGAGAACTGGGAACCTTGTTATGCTGATGGGCAGGATGTAAATTGCCAAGAGCCATTCGGGAGAAGTGTATGGTGTTTCCTGAAACATCTAAAAAACAAAGCAACAGAGCCTAGGGCACTTCCACTTATGGTCCTATAGCTTAGGGAAATTAAAATCAAAAAGACACAGCCACCCCAAAGTTTGGGACGGCTCTGTTTACCACAACCTCGTTTACAGTACAAGTTCAATATCACAGAAAGTGAAAAATGGATAAATAAGTTGTGGAACTCACGTACAATGCAGTATCACTCAGCAATGAAATCTATGTCATCAGGCCTGTAGCAGCATAATGAGTGGAGTTAGCTACGATGATTCTAACTGAAATAAGTCACACAGAAAAAGAAACATCATAAGATATCACTAACACACGGAATGTAAACTTGGCTACACAGGAACTGAATTACAGAACAGAACAGGGTCTCAAATTAAGAAAACCAACTTATGCTTGCTTAAGGGTAAAGGTGAGTTGGGGTGCTGCATAAAACCAGAGATCGAAATGAGCACAGATAAAGTTCCTTAAGCCAAATATGGAATAGACAAGAGCTACTCCTTGCTCAACAAAATGGACTCAACACCACATATTAAACGCCTAAGAATGTACCTGACTAGTAAGTATCTTAAAACCTATGGATTGCTATGTCTCCAAAAGAGAATCAAGCGTGTGTACAGGGGCATAAACGCAGCAGTGATAGGATTGGAGAGGTTCGGTGAGCAAATGAAGACCCTTTGAAGTCATATTGCATGGTACCCATTCCACGGGTTTCAACTACCCAGGTTTAAGGTATTCTTCCTTCAGCTAAAACATGCATGTGGAACCTAGAGTATGATCAACCATGTGATCGGGAGACGTGTTCAAATATGTCTCAGTTTTCGTACCCTGGTACTCGGGTGCAACATTCCAGACGCTTTACTAACACTCTCCCGACTTGGAGAGTCAGTCCCTTTAACCTCCTGTTTGGCCCAGTTTGCAATTTCTGCGGAAGATGAACAGGAATAGCGAGAACCAATGAGAGACTAGCTGGAGGTGTCTGGACGGGCAAATTTAACTCTCATTTCCCACCAGGAAGAGGAATTAACCAAAGGCTCAGCGTGCCATGCCGGAACCAGATTAGGGCCTGAAGCCATCCTGCGGTGTTGCGGCCAGCTCACAAGAAAGCGAGTTGAAGAAAGGAGCTCAGGGGCACTGTAATTCACAAACCTGCAGAGTTATAAATGACAGCTATCGTCCAAAAATATACTGAAGTAAGGCTGCCAAGAGGACTTGAAAGCGGGGCAGAATTGCAGGAAACCGATTTCAGGAGGTAGACTGGAATTGCATTGAAAGCATAGGAAAAGAGGCAGAACGTCCACAATGATGCACTTGGCCAAGAAGGGCGTATGCGTTTTTTTCCTGAATATATTCAGGAAAAAACGCATACGCACTTTTTGGCCAAACAAGCAAGCTTGCAAAGGAAATCTGCACTACAATGAAGTCTCACTTCCCCCAGGTCAAAAGGGCCATCTGAAAAAAGTGTAAAATCCAGAAAGGCAGGACAGGCCATGGAGAACTGGGAGCCTTGTTATGCTGATGGGTGGGATGTAAATTGCCAACAGACACTCGGGAGAAGTGTATGGTGTTTCCTGAAACATCTAAAAAACAAAGCAACAGAGCCTAGGGCACTTCCACTTATGGTCCTATAGCTTAGGGAAATTAAAATAAAAAAGACACAGCCACCCCAAAGTTTGGGACGCCTCTGTTTACAAGAACCTCGTTTACCGTACAAGTTCAATATCACAGAATGTGAAAAATGGATAAAGAACTTGTGGTACTTACGTACAATGCAGTATCACTCAGCAATGAAATCTATGTCATCAGGCCCGTAGCAGCATAATGAGTGGATTCAGGTACGATGATTCTAACTGAAATAAGTCACACAGAAGAAGAAACATCATAAGATATCAGTAATACACGGAATGTAAACTTGGCTACACAGGAACTGAATTCCAAAACAGAACAGGGTCTCAAATTTAGAAAATCAACTTATGCTTGCTTAAGGGGAAAGGTGAGTTGGGGTGCTGCATAAAACCAGAGATCGAAATGAGCACAGATAAAGTTCCTTAAGCCAAATATGGAATAGACAAGAGCTACTGCTTGCTCAACAAAATGGACACAACACCCCATATTAAACGCCTAAGAATGTACTTGACTAGTAAGTATCTTAAAACCTATGGATTGCTATGTCTCCAAAAGAGAATCAAGCGTGTGTACAGGGTCATAAACGCAGCAGTGATAGGATTGGAGAGGTTCGGTGAGCAAATGAAGACCCTTTGAAGTCATATTGCATGGTACCCATTCCACGGGTTTCAACTACCCAGGTTTAATATATTCTTCCTTCAGCTAAAACATGCATGTGGAACCTAGAGTATGATCAACCATGTGATCGGGAGACGTGTTCAAATATGTCTCAGTATTCGTACCCTGGTACTTGGGTGCAACATTCCAGACGCTTTACTAACATTTTCCCGACTTGGAGAGTCAGTCCCTATAACCTCCTGTTTGGCCCAGTTTGCAATTTCTGCGGAAGATGAACAGGAATAGCGAGAACCAATGAGAGACTAGCTGGAGGTGTCTGGACGGGCAAATTTAACTCTCATTTCCCACCAGGAAGAGGAGTTAACCAAAAGCTCAGCGTGCCGTGGCGGAACCAGATTAAGGCCTGAAGCCATCCTGCAGTGTTGCGGCCAGGTCACAAGAAAGCGAGTTGAAGAAAGGAGCTCAGGGACACTGTAATTCACAAACCTGCAGAGTTATAAATGACAGCTATCGTCCAAAAATATACTGAAGTAAGGCTGCCAAGAGGACTTGAAAGCGGGGCAGAATTGCAGGAAACCGATTTCAGGAGGTAGACTGGAATTGTATTGAAAGCATAGGAAAAGAGGCAGAACGTCCACAATGATGCACTTGGCCAAAAAGGGCGTATGCGTTTTTTCCTGAATATATTCAGGAAAAAACGCATACGCCCTTTTTGGCCAACCAAGCAAACTTGCAAAGGAAATCTGCACTACAATGAAGTCTCACTTCCCCCCGGTCAAAAGGGCCATCTGAAAAAAGTGTAAAATCCAGAAAGGCAGGACAGGCCATGGAGAACTGGGAGCCTTGTTATGCTGATGGGCGGGATGTAAACTGCCAACAGACACTCGGGAGAAGTGTATGGTGTTTCCTGAAACATCTAAAAAACAAAGCAACAGAGCCTAGGGCACTTCCACTTATGGTCCTATAGCTTAGGGAAATTAAAATCAAAAAGATACAGCCACCCCAATGTTTGGGACGCCTCTGTTTACAAGAACCTCGTTTACCGTACAAGTTCAATATCACAGAAAGTGAAAAATGGATAAAGAACTTGTGGTACTTACGTACAATGCAGTATCACTCAGCAGTGAAATCTATGCCATCAGGCCCGTAGCAGCACAATGAGTGGATTCAGGTACGATGATTCTAACTGAAATAAGTCACACAGAAAAAGAAACATCATAAGATATCAGTAATACACGGAATGTAAACTTGGCTACACAGGAACTGAATTACAGAACAGAACAGGGTCTCAAATTTAGAAAACCAACTTATGCTTGTTTAAGGGTAAAGGTGAGTTGGGGTGCTGCATAAAACCAGAGATTGAAATGAGCACAGATAAAGTTCCTTAAGCCAAATATGGAATAGACAAGAGCTACTCCTTGCTCAACGAAATGGACTCAACACCGCATATTAAACGCCTAAGAATGTACCTGACTCTTAAGTATCTTAAAACCTATGGATTGCTATGTCTCCGAAAGAGAATCAAGCATGTGTACAGGGACATAAACGCAGCAGTGATAGGATTGGAGAGGTTCGGTGAGCAAATGAAGACCCTTTGAAGTCATATTGCATGGTACCCATTCCACGGGTTTCAACTACCCAGGTTTAAGGTATTCTTCCTTCAGCTAAAACATGCATGTGGAACCTAGAGTATGATCAACCATGTGATCGGGAGACGTGTTCAAATATGTCTCAGTTTTCGTACCCTGGTACTCGGGTGCAACATTCCAGACGCTTTACTAACACTCTCCCCACTTGGAGAGTCAGCGCCTTTAACCTCCTGTTTGGCCCAGTTTGCAATTTCTGCGGAAGATGAACAGGAATAGCGAGAACCAATGAGAGACTAGCTGGAGGTGTCTGGATGGGCAAATTTAACTCTCATTTCCCACCAGGAAGAGGAAATAACCAAAGGCTCAGCGTGCCGTGCCGGAACCAGATTAGGGCCTGAAGCCATCCTGCGGTGTTGCGGCCAGCTCACAAGAAAACGAGTTGAAGAAAGGAGCTCAGGGGCACTGTAATTCACAAACCTGCAGAGTTATAAATGACAACTATCGTCCAAAAATATACTGAAGTAAGGCTGCCAAGAGGACTTGAAAGCGGGGCAGAATTGCAGGAAACCGATTTCAGGAGGTAGACTGGAATTGCATTGAAAGCATAGGAAAAGAGGCAGAACGTCCACAATGATGCACTTGGCCAAAAAGGGCGTATGCGTTTTTTCCTGAATATATTCAGGAAAAAACGCATACGCCCTTTTTGGCCAACCAAGCAAGCTTGCAAAGGAAATCTGCACTACAATGAAGTCTCACTTCCCCCCGGTCAAAAGGGCCATCTGAAAAAAGTGTAAAATCCAGAAAGGCAGGACAGGCCATGGAGAACTGGGAGCCTTGTTATGCTGATGGGCGGGATGTAAACTGCCAACAGACACTCGGGAGAAGTGTATGGTGTTTCCTGAAACATCTAAAAAACAAAGCAACAGAGCCTAGGGCACTTCCACTTATGGTCCTATAGCTTAGGGAAATTAAAATCAAAAAGACACAGCCACCCCAATGTTTGGGACGCCTCTGTTTACAAGAACCTCGTTTACCGTACAAGTTCAATATCACAGAAAGTGAAAAATGGATAAAGAACTTGTGGTACTTACATACAATGCAGTATCACTCAGCAGTGAAATCTATGTCATCAGGCCCGTAGCAGCACAATGAGTGGATTCAGGTACGATGATTCTAACTGAAATAAGTCACACAGAAAAAGAAACATCATAAGATATCAGTAATACACGGAATGTAAACTTGGCTACACAGGAACTGAATTACAGAACAGAACAGGGTCTCAAATTTAGAAAACCAACTTATGCTTGTTTAAGGGTAAAGGTGAGTTGGGGTGCTGCATAAAACCAGAGACTGAAATGAGCACAGATAAAGTTCCTTAAGCCAAATATGGAATAGACAAGAGCTACTCCTTGCTCAACGAAATGGACTCAACACCGCATATTAAACGCCTAAGAATGTACCTGACTCTTAAGTATCTTAAAACCTATGGATTGCTATGTCTCCGAAAGAGAATCAAGCATGTGTACAGGGACATAAACGCAGCAGTGATAGGATTGGAGAGGTTCGGTGAGCAAATGAAGACCCTTTGAAGTCATATTGCATGGTACCCATTCCACGGGTTTCAACTACCCAGGTTTAAGGTATTCTTCCTTCAGCTAAAACATGCATGTGGAACCTAGAGTATGATCAACCATGTGATCGGGAGACGTGTTCAAATATGTCTCAGTTTTCGTACCCTGGTACTCGGGTGCAACATTCCAGACGCTTTACTAACACTCTCCCGACTTGGAGAGTCAGCGCCTTTAACCTCCTGTTTGGCCCAGTTTGCAATTTCTGCGGAAGATGAACAGGAATAGCGAGAACCAATGAGAGACTAGCTGGAGGTGTCTGGACGGGCAAATTTAACTCTCATTTCCCACCAGGAAGAGGAAATAACCAAAGGCTCAGCGTGCCGTGTCGGAACCAGATTAGGGCCTGAAGCCATCCTGCGGTGTTGCGGCCAGCTCACAAGAAAACGAGTTGAAGAAAGGAGCTCAGGGGCACTGTAATTCACAAACCTGCAGAGTTATAAATGACAACTATCGTCCAAAAATATACTGAAGTAAGGCTGCCAAGAGGACTTGAAAGCGGGGCAGAATTGCAGGAAACCGATTTCAGGAGGTAGACTGGAATTGCATTGAAAGCATAGGAAAAGAGGCAGAACGTCCACAATGATGCACTTGACCAAAAAGGGCGTATGCGTTTTTTCCTGAATATATTCAGGAAAAAACGCATACGCCCTTTTTGGCCAACCAAGCAAGCTTGCAAAGGAAATCTGCACTACAATGAAGTCTCACTTCCCCCCGGTCAAAAGGGCCATCTGAAAAAAGTGTAAAATCCAGAAAGGCAGGACAGGCCATGGAGAACTGGGAGCCTTGTTATGCTGATGGGCGGGATGTAAACTGCCAACAGACACTCGGGAGAAGTGTATGGTGTTTCCTGAAACATCTAAAAAACAAAGCAACAGAGCCTAGGGCACTTCCACTTATGGTCCTATAGCTTAGGGAAATTAAAATCAAAAAGATACAGCCACCCCAATGTTTGGGACGCCTCTGTTTACAAGAACCTCGTTTACCGTACAAGTTCAATATCACAGAAAGTGAAAAATGGATAAAGAACTTGTGGTACTTACGTACAATGCAGTATCACTCAGCAGTGAAATCTATGTCATCAGGCCCGTAGCAGCACAATGAGTGGATTCAGGTACGATGATTCTAACTGAAATAAGTCACACAGAAAAAGAAACATCATAGGATATCAGTAATACACGGAATGTAAACTTGGCTACACAGGAACTGAATTACAGAACAGAACAGGGTCTCAAATTTAGAAAACCAACTTATGCTTGTTTAAGGGTAAAGGTGAGTTGGGGTGCTGCATAAAACCAGAGATTGAAATGAGCACAGATAAAGTTCCTTAAGCCAAATATGGAATAGACAAGAGCTACTCCTTGCTCAACGAAATGGACTCAACACCGCATATTAAACGCCTAAGAATGTACCTGACTCTTAAGTATCTTAAAACCTATGGATTGCTATGTCTCCGAAAGAGAATCAAGCATGTGTACAGGGACATAAACGCAGCAGTGATAGGATTGGAGAGGTTCGGTGAGCAAATGAAGACCCTTTGAAGTCATATTGCATGGTACCCATTCCACGGGTTTCAACTACCCAGGTTTAAGGTATTCTTCCTTCAGCTAAAACATGCATGTGGAACCTAGAGTATGATCAACCATGTGATCGGGAGACGTGTTCAAATATGTCTCAGTTTTCGTACCCTGGTACTCGGGTGCAACATTCCAGACGCTTTACTAACACTCTCCCGACTTGGAGAGTCAGTCCCTTTAACCTCCTGTTTGGCCCAGTTTGCAATTTCTGCGGAAGATGAACAGGAATAGCGAGAACCAATGAGAGACTAGCTGGAGGTGTCTGGACGGGCAAATTTAACTCTCATTTCCCACCAGGAAGAGGAAATAACCAAAGGCTCAGCGTGCCGTGCCGGAACCAGATTAGGGCCTGAAGCCATCATGCGGTGTTGCGGCCAGCTCACAAGAAAACGAGTTGAAGAAAGGAGCTCAGGGGCACTGTAATTCACAAACCTGCAGAGTTATAAATGACAACTATCGTCCAAAAATATACTGAAGTAAGGCTGCCAAGAGGACTTGAAAGCGGGGCAGAATTGCAGGAAACCGATTTCAGGAGGTAGACTGGAATTGCATTGAAAGCATAGGAAAAGAGGCAGAACGTCCACAATGATGCACTTGGCCAAAAAGGGCGTATGCGTTTTTTCCTGAATATATTCAGGAAAAAACGCATACGCCCTTTTTGGCCAACCAAGCAAGCTTGCAAAGGAAATCTGCACTACAATGAAGTCTCACTTCCCCCCGGTCAAAAGGGCCATCTGAAAAAAGTGTAAAATCCAGAAAGGCAGGACAGGCCATGGAGAACTGGGAGCCTTGTTATGCTGATGGGCGGGATGTAAACTGCCAACAGACACTCGGGAGAAGTGTATGGTGTTTCCTGAAACATCTAAAAAACAAAGCAACAGAGCCTAGGGCACTTCCACTTATGGTCCTATAGCTTAGGGAAATTAAAATCAAAAAGACACAGCCACCCCAATGTTTGGGACGCCTCTGTTTACAAGAACCTCTTTTACCGTACAAGTTCAATATCACAGAAAGTGAAAAATGGATAAAGAACTTGTGGTACTTACATACAATGCAGTATCACTCAGCAGTGAAATCTATGCCATCAGGCCCGTAGCAGCACAATGAGTGGATTCAGGTACGATGATTCTAACTGAAATAAGTCACACAGAAAAAGAAACATCATAAGATATCAGTAATACACGGAATGTAAACTTGGCTACACAGGAACTGAATTACAGAACAGAACAGGGTCTCAAATTTAGAAAACCAACTTATGCTTGTTTAAGGGTAAAGGTGAGTTGGGGTGCTGCGTAAAACCAGAGATTGAAATGAGCACAGATAAAGTTCCTTAAGCCAAATATGGAATAGACAAGAGCTACTCCTTGCTCAACGAAATGGACTCAACACCGCATATTAAACGCCTAAGAATGTACCTGACTCTTAAGTATCTTAAAACCTATGGATTGCTATGTCTCCGAAAGAGAATCAAGCATGTGTACAGGGACATAAACGCAGCAGTGATAGGATTGGAGAGGTTCGGTGAGCAAATGAAGACCCTTTGAAGTCATATTGCATGGTACCCATTCCACGGGTTTCAACTACCCAGGTTTAAGGTATTCTTCCTTCAGCTAAAACATGCATGTGGAACCTAGAGTATGATCAACCATGTGATCGGGAGACGTGTTCAAATATGTCTCAGTTTTCGTACCCTGGTACTCGGGTGCAATATTCCAGACGCTTTACTAACACTCTCCCCACTTGGAGAGTCAGCGCCTTTAACCTCCTGTTTGGCCCAGTTTGCAATTTCTGCGGAAGATGAACAGGAATAGCGAGAACCAATGAGAGACTAGCTGGAGGTGTCTGGACGGGCAAATTTAACTCCCATTTCCCACCAGGAAGAGGAAATAACCAAAGGCTCAGCGTGCCGTGCCGGAACCAGATTAGGGCCTGAAGCCATCCTGCGGTGTTGCGGCCAGCTCACAAGAAAACGAGTTGAAGAAAGGAGCTCAGGGGCACTGTAATTCACAAACCTGCAGAGTTATAAATGACAACTATCGTCCAAAAATATACTGAAGTAAGGCTGCCAAGAGGACTTGAAAGCGGGGCAGAATTGCAGGAAACCGATTTCAGGAGGTAGACTGGAATTGCATTGAAAGCATAGGAAAAGAGGCAGAACGTCCACAATGATGCACTTGGCCAAAAAGGGCGTATGCGTTTTTTCCTGAATATATTCAGGAAAAAACGCATACGCCCTTTTTGGCCAACCAAGCAAGCTTGCAAAGGAAATCTGCACTACAATGAAGTCTCACTTCCCCCCGGTCAAAAGGGCCATCTGAAAAAAGTGTAAAATCCAGAAAGGCAGGACAGGCCATGGAGAACTGGGAGCCTTGTTATGCTGATGGGCGGGATGTAAACTGCCAACAGACACTCGGGAGAAGTGTATGGTGTTTCCTGAAACATCTAAAAAACAAAGCAACAGAGCCTAGGGCACTTCCACTTATGGTCCTATAGCTTAGGGAAATTAAAATCAAAAAGACACAGCCACCCCAATGTTTGGGACGCCTCTGTTTACAAGAACCTCGTTTACCGTACAAGTTCAATATCACAGAAAGTGAAAAATGGATAAAGAACTTGTGGTACTTACGTACAATGCAGTATCACTCAGCAGTGAAATCTATGTCATCAGGCCCGTAGCAGCACAATGAGTGGATTCAGGTACGATGATTCTAACTGAAATAAGTCACACAGAAAAAGAAACATCATAAGATATCAGTAATACACGGAATGTAAACTTGGCTACACAGGAACTGAATTACAGAACAGAACAGGGTCTCAAATTTAGAAAACCAACTTATGCTTGTTTAAGGGTAAAGGTGAGTTGGGGTGCTGCATAAAACCAGAGATTGAAATGAGCACAGATAAAGTTCCTTAAGCCAAATATGGAATAGACAAGAGCTACTCCTTGCTCAACGAAATGGACTCAACACCGCATATTAAACGCCTAAGAATGTACCTGACTCTTAAGTATCTTAAAACCTATGGATTGCTATGTCTCCGAAAAGGAATCAAGCATGTGTACAGGGACATAAACGCAGCAGTGATAGGATTGGAGAGGTTCGGTGAGCAAATGAAGACCCTTTGAAGTCATATTGCATGGTACCCATTCCACGGGTTTCAACTACCCAGGTTTAAGGTATTCTTCCTTCAGCTAAAACATGCATGTGGAACCTAGAGTATGATCAACCATGTGATCGGGAGACGTGTTCAAATATGTCTCAGTTTTCGTACCCTGGTACTCGGGTGCAACATTCCAGACGCTTTACTAACACTCTCCCCACTTGGAGAGTCAGCGCCTTTAACCTCCTGTTTGGCCCAGTTTGCAATTTCTGCGGAAGATGAACAGGAATAGCGAGAACCAATGAGAGACTAGCTGGAGGTGTCTGGACGGGCAAATTTAACTCTCATTTCCCACCAGGAAGAGGAAATAACCAAAGGCTCAGCGTGCCGTGCCGGAACCAGATTAGGGCCTGAAGCCATCCTGCGGTGTTGCGGCCAGCTCACAAGAAAGCGAGTTGAAGAAAGGAGCTCAGGGGCACTGTAATTCACAAACCTGCAGAGTTATAAATGACAGCTATCGTCCAAAAATATACTGAAGTAAGGCTGCCAAGAGGACTTGAAAGCGGGGCAGAATTGCAGGAAACCGATTTCAGGAGGTAGACTGGAATTGCATTGAAAGCATAGGAAAAGAGGCAGAACGTCCACAATGATGCACTTGGCCAAAAAGGGCGTATGCGTTTTTTCCTGAATATATTCAGGAAAAAACGCATACGCCCTTTTTGGCCAACCAAGCAAGCTTGCAAAGGAAATCTGCACTACAATGAAGTCTCACTTCCCCCCGGTCAAAAGGGCCATCTGAAAAAAGTGTAAAATCCAGAAAGGCAGGACAGGCCATGGAGAACTGGGAGCCTTGTTATGCTGATGGGCGGGATGTAAACTGCCAACAGACACTCGGGAGAAGTGTATGGTGTTTCCTGAAACATCTAAAAAACAAAGCAACAGAGCCTAGGGCACTTCCACTTATGGTCCTATAGCTTAGGGAAATTAAAATCAAAAAGATACAGCCACCCCAATGTTTGGGACGCCTCTGTTTACAAGAACCTCGTTTACCGTACAAGTTCAATATCACAGAAAGTGAAAAATGGATAAAGAACTTGTGGTACTTACGTACAATGCAGTATCACTCAGCAGTGAAATCTATGTCATCAGGCCCGTAGCAGCACAATGAGTGGATTCAGGTACGATGATTCTAACTGAAATAAGTCACACAGAAAAAGAAACATCATAAGATATCAGTAATACACGGAATGTAAACTTGGCTACACAGGAACTGAATTACAGAACAGAACAGGGTCTCAAATTTAGAAAACCAACTTATGCTTGTTTAAGGGTAAAGGTGAGTTGGGGTGCTGCATAAAACCAGAGATTGAAATGAGCACAGATAAAGTTCCTTAAGCCAAATATGGAATAGACAAGAGCTACTCCTTGCTCAACGAAATGGACTCAACACCCCATATTAAACGCCTAAGAATGTACCTGACTCTTAAGTATCTTAAAACCTATGGATTGCTATGTCTCCGAAAGAGAATCAAGCATGTGTACAGGGACATAAACGCAGCAGTGATAGGATTGGAGAGGTTCGGTGAGCAAATGAAGATCCTTTGAAGTCATATTGCATGGTACCCATTCCACGGGTTTCAACTACCCAGGTTTAAGGTATTCTTCCTTCAGCTAAAACATGCATGTGGAACCTAGAGTATGATCAACCATGTGATCGGGAGACGTGTTCAAATATGTCTCAGTTTTCGTACCCTGGTACTCGGGTGCAACATTCCAGACGCTTTACTAACACTCTCCCGACTTGGAGAGTCAGTCCCTTTAACCTCCTGTTTGGCCCAGTTTGCAATTTCTGCGGAAGATGAACAGGAATAGCGAGAACCAATGAGAGACTAGCTGGAGGTGTCTGGACGGGCAAATTTAACTCTCATTTCCCACCAGGAAGAGGAAATAACCAAAGGCTCAGCGTGCCGTGCCGGAACCAGATTAGGGCCTGAAGCCATCCTGCGGTGTTGCGGCCAGCTCACAAGAAAACGAGTTGAAGAAAGGAGCTCAGGGGCACTGTAATTCACAAACCTGCAGAGTTATAAATGACAACTATCGTCCAAAAATATACTGAAGTAAGGCTGCCAAGAGGACTTGAAAGCGGGGCAGAATTGCAGGAAACCGATTTCAGGAGGTAGACTGGAATTGCATTGAAAGCATAGGAAAAGAGGCAGAACGTCCACAATGATGCACTTGGCCAAAAAGGGCGTATGCGTTTTTTCCTGAATATATTCAGGAAAAAACGCATACGCCCTTTTTGGCCAACCAAGCAAGCTTGCAAAGGAAATCTGCACTACAATGAAGTCTCACTTCCCGCCGGTCAAAAGGGCCATCTGAAAAAAGTGTAAAATCCAGAAAGGCAGGACAGGCCATGGAGAACTGGGAGCCTTGTTATGCTGATGGGCGGGATGTAAACTGCCAACAGACACTCGGGAGAAGTGTATGGTGTTTCCTGAAACATCTAAAAAACAAAGCAACAGAGCCTAGGGCACTTCCACTTATGGTCCTATAGCTTAGGGAAATTAAAATCAAAAAGACACAGCCACCCCAATGTTTGGGACGCCTCTGTTTACAAGAACCTCGTTTACCGTACAAGTTCAATATCACAGAAAGTGAAAAATGGATAAAGAACTTGTGGTACTTACGTACAATGCAGTATCACTCAGCAGTGAAATCTATGTCATCAGGCCCGTAGCAGCACAATGAGTGGATTCAGGTACGATGATTCTAACTGAAATAAGTCACACAGAAAAAGAAACATCATAAGATATCAGTAATACACGGAATGTAAACTTGGCTACACAGGAACTGAATTACAGAACAGAACAGGGTCTCAAATTTAGAAAACCAACTTATGCTTGTTTAAGGGTAAAGGTGAGTTGGGGTGCTGCATAAAACCAGAGATTGAAATGAGCACAGATAAAGTTCCTTAAGCCAAATATGGAATAGACAAGAGCTACTCCTTGCTCAACGAAATGGACTCAACACCGCATATTAAACGCCTAAGAATGTACCTGACTCTTAAGTATCTTAAAACCTATGGATTGCTATGTCTCCGAAAGAGAATCAAGCATGTGTACAGGGACATAAACGCAGCAGTGATAGGATTGGAGAGGTTCGGTGAGCAAATGAAGACCCTTTGAAGTCATATTGCATGGTACCCATTCCACGGGTTTCAACTACCCAGGTTTAAGGTATTCTTCCTTCAGCTAAAACATGCATGTGGAACCTAGAGTATGATCAACCATGTGATCGGGAGATGTGTTCAAATATGTCTCAGTTTTCGTACCCTGGTACTCGGGTGCAACATTCCAGACGCTTTACTAACACTCTCCCGACTTGGAGAGTCAGTCCCTTTAACCTCCTGTTTGGCCCAGTTTGCAATTTCTGCGGAAGATGAACAGGAATAGCGAGAACCAATGAGAGACTAGCTGGAGGTGTCTGGACGGGCAAATTTAACTCTCATTTCCCACCAGGAAGAGGAAATAACCAAAGGCTCAGCGTGCCGTGCCGGAACCAGATTAGGGCCTGAAGCCATCCTGCGGTGTTGCGGCCAGCTCACAAGAAAACGAGTTGAAGAAAGGAGCTCAGGGGCACTGTAATTCACAAACCTGCAGAGTTATAAATGACAACTATCGTCCAAAAATATACTGAAGTAAGGCTGCCAAGAGGACTTGAAAGCGGGGCAGAATTGCAGGAAACCGATTTCAGGAGGTAGACTGGAATTGCATTGAAAGCATAGGAAAAGAGACAGAACGTCCACAATGATGCACTTGGCCAAAAAGGGCGTATGCGTTTTTTCCTGAATATATTCAGGAAAAAACGCATACGCCCTTTTGGCCAAACAAGCAAGCTTGCAAAGGAAATCTGCACTACAATGAAGTCTCACTTCCCCCCGGTCAAAAGGGCCATCTGAAAAAAGTGTAAAATCCAGAAAGGCAGGACAGGCCATGGAGAACTGGGAGCCTTGTTATGCTGATGGGCGGGATGTAAACTGCCAACAGACACTCGGGAGAAGTGTATGGTGTTTCCTGAAACATCTAAAAAACAAAGCAACAGAGCCTAGGGCACTTCCACTTATGGTCCTATAGCTTAGGGAAATTAAAATCAAAAAGACACAGCCACCCCAATGTTTGGGACGCCTCTGTTTACAAGAACCTCGTTTACCGTACAAGTTCAATATCACAGAAAGTGAAAAATGGATAAAGAACTTGTGGTACTTACGTACAATGCAGTATCACTCAGCAGTGAAATCTATGTCATCAGGCCCGTAGCAGCACAATGAGTGGATTCAGGTACGATGATTCTAACTGAAATAAGTCACACAGAAAAAGAAACATCATAAGATATCAGTAATACACGGAATGTAAACTTGGCTACACAGGAACTGAATTACAGAACAGAACAGGGTCTCAAATTTAGAAAACCAACTTATGCTTGTTTAAGGGTAAAGGTGAGTTGGGTGCTGCGTAAAACCAGAGATTGAAATGAGCACAGATAAAGTTCCTTAAGCCAAATATGGAATAGACAAGAGCTACTCCTTGCTCAACGAAATGGACTCAACACCGCATATTAAACGCCTAAGAATGTACCTGACTCTTAAGTATCTTAAAACCTATGGATTGCTATGTCTCCGAAAGAGAATCAAGCATGTGTACAGGGACATAAACGCAGCAGTGATAGGATTGGAGAGGTTCGGTGAGCAAATGAAGACCCTTTGAAGTCATATTGCATGGTACCCATTCCACGGGTTTCAACTACCCAGGTTTAAGGTATTCTTCCTTCAGCTAAAACATGCATGTGGAACCTAGAGTATGATCAACCATGTGATCGGGAGACGTGTTCAAATATGTCTCAGTTTTCGTACCCTGGTACTCGGGTGCAACATTCCAGACGCTTTACTAACACTCTCCCGACTTGGAGAGTCAGTCCCTTTAACCTCCTGTTTGGCCCAGTTTGCAATTTCTGCGGAAGATGAACAGGAATAACGAGAACCAATGAGAGACTAGCTGGAGGTGTCTGGACGGGCAAATTTAACTCTCATTTCCCACCAGGAAGAGGAAATAACCAAAGGCTCAGCGTGCCGTGCCGGAACCAGATTAGGGCCTGAAGCCATCCTGCGGTGTTGCGGCCAGCTCACAAGAAAACGAGTTGAAGAAAGGAGCTCAGGGGCACTGTAATTCATAAACCTGCAGAGTTATAAATGACAGCTATCGTCCAAAAATATACTGAAGTAAGGCTGCCAAGAGGACTTGAAAGCGGGGCAGAATTGCAGGAAACCGATTTCAGGAGGTAGACTGGAATTGCATTGAAAGCATAGGAAAAGAGGCAGAACGTCCACAATGATGCACTTGGCCAAAAAGGGCGTATGCGTTTTTTCCTGAATATATTCAGGAAAAAACGCATACGCCCTTTTTGGCCAACCAAGCAAGCTTGCAAAGGAAATCTGCACTACAATGAAGTCTCACTTCCCCCCGGTCAAAAGGGCCATCTGAAAAAAGTGTAAAATCCAGAAAGGCAGGACAGGCCATGGAGAACTGGGAGCCTTGTTATGCTGATGGGCGGGATGTAAACTGCCAACAGACACTCGGGAGAAGTGTATGGTGTTTCCTGAAACATCTAAAAAACAAAGCAACAGAGCCTAGGGCACTTCCACTTATGGTCCTATAGCTTAGGGAAATTAAAATCAAAAAGACACAGCCACCCCAATGTTTGGGACGCCTCTGTTTACAAGAACCTCGTTTACCGTACAAGTTCAATATCACAGAAAGTGAAAAATGGATAAAGAACTTGTGGTACTTACGTACAATGCAGTATCACTCAGCAGTGAAATCTATGTCATCAGGCCCGTAGCAGCACAATGAGTGGATTCAGGTACGATGATTCTAACTGAAATAAGTCACACAGAAAAAGAAACATCATAAGATATCAGTAATACACGGAATGTAAACTTGGCTACACAGGAACTGAATTACAGAACAGAACAGGGTCTCAAATTTAGAAAACCAACTTATGCTTGTTTAAGGGTAAAGGTGAGTTGGGGTGCTGCATAAAACCAGAGATTGAAATGAGCACAGATAAAGTTCCTTAAGCCAAGTATGGAATAGACAAGAGCTACTCCTTGCTCAACGAAATGGACTCAACACCGCATATTAAACGCCTAAGAATGTACCTGACTCTTAAGTATCTTAAAACCTATGGATTGCTATGTCTCCGAAAGAGAATCAAGCATGTGTACAGGGACATAAACGCAGCAGTGATAGGATTGGAGAGGTTCGGTGAGCAAATGAAGACCCTTTGAAGTCATATTGCATGGTACCCATTCCACGGGTTTCAACTACCCAGGTTTAAGGTATTCTTCCTTCAGCTAAAACATGCATGTGGAACCTAGAGTATGATCAACCATGTGATCGGGAGACGTGTTCAAATATGTCTCAGTTTTCGTACCCTGGTACTCGGGTGCAACATTCCAGACGCTTTACTAACACTCTCCCGACTTGGAGAGTCAGTCCCTTTAACCTCCTGTTTGGCCCAGTTTGCAATTTCTGCGGAAGATGAACAGGAATAGCGAGAACCAATGAGAGACTAGCTGGAGGTGTCTGGACGGGCAAATTTAACTCTCATTTCCCACCAGGAAGAGGAAATAACCAAAGGCTCAGCGTGCCGTGCCGGAACCAGATTAGGGCCTGAAGCCATCCTGCGGTGTTGCGGCCAGCTCACGAGAAAACGAGTTGAAGAAAGGAGCTCAGGGGCACTGTAATTCACAAACCTGCAGAGTTATAAATGACAACTATCGTCCAAAAATATACTGAAGTAAGGCTGCCAAGAGGACTTGAAAGCGGGGCAGAATTGCAGGAAACCGATTTCAGGAGGTAGACTGGAATTGCATTGAAAGCATAGGAAAAGAGGCAGAACGTCCACAATGATGCACTTGGCCAAAAAGGGCGTATGCGTTTTTTCCTGAATATATTCAGGAAAAAACGCATACGCCCTTTTTGGCCAACCAAGCAAGCTTGCAATGGAAATCTGCACTACAATGAAGTCTCACTTCCCCCCGGTCAAAAGGGCCATCTGAAAAAAGTGTAAAATCCAGAAAGGCAGGACAGGCCATGGAGAACTGGGAGCCTTGTTATGCTGATGGGCGGGATGTAAACTGCCAACAGACACTCGGGAGAAGTGTATGGTGTTTCCTGAAACATCTAAAAAACAAAGCAACAGAGCCTAGGCCACTTCCACTTATGGTCCTATAGCTTAGGGAAATTAAAATCAAAAAGACACAGCCACCCCAATGTTTGGGACGCCTCTGTTTACAAGAACCTCGTTTACCGTACAAGTTCAATGTCACAGAAAGTGAAAAATGGATAAAGAACTTGTGGTACTTACGTACAATGCAGTATCACTCAGCAGTGAAATCTATGTCATCAGGCCCGTAGCAGCACAATGAGTGGATTCAGGTACGATGATTCTAACTGAAATAAGTCACACAGAAAAAGAAACATCATAAGATATCAGTAATACACGGAATGTAAACTTGGCTACACAGGAACTGAATTACAGAACAGAACAGGGTCTCAAATTTAGAAAACCAACTTATGCTTGTTTAAGGGTAAAGGTGAGTTGGGGTGCTGCATAAAACCAGAGATTGAAATGAGCACAGATAAAGTTCCTTAAGCCAAATATGGAATAGACAAGAGCTACTCCTTGCTCAACGAAATGGACTCAACACCCCATATTAAACGCCTAAGAATGTACCTGACTCTTAAGTATCTTAAAACCTATGGATTGCTATGTCTCCGAAAGAGAATCAAGCATGTGTACAGGGACATAAACGCAGCAGTGATAGGATTGGAGAGGTTCGGTGAGCAAATGAAGACCCTTTGAAGTCATATTGCATGGTACCCATGCCACGGGTTTCAACTACCCAGGTTTAAGGTATTCTTCCTTCAGCTAAAACATGCATGTGGAACCTAGAGTATGATCAACCATGTGATCGGGAGACGTGTTCAAATATGTCTCAGTTTTCGTACCCTGGTACTCGGGTGCAACATTCCAGACGCTTTACTAACACTCTCCCGACTTGGAGAGTCAGTCCCTTTAACCTCCTGTTTGGCCCAGTTTGCAATTTCTGCGGAAGATGAACAGGAATAGCGAGAACCAATGAGAGACTAGCTGGAGGTGTCTGGACGGGCAAATTTAACTCTCATTTCCCACCAGGAAGAGGAAATAACCAAAGGCTCAGCGTGCCGTGCCGGAACCAGATTAGGGCCTGAAGCCATCCTGCGGTGTTGCGGCCAGCTCACAAGAAAACGAGTTGAAGAAAGGAGCTCAGGGGCACTGTAATTCACAAACCTGCAGAGTTATAAATGACAGCTATCGTCCAAAAATATACTGAAGTAAGGCTGCCAAGAGGACTTGAAAGCGGGGCAGAATTGCAGGAAACCGATTTCAGGAGGTAGACTGGAATTGCATTGAAAGCATAGGAAAAGAGGCAGAACGTCCACAATGATGCACTTGGCCAAAAAGGGCGTATGCGTTTTTTCGTGAATATATTCAGGAAAAAACGCATACGCCCTTTTGGCCAACCAAGCAAGCTTGCAAAGGAAATCTGCACTACAATGAAGTCTCACTTCCCCCCGGTCAAAAGGGCCATCTGAAAAAAGTGTAAAATCCAGAAAGGCAGGACAGGCCATGGAGAACTGGGAGCCTTGTTATGCTGATGGGCGGGATGTAAACTGCCAACAGACACTCGGGAGAAGTGTATGGTGTTTCCTGAAACATCTAAAAAACAAAGCAACAGAGCCTAGGGCACTTCCACTTATGGTCCTATAGCTTAGGGAAATTAAAATCAAAAAGACACAGCCACCCCAATGTTTGGGACGCCTCTGTTTACAAGAACCTCGTTTACCGTACAAGTTCAATGTCACAGAAAGTGAAAAATGGATAAAGAACTTGTGGTACTTACGTACAATGCAGTATCACTCAGCAGTGAAATCTATGTCATCAGGCCCGTAGCAGCACAATGAGTGGATTCAGGTACGATGATTCTAACTGAAATAAGTCACACAGAAAAAGAAACATCATAAGATATCAGTAATACACGGAATGTAAACTTGGCTACACAGGAACTGAATTACAGAACAGAACAGTGTCTCAAATTTAGAAAACCAACTTATGCTTGTTTAAGGGTAAAGGTGAGTTGGGGTGCTGCATAAAACCACAGATTGAAATGAGCACAGATAAAGTTCCTTAAGCCAAGTATGGAATAGACAAGAGCTACTCCTTGCTCAACGAAATGGACTCAACACCGCATATTAAACGCCTAAGAATGTACCTGACTCTTAAGTATCTTAAAACCTATGGATTGCTATGTCTCCGAAAGAGAATCAAGCATGTGTACAGGGACATAAACGCAGCAGTGATAGGATTGGAGAGGTTCGGTGAGCAAATGAAGACCCTTTGAAGTCATATTGCATGGTACCCATTCCACGGGTTTCAACTACCCAGGTTTAAGGTATTCTTCCTTCAGCTAAAACATGCATGTGGAACCTAGAGTATGATCAACCATGTGATCGGGAGACGTGTTCAAATATGTCTCAGTTTTCGTACCCTGGTACTCGGGTGCAACATTCCAGACGCTTTACTAACACTCTCCCGACTTGGAGAGTCAGTCCCTTTAACCTCCTGTTTGGCCCAGTTTGCAATTTCTGCGGAAGATGAACAGGAATAGCGAGAACCAATGAGAGACTAGCTGGAGGTGTCTGGACGGGCAAATTTAACTCTCATTTCCCACCAGGAAGAGGAAATAACCAAAGGCTCAGCGTGCCGTGCCAGAACCAGATTAGGGCCTGAAGCCATCCTGCGGTGTTGCGGCCAGCTCACAAGAAAACGAGTTGAAGAAAGGAGCTCAGGGGCACTGTAATTCACAAACCTGCAGAGTTATAAATGACAGCTATCGTCCAAAAATATACTGAAGTAAGGCTGCCAAGAGGACTTGAAAGCGGGGCAGAATTGCAGGAAACCGATTTCAGGAGGTAGACTGGAATTGCATTGAAAGCATAGGAAAAGAGGCAGAACGTCCACAATGATGCACTTGGCCAAAAAGGGCGTATGCGTTTTTTCCTGAATATACTCAGGAAAAAACGCATACGCCCTTTTTGGCCAACCAAGCAAGCTTGCAAAGGAAATCTGCACTACAATGAAGTCTCACTTCCCCCCGGTCAAAAGGGCCATCTGAAAAAAGTGTAAAATCCAGAAAGGCAGGACAGGCCATGGAGAACTGGGAGCCTTGTTATGCTGATGGGCGGGATGTAAACTGCCAACAGACACTCGGGAGAAGTGTATGGTGGTTCCTGAAACATCTAAAAAACAAAGCAACAGAGCCTAGGGCACTTCCACTTATGGTCCTATAGCTTAGGGAAATTAAAATCAAAAAGACACAGCCACCCCAATGTTTGGGACGCCTCTGTTTACAAGAACCTCGTTTACCGTACAAGTTCAATATCACAGAAAGTGAAAAATGGATAAAGAACTTGTGGTACTTACGTACAATGCAGTATCACTCAGCAGTGAAATCTATGTCATCAGGCCCGTAGCAGCACAATGAGTGGATTCAGGTACGATGATTCTAACTGAAATAAGTCACACAGAAAAAGAAACATCATAAGATATCAGTAATACACGGAATGTAAACTTGGCTACACAGGAACTGAATTACAGAACAGAACAGGGTCTCAAATTTAGAAAACCAACTTATGCTTGTTTAAGGGTAAAGGTGAGTTGGGGTGCTGCATAAAACCAGAGATTGAAATGAGCACAGATAAAGTTCCTTAAGCCAAGTATGGAATAGACAAGAGCTACTCCTTGCTCAACGAAATGGACTCAACACCGCATATTAAACGCCTAAGAATGTACCTGACTCTTAAGTATCTTAAAACCTATGGATTGCTATGTCTCCGAAAGAGAATCAAGCATGTGTACAGGGACATAAACGCAGCAGTGATAGGATTGGAGAGGTTCGGTGAGAAAATGAAGACCCTTTGAAGTCATATTGCATGGTACCCATGCCACGGGTTTCAACTACCCAGGTTTAAGGTATTCTTCCTTCAGCTAAAACATGCATGTGGAACCTAGAGTATGATCAACCATGTGATCGGGAGACGTGTTCAAATATGTCTCAGTTTTCGTACCCTGGTACTCGGGTGCAACATTCCAGACGCTTTACTAACACTCTCCCGACTTGGAGAGTCAGTCCCTTTAACCTCCTGTTTGGCCCAGTTTGCAATTTCTGCGGAAGATGAACAGGAATAGCGAGAACCAATGAGAGACTAGCTGGAGGTGTCTGGACGGGCAAATTTAACTCTCATTTCCCACCAGGAAGAGGAAATAACCAAAGGCTCAGCGTGCCGTGCCGGAACCAGATTAGGGCCTGAAGCCATCCTGCGGTGTTGCGGCCAGCTCACAAGAAAACGAGTTGAAGAAAGGAGCTCAGGGGCACTGTAATTCACAAACCTGCAGAGTTATAAATGACAGCTATCGTCCAAAAATATACTGAAGTAAGGCTGCCAAGAGGACTTGAAAGCGGGGCAGAATTGCAGGAAACCGATTTCAGGAGGTAGACTGGAATTGCATTGAAAGCATAGGAAAAGAGGCAGAACGTCCACAATGATGCACTTGGCCAAAAAGGGCGTATGCGTTTTTTCCTGAATATATTCAGGAAAAATCGCATACGCCCTTTTTGGCCAACCAAGCAAGCTTGCAAAGGAAATCTGCACTACAATGAAGTCTCACTTCCCGCCGGTCAAAAGGGCCATCTGAAAAAAGTGTAAAATCCAGAAAGGCAGGACAGGCCATGGAGAACTGGGAGCCTTGTTATGCTGATGGGCGGGATGTAAACTGCCAACAGACACTCGGGAGAAGTGTATGGTGTTTCCTGAAACATCTAAAAAACAAAGCAACAGAGCCTAGGGCACTTCCACTTATGGTCCTATAGCTTAGGGAAATTAAAATCAAAAAGACACAGCCACCCCAATGTTTGGGACGCCTCTGTTTACAAGAACCTCGTTTACCGTACAAGTTCAATATCACAGAAAGTGAAAAATGGATAAAGAACTTGTGGTACTTACGTACAATGCAGTATCACTCAGCAGTGAAATCTATGTCATCAGGCCCGTAGCAGCACAATGAGTGGATTCAGGTACGATGATTCTAACTGAAATAAGTCACACAGAAAAAGAAACATCATAAGATATCAGTAATACACGGAATGTAAACTTGGCTACACAGGAACTGAATTACAGAACAGAACAGGGTCTCAAATTTAGAAAACCAACTTATGCTTGTTTAAGGGTAAAGGTGAGTTGGGGTGCTGCATAAAACCAGAGATTGAAATGAGCACAGATAAAGTTCCTTAAGCCAAATGTGGAATAGACAAGAGCTACTCCTTGCTCAACGAAATGGACTCAACACCGCATATTAAACGCCTAAGAATGTACCTGACTCTTAAGTATCTTAAAACCTATGGATTGCTATGTCTCCGAAAGAGAATCAAGCATGTGTACAGGGACATAAACGCAGCAGTGATAGGATTGGAGAGGTTCGGTGAGCAAATGAAGACCCTTTGAAGTCATATTGCATGGTACCCATTCCACGGGTTTCAACTACCCAGGTTTAAGGTATTCTTCCTTCAGCTAAAACATGCATGTGGAACCTAGAGTATGATCAACCATGTGATCGGGAGACGTGTTCAAATATGTCTCAGTTTTCGTACCCTGGTACTCGGGTGCAACATTCCAGACGCTTTACTAACACTCTCCCGACTTGGAGAGTCAGTCCCTTTAACCTCCTGTTTGGCCCAGTTTGCAATTTCTGCGGAAGATGAACAGGAATAGCGAGAACCAATGAGAGACTAGCTGGAGGTGTCTGGACGGGCAAATTTAACTCTCATTTCCCACCAGGAAGAGGAAATAACCAAAGGCTCAGCGTGCCGTGCCGGAACCAGATTAGGGCCTGAAGCCATCCTGCGGTGTTGCGGCCAGCTCACAAGAAAACGAGTTGAAGAAAGGAGCTCAGGGGCACTGTAATTCACAAACCTGCAGAGTTATAAATGACAGCTATCATCCAAAAATATACTGAAGTAAGGCTGCCAAGAGGACTTGAAAGCGGGGCAGAATTGCAGGAAACCGATTTCAGGAGGTAGACTGGAATTGCATTGAAAGCATAGGAAAAGAGGCAGAACGTCCACAATGATGCACTTGGCCAAAAAGGGCGTATGCGTTTTTTCGTGAATATATTCAGGAAAAAACGCATACGCCCTTTTGGCCAACCAAGCAAGCTTGCAAAGGAAATCTGCACTACAATGAAGTCTCACTTCCCCCCGGTCAAAAGGGCCATCTGAAAAAAGTGTAAAATCCAGAAAGGCAGGACAGGCCATGGAGAACTGGGAGCCTTGTTATGCTGATGGGCGGGATGTAAACTGCCAACAGACACTCGGGAGAAGTGTATGGTGTTTCCTGAAACATCTAAAAAACAAAGCAACAGAGCCTAGGGCACTTCCACTTATGGTCCTATAGCTTAGGGAAATTAAAATCAAAAAGACACAGCCACCCCAATGTTTGGGACGCCTCTGTTTACAAGAACCTCGTTTACCGTACAAGTTCAATGTCACAGAAAGTGAAAAATGGATAAAGAACTTGTGGTACTTACGTACAATGCAGTATCACTCAGCAGTGAAATCTATGTCATCAGGCCCGTAGCAGCACAATGAGTGGATTCAGGTACGATGATTCTAACTGAAATAAGTCACACAGAAAAAGAAACATCATAAGATATCAGTAATACACGGAATGTAAACTTGGCTACACAGGAACTGAATTACAGAACAGAACAGTGTCTCAAATTTAGAAAACCAACTTATGCTTGTTTAAGGGTAAAGGTGAGTTGGGGTGCTGCATAAAACCACAGATTGAAATGAGCACAGATAAAGTTCCTTAAGCCAAGTATGGAATAGACAAGAGCTACTCCTTGCTCAACGAAATGGACTCAACACCGCATATTAAACGCCTAAGAATGTACCTGACTCTTAAGTATCTTAAAACCTATGGATTGCTATGTCTCCGAAAGAGAATCAAGCATGTGTACAGGGACATAAACGCAGCAGTGATAGGATTGGAGAGGTTCGGTGAGCAAATGAAGACCCTTTGAAGTCATATTGCATGGTACCCATTCCACGGGTTTCAACTACCCAGGTTTAAGGTATTCTTCCTTCAGCTAAAACATGCATGTGGAACCTAGAGTATGATCAACCATGTGATCGGGAGACGTGTTCAAATATGTCTCAGTTTTCGTACCCTGGTACTCGGGTGCAACATTCCAGACGCTTTACTAACACTCTCCCGACTTGGAGAGTCAGTCCCTTTAACCTCCTGTTTGGCCCAGTTTGCAATTTCTGCGGAAGATGAACAGGAATAGCGAGAACCAATGAGAGACTAGCTGGAGGTGTCTGGACGGGCAAATTTAACTCTCATTTCCCACCAGGAAGAGGAAATAACCAAAGGCTCAGCGTGCCGTGCCAGAACCAGATTAGGGCCTGAAGCCATCCTGCGGTGTTGCGGCCAGCTCACAAGAAAACGAGTTGAAGAAAGGAGCTCAGGGGCACTGTAATTCACAAACCTGCAGAGTTATAAATGACAGCTATCGTCCAAAAATATACTGAAGTAAGGCTGCCAAGAGGACTTGAAAGCGGGGCAGAATTGCAGGAAACCGATTTCAGGAGGTAGACTGGAATTGCATTGAAAGCATAGGAAAAGAGGCAGAACGTCCACAATGATGCACTTGGCCAAAAAGGGCGTATGCGTTTTTTCCTGAATATACTCAGGAAAAAACGCATACGCCCTTTTTGGCCAACCAAGCAAGCTTGCAAAGGAAATCTGCACTACAATGAAGTCTCACTTCCCCCCGGTCAAAAGGGCCATCTGAAAAAAGTGTAAAATCCAGAAAGGCAGGACAGGCCATGGAGAACTGGGAGCCTTGTTATGCTGATGGGCGGGATGTAAACTGCCAACAGACACTCGGGAGAAGTGTATGGTGGTTCCTGAAACATCTAAAAAACAAAGCAACAGAGCCTAGGGCACTTCCACTTATGGTCCTATAGCTTAGGGAAATTAAAATCAAAAAGACACAGCCACCCCAATGTTTGGGACGCCTCTGTTTACAAGAACCTCGTTTACCGTACAAGTTCAATATCACAGAAAGTGAAAAATGGATAAAGAACTTGTGGTACTTACGTACAATGCAGTATCACTCAGCAGTGAAATCTATGTCATCAGGCCCGTAGCAGCACAATGAGTGGATTCAGGTACGATGATTCTAACTGAAATAAGTCACACAGAAAAAGAAACATCATAAGATATCAGTAATACACGGAATGTAAACTTGGCTACACAGGAACTGAATTACAGAACAGAACAGGGTCTCAAATTTAGAAAACCAACTTATGCTTGTTTAAGGGTAAAGGTGAGTTGGGGTGCTGCATAAAACCAGAGATTGAAATGAGCACAGATAAAGTTCCTTAAGCCAAGTATGGAATAGACAAGAGCTACTCCTTGCTCAACGAAATGGACTCAACACCGCATATTAAACGCCTAAGAATGTACCTGACTCTTAAGTATCTTAAAACCTATGGATTGCTATGTCTCCGAAAGAGAATCAAGCATGTGTACAGGGACATAAACGCAGCAGTGATAGGATTGGAGAGGTTCGGTGAGAAAATGAAGACCCTTTGAAGTCATATTGCATGGTACCCATGCCACGGGTTTCAACTACCCAGGTTTAAGGTATTCTTCCTTCAGCTAAAACATGCATGTGGAACCTAGAGTATGATCAACCATGTGATCGGGAGACGTGTTCAAATATGTCTCAGTTTTCGTACCCTGGTACTCGGGTGCAACATTCCAGACGCTTTACTAACACTCTCCCGACTTGGAGAGTCAGTCCCTTTAACCTCCTGTTTGGCCCAGTTTGCAATTTCTGCGGAAGATGAACAGGAATAGCGAGAACCAATGAGAGACTAGCTGGAGGTGTCTGGACGGGCAAATTTAACTCTCATTTCCCACCAGGAAGAGGAAATAACCAAAGGCTCAGCGTGCCGTGCCGGAACCAGATTAGGGCCTGAAGCCATCCTGCGGTGTTGCGGCCAGCTCACAAGAAAACGAGTTGAAGAAAGGAGCTCAGGGGCACTGTAATTCACAAACCTGCAGAGTTATAAATGACAGCTATCGTCCAAAAATATACTGAAGTAAGGCTGCCAAGAGGACTTGAAAGCGGGGCAGAATTGCAGGAAACCGATTTCAGGAGGTAGACTGGAATTGCATTGAAAGCATAGGAAAAGAGGCAGAACGTCCACAATGATGCACTTGGCCAAAAAGGGCGTATGCGTTTTTTCCTGAATATATTCAGGAAAAATCGCATACGCCCTTTTTGGCCAACCAAGCAAGCTTGCAAAGGAAATCTGCACTACAATGAAGTCTCACTTCCCGCCGGTCAAAAGGGCCATCTGAAAAAAGTGTAAAATCCAGAAAGGCAGGACAGGCCATGGAGAACTGGGAGCCTTGTTATGCTGATGGGCGGGATGTAAACTGCCAACAGACACTCGGGAGAAGTGTATGGTGTTTCCTGAAACATCTAAAAAACAAAGCAACAGAGCCTAGGGCACTTCCACTTATGGTCCTATAGCTTAGGGAAATTAAAATCAAAAAGACACAGCCACCCCAATGTTTGGGACGCCTCTGTTTACAAGAACCTCGTTTACCGTACAAGTTCAATATCACAGAAAGTGAAAAATGGATAAAGAACTTGTGGTACTTACGTACAATGCAGTATCACTCAGCAGTGAAATCTATGTCATCAGGCCCGTAGCAGCACAATGAGTGGATTCAGGTACGATGATTCTAACTGAAATAAGTCACACAGAAAAAGAAACATCATAAGATATCAGTAATACACGGAATGTAAACTTGGCTACACAGGAACTGAATTACAGAACAGAACAGGGTCTCAAATTTAGAAAACCAACTTATGCTTGTTTAAGGGTAAAGGTGAGTTGGGGTGCTGCATAAAACCAGAGATTGAAATGAGCACAGATAAAGTTCCTTAAGCCAAATGTGGAATAGACAAGAGCTACTCCTTGCTCAACGAAATGGACTCAACACCGCATATTAAACGCCTAAGAATGTACCTGACTCTTAAGTATCTTAAAACCTATGGATTGCTATGTCTCCGAAAGAGAATCAAGCATGTGTACAGGGACATAAACGCAGCAGTGATAGGATTGGAGAGGTTCGGTGAGCAAATGAAGACCCTTTGAAGTCATATTGCATGGTACCCATTCCACGGGTTTCAACTACCCAGGTTTAAGGTATTCTTCCTTCAGCTAAAACATGCATGTGGAACCTAGAGTATGATCAACCATGTGATCGGGAGACGTGTTCAAATATGTCTCAGTTTTCGTACCCTGGTACTCGGGTGCAACATTCCAGACGCTTTACTAACACTCTCCCGACTTGGAGAGTCAGTCCCTTTAACCTCCTGTTTGGCCCAGTTTGCAATTTCTGCGGAAGATGAACAGGAATAGCGAGAACCAATGAGAGACTAGCTGGAGGTGTCTGGACGGGCAAATTTAACTCTCATTTCCCACCAGGAAGAGGAAATAACCAAAGGCTCAGCGTGCCGTGCCGGAACCAGATTAGGGCCTGAAGCCATCCTGCGGTGTTGCGGCCAGCTCACAAGAAAACGAGTTGAAGAAAGGAGCTCAGGGGCACTGTAATTCACAAACCTGCAGAGTTATAAATGACAGCTATCATCCAAAAATATACTGAAGTAAGGCTGCCAAGAGGACTTGAAAGCGGGGCAGAATTGCAGGAAACTGATTTCAGGAGGTAGACTGGAATTGCATTGAAAGCATAGGAAAAGAGGCAGAACGTCCACAATGATGCACTTGGCCAAAAAGGGCGTATGCGTTTTTTCCTGAATATATTCAGGAAAAAACGCATACGCCCTTTTTGGCCAACCAAGCAAGCTTGCAAAGGAAATCTGCACTACAATGAAGTCTCACTTCCCCCCGGTCAAAAGGGCCATCTGAAAAAAGTGTAAAATCCAGAAAGGCAGGACAGGCCATGGAGAACTGGGAGCCTTGTTATGCTGATGGGCGGGATGTAAACTGCCAACAGACACTCGGGAGAAGTGTATGGTGTTTCCTGAAACATCTAAAAAACAAAGCAACAGAGCCTAGGGCACTTCCACTTATGGTCCTATAGCTTAGGGAAATTAAAATCAAAAAGACACAGCCACCCCAATGTTTGGGACGCCTCTGTTTACAAGAACCTCGTTTACCGTACAAGTTCAATATCACAGAAAGTGAAAAATGGATAAAGAACTTGTGGTACTTACGTACAATGCAGTATCACTCAGCAGTGAAATCTATGTCATCAGGCCCGTAGCAGCACAATGAGTGGATTCAGGTACGATGATTCTAACTGAAATAAGTCACACAGAAAAAGAAACATCATAAGATATCAGTAATACACGGAATGTAAACTTGGCTACACAGGAACTGAATTACAGAACAGAACAGGGTCTCAAATTTAGAAAACCAACTTATGCTTGTTTAAGGGTAAAGGTGAGTTGGGGTGCTGCATAAAACCAGAGATTGAAATGAGCACAGATAAAGTTCCTTAAGCCAAATATGGAATAGACAAGAGCTACTCCTTGCTCAACCAAATGGACTCAACACCGCATATTAAACGCCTAAGAATGTACCTGACTCTTAAGTATCTTAAAACCTATGGATTGCTATGTCTCCGAAAGAGAATCAAGCATGTGTACAGGGACATAAACGCAGCAGTGATAGGATTGGAGAGGTTCGGTGAGCAAATGAAGACCCTTTGAAGTCATATTGCATGGTACCCATGCCACGGGTTTCAACTACCCAGGTTTAAGGTATTCTTCCTTCAGCTAAAACATGCATGTGGAACCTAGAGTATGATCAACCATGTGATCGGGAGACGTGTTCAAATATGTCTCAGTTTTCGTACCCTGGTACTCGGGTGCAACATTCCAGACGCTTTACTAACACTCTCCCGACTTGGAGAGTCAGTCCCTTTAACCTCCTGTTTGGCCCAGTTTGCAATTTCTGCGGAAGATGAACAGGAATAGCGAGAACCAATGAGAGACTAGCTGGAGGTGTCTGGACGGGCAAATTTAACTCTCATTTCCCACCAGGAAGAGGAAATAACCAAAGGCTCAGCGTGCCGTGCCGGAACCAGATTAGGGCCTGAAGCCATCCTGCGGTGTTGCGGCCAGCTCACAAGAAAACGAGTTGAAGAAAGGAGCTCAGGGGCACTGTAATTCACAAACCTGCAGAGTTATAAATGACAGCTATCGTCCAAAAATATACTGAAGTAAGGCTGCCAAGAGGACTTGAAAGCGGGGCAGAATTGCAGGAAACCGATTTCAGGAGGTAGACTGGAATTGCATTGAAAGCATAGGAAAAGAGGCAGAACGTCCACAATGATGCACTTGGCCAAAAAGGGCGTATGCGTTTTTTCCTGAATATATTCAGGAAAAAACGCATACGCCCTTTTTGGCCAACCAAGCAAGCTTGCAAAGGAAATCTGCACTACAATGAAGTCTCACTTCCCCCCGGTCAAAAGGGCCATCTGAAAAAAGTGTAAAATCCAGAAAGGCAGGACAGGCCATGGAGAACTGGGAGCCTTGTTATGCTGATGGGCGGGATGTAAATTGCCAACAGACACTCGGGAGAAGTGTATGGTGTTTCCTGAAACATCTAAAAAACAAAGCAACAGAGCCTAGGCCACTTCCACTTATGGTCCTATAGCTTAGGGAAATTAAAATCAAAAAGACACAGCCACCCCAATGTTTGGGACGCCTCTGTTTACAAGAACCTCGTTTACCGTACAAGTTCAATATCACAGAAAGTGAAAAATGGATAAAGAACTTGTGGTACTTACGTACAATGCAGTATCACTCAGCAGTGAAATCTATGTCATCAGGCCCGTAGCAGCACAATGAGTGGATTCAGGTACGATGATTCTAACTGAAATAAGTCACACAGAAAAAGAAACATCATAAGATATCAGTAATACACGGAATGTAAACTTGGCTACCCAGGAACTGAATTACAGAACAGAACAGGGTCTCAAATTTAGAAAACCAACTTATGCTTGTTTAAGGGTAAAGGTGAGTTGGGGTGCTGCATAAAACCACAGATTGAAATGAGCACAGATAAAGTTCCTTAAGCCAAATATGGAATAGACAAGAGCTACTCCTTGCTCAACGAAATGGACTCAACACCGCATATTAAACGCCTAAGAATGTACCTGACTCTTAAGTATCTTAAAACCTATGGATTGCTATGTCTCCGAAAGAGAATCAAGCATGTGTACAGGGACATAAACGCAGCAGTGATAGGATTGGAGAGGTTCGGTGAGCAAATGAAGACCCTTTGAAGTCATATTGCATGGTACCCATTCCACGGGTTTCAACTACCCAGGTTTAAGGTATTCTTCCTTCAGCTAAAACATGCATGTGGAACCTAGAGTATGATCAACCATGTGATCGGGAGACGTGTTCAAATATGTCTCAGTTTTCGTACCCTGGTACTCGGGTGCAACATTCCAGACGCTTTACTAACACTCTCCCGACTTGGAGAGTCAGTCCCTTTAACCTCCTGTTTGGCCCAGTTTGCAATTTCTGCGGAAGATGAACAGGAATAGCGAGAACCAATGAGAGACTAGCTGGAGGTGTCTGGACGGGCAAATTTAACTCTCATTTCCCACCAGGAAGAGGAAATAACCAAAGGCTCAGCGTGCCGTGCCGGAACCAGATTAGGGCCTGAAGCCATCCTGCGGTGTTGCGGCCAGCTCACAAGAAAACGAGTTGAAGAAAGGAGCTCAGGGGCACTGTAATTCACAAACCTGCAGAGTTATAAATGACAGCTATCGTCCAAAAATATACTGAAGTAAGGCTGCCAAGAGGACTTGAAAGCGGGGCAGAATTGCAGGAAACCGATTTCAGGAGGTAGACTGGAATTGCATTGAAAGCATAGGAAAAGAGGCAGAACGTCCACAATGATGCACTTGGCCAAAAAGGGCGTATGCGTTTTTTCTTGAATATATTCAGGAAAAAACGCATACGCCCTTTTTGGCCAACCAAGCAAGCTTGCAAAGGAAATCTGCACTACAATGAAGTCTCACTTCCCCCCGGTCAAAAGGGCCATCTGAAAAAAGTGTAAAATCCAGAAAGGCAGGACAGGCCATGGAGAACTGGGAGCCTTGTTATGCTGATGGGCGGGATGTAAACTGCCAACAGACACTCGGGAGAAGTGTATGGTGTTTCCTGAAACATCTAAAAAACAAAGCAACAGAGCCTAGGCCACTTCCACTTATGGTCCTATAGCTTAGGGAAATTAAAATCAAAAAGACACAGCCACCCCAATGTTTGGGACGCCTCTGTTTACAAGAACCTCGTTTACCGTACAAGTTCAATATCACAGAAAGTGAAAAATGGATAAAGAACTTGTGGTACTTACGTACAATGCAGTATCACTCAGCAGTGAAATCTATGTCATCAGGCCCGTAGCAGCACAATGAGTGGATTCAGGTACGATGATTCTAACTGAAATAAGTCACACAGAAAAAGAAACATCATAAGATATCAGTAATACACGGAATGTAAACTTGGCTACACAGGAACTGAATTACAGAACAGAACAGGGTCTCAAATTTAGAAAACCAACTTATGCTTGTTTAAGGGTAAAGGTGAGTTGGGGTGCTGCATAAAACCAGAGATTGAAATGAGCACAGATAAAGTTCCTTAAGCCAAATATGGAATAGACAAGAGCTACTCCTTGCTCAACGAAATGGACTCAACACCGCATATTAAACGCCTAAGAATGTACCTGACTCTTAAGTATCTTAAAACCTATGGATTGCTATGTCTCCGAAAGAGAATCAAGCATGTGTACAGGGACATAAACGCAGCAGTGATAGGATTGGAGAGGTTCGGTGAGCAAATGAAGACCCTTTGAAGTCATATTGCATGGTACCCATTCCACGGGTTTCAACTACCCAGGTTTAAGGTATTCTTCCTTCAGCTAAAACATGCATGTGGAACCTAGAGTATGATCAACCATGTGATCGGGAGACGTGTTCAAATATGTCTCAGTTTTCGTACCCTGGTACTCGGGTGCAACATTCCAGACGCTTTACTAACACTCTCCCGACTTGGAGAGTCAGTCCCTTTAACCTCCTGTTTGGCCCAGTTTGCAATTTCTGCGGAAGATGAACAGGAATAGCGAGAACCAATGAGAGACTAGCTGGAGGTGTCTGGACGGGCAAATTTAACTCTCATTTCCCACCAGGAAGAGGAAATAACCAAAGGCTCAGCGTGCCATGCCGGAACCAGATTAGGGCCTGAAGCCATCCTGCGGTGTTGCGGCCAGCTCACAAGAAAACGAGTTGAAGAAAGGAGCTCAGGGGCACTGTAATTCACAAACCTGCAGAGTTATAAATGACAGCTATCGTCCAAAAATATACTGAAGTAAGGCTGCCAAGAGGACTTGAAAGCGGGGCAGAATTGCAGGAAACCGATTTCAGGAGGTAGACTGGAATTGCATTGAAAGCATAGGAAAAGAGGCAGAACGTCCACAATGATGCACTTGGCCAAAAAGGGCGTATGCGTTTTTTCCTGAATATATTCAGGAAAAAACGCATACGCCCTTTTTGGCCAACCAAGCAAGCTTGCAAAGGAAATCTGCACTACAATGAAGTCTCACTTCCCCCCGGTCAAAAGGGCCATCTGAAAAAAGTGTAAAATCCAGAAAGGCAGGACAGGCCATGGAGAACTGGGAGCCTTGTTATGCTGATGGGCGGGATGTAAACTGCCAACAGACACTCGGGAGAAGTGTATGGTGTTTCCTGAAACATCTAAAAAACAAAGCAACAGAGCCTAGGCCACTTCCACTTATGGTCCTATAGCTTAGGGAAATTAAAATCAAAAAGACACAGCCACCCCAATGTTTGGGACGCCTCTGTTTACAAGAACCTCGTTTACCGTACAAGTTCAATATCACAGAAAGTGAAAAATGGATAAAGAACTTGTGGTACTTACGTACAATGCAGTATCACTCAGCAGTGAAATCTATGTCATCAGGCCCGTAGCAGCACAATGAGTGGATTCAGGTACGATGATTCTAACTGAAATAAGTCACACAGAAAAAGAAACATCATAAGATATCAGTAATACACGGAATGTAAACTTGGCTACACAGGAACTGAATTACAGAACAGAACAGGGTCTCAAATTTAGAAAACCAACTTATGCTTGTTTAAGGGTAAAGGTGATTTGGGGTGCTGCATAAAACCAGAGATTGAAATGAGCACAGATAAAGTTCCTTAAGCCAAATATGGAATAGACAAGAGCTACTCCTTGCTCAACGAAATGGACTCAACACCGCATATTAAACGCCTAAGAATGTACCTGACTCTTAAGTATCTTAAAACCTATGGATTGCTATGTCTCCGAAAGAGAATCAAGCATGTGTACAGGGACATAAACGCAGCAGTGATAGGATTGGAGAGGTTCGGTGAGCAAATGAAGACCCTTTGAAGTCATATTGCATGGTACCCATTCCACGGGTTTCAACTACCCAGGTTTAAGGTATTCTTCCTTCAGCTAAAACATGCATGTGGAACCTAGAGTATGATCAACCATGTGATCGGGAGACGTGTTCAAATATGTCTCAGTTTTCGTACCCTGGTACTCGGGTGCAACATTCCAGACGCTTTACTAACACTCTCCCGACTTGGAGAGTCTGTCCCTTTAACCTCCTGTTTGGCCCAGTTTGCAATTTCTGCGGAAGATGAACAGGAATAGCGAGAACCAATGAGAGACTAGCTGGAGGTGTCTGGACGGGCAAATTTAACTCTCATTTCCCACCAGGAAGAGGAAATAACCAAAGGCTCAGCGTGCCGTGCCGGAACCAGATTAGGGCCTGAAGCCATCCTGCGGTGTTGCGGCCAGCTCACAAGAAAACGAGTTGAAGAAAGGAGCTCAGGGGCACTGTAATTCACAAACCTGCAGAGTTATAAATGACAACTATCGTCCAAAAATATACTGAAGTAAGGCTGCCAAGAGGACTTGAAAGCGGGGCAGAATTGCAGGAAACCGATTTCAGGAGGTAGACTGGAATTGCATTGAAAGCATAGGAAAAGAGGCAGAACGTCCACAATGATGCACTTGGCCAAAAAGGGCGTATGCGTTTTTTCCTGAATATATTCAGGAAAAAACGCATACGCCCTTTTTGGCCAACCAAGCAAGCTTGCAAAGGAAATCTGCACTACAATGAAGTCTGACTTCCCCCCGGTCAAAAGGGCCATCTGAAAAAAGTGTAAAATCCAGAAAGGCAGGACAGGCCATGGAGAACTGGGAGCCTTGTTATGCTGATGGGCGGGATGTAAACTGCCAACAGACACTCGGGAGAAGTGTATGGTGTTTCCTGAAACATCTAAAAAACAAAGCAACAGAGCCTAGGGCACTTCCACTTATGGTCCTATAGCTTAGGGAAATTAAAATCAAAAAGACACAGCCACCCCAATGTTTGGGACGCCTCTGTTTACAAGAACCTCGTTTACCGTACAAGTTCAATATCACAGAAAGTGAAAAATGGATAAAGAACTTGTGGTACTTACGTACAATGCAGTATCACTCAGCAGTGAAATCTATGTCATCAGGCCCGTAGCAGCACAATGAGTGGATTCAGGTACGATGATTCTAACTGAAATAAGTCACACAGAAAAAGAAACATCATAAGATATCAGTAATACACGGAATGTAAACTTGGCTACACAGGAACTGAATTACAGAACAGAACAGGGTCTCAAATTTAGAAAACCAACTTATGCTTGTTTAAGGGTAAAGGTGAGTTGGGGTGCTGCATAAAACCAGAGATTGAAATGAGCACAGATAAAGTTCCTTAAGCCAAATATGGAATAGACAAGAGCTACTCCTTGCTCAACGAAATGGACTCAACACCGCATATTAAACGCCTAAGAATGTACCTGACTCTTAAGTATCTTAAAACCTATGGATTGCTATGTCTCCGAAAGAGAATCAAGCATGTGTACAGGGACATAAACGCAGCAGTGATAGGATTGGAGAGGTTCGGTGAGCAAATGAAGACCCTTTGAAGTCATATTGCATGGTACCCATTCCACGGGTTTCAACTACCCAGGTTTAAGGTATTCTTCCTTCAGCTAAAACATGCATGTGGAACCTAGAGTATGATCAACCATGTGATCGGGAGACGTGTTCAAATATGTCTCAGTTTTCGTACCCTGGTACTCGGGTGCAACATTCCAGACGCTTTACTAACACTCTCCCGACTTGGAGAGTCTGTCCCTTTAACCTCCTGTTTGGCCCAGTTTGCAATTTCTGCGGAAGATGAACAGGAATAGCGAGAACCAATGAGAGACTAGCTGGAGGTGTCTGGACGGGCAAATTTAACTCTCATTTCCCACCAGGAAGAGGAAATAACCAAAGGCTCAGCGTGCCGTGCCGGAACCAGATTAGGGCCTGAAGCCATCCTGCGGTGTTGCGGCCAGCTCACAAGAAAGCGAGTTGAAGAAAGGAGCTCAGGGGCACTGTAATTCACAAACCTGCAGAGTTATAAATGACAGCTATCGTCCAAAAATATACTGAAGTAAGGCTGCCAAGAGGACTTGAAAGCGGGGCAGAATTGCAGGAAACCGATTTCAGGAGGTAGACTGGAATTGCATTGAAAGCATAGGAAAAGAGGCAGAACGTCCACAATGATGCACTTGGCCAAAAGGGCGTATGCGTTTTTTCCTGAATATATTCAGGAAAAAACGCGTACGCCCTTTCTGGCCAACCAAGCAAGCTTGCAAAGGAAATCTGCACTACAATGAAGTCTCACTTCCCCCCGGTCAAAAGGGCCATCTGAAAAAAGTGTAAAATCCAGAAAGGCAGGACAGGCCATGGAGAACTGGGAGCCTTGTTATGCTGATGGGCGGGATGTAAATTGCCAACAGACACTCGGGAGAAGTGTATGGTGTTTCCTGAAACATCTAAAAAACAAAGCAACAGAGCCTAGGGCACTTCCACTTATGGTCCTATAGCTTAGGGAAATTAAAATCAAAAAGACACAGCCACCCCAATGTTTGGGACGCCTCTGTTTACAAGAACCTCGTTTACCGTACAAGTTCAATATCACAGAAAGTGAAAAATGGATAAAGAACTTGTGGTACTTACGTACAATGCAGTATCACTCAGCAGTGAAATCTATGTCATCAGGCCCGTAGCAGCACAATGAGTGGATTCAGGTACGATGATTCTAACTGAAATAAGTCACACAGAAAAAGAAACATCATAAGATATCAGTAATACACGGAATGTAAACTTGGCTACACAGGAACTGAATTACAGAACAGAACAGGGTCTCAAATTTAGAAAACCAACTTATGCTTGTTTAAGGGTAAAGGTGAGTTGGGGTGCTGCATAAAACCAGAGATTGAAATGAGCACAGATAAAGTTCCTTAAGCCAAATATGGAATAGACAAGAGCTACTCCTTGCTCAACGAAATGGACTCAACACCCCATATTAAACGCCTAAGAATGTACCTGACTCTTAAGTATCTTAAAACCTATGGATTGCTATGTCTCCAAAAGAGAATCAAGCATGTGTACAGGGACATAAACGCAGCAGTGATAGGATTGGAGAGGTTCGGTGAGCAAATGAAGACCCTTTGAAGTCATATTGCATGGTACCCATTCCACGGGTTTCAACTACCCAGGTTTAAGGTATTCTTCCTTCAGCTAAAACATGCATGTGGAACCTAGAGTATGATCAACCATGTGATCGGGAGACGTGTTCAAATATGTCTCAGTTTTCGTACCCTGGTACTCGGGTGCAACATTCCAGACGCTTTACTAACACTCTCCCGACTTGGAGAGTCAGTCCCTTTAAGCTCCTGTTTGGCCCAGTTTGCAATTTCTGCGGAAGATGAACAGGAATAGCGAGAACCAATGAGAGACTAGCTGGAGGTGTCTGGACGGGCAAATTTAACTCTCATTTCCCACCAGGAAGAGGAAATAACCAAAGGCTCAGCGTGCCGTGCCGGAACCAGATTAGGGCCTGAAGCCATCCTGCGGTGTTGCGGCCAGCTCACAAGAAAGCGAGTTGAAGAAAGGAGCTCAGGGGCACTGTAATTCACAAACCTGCAGAGTTATAAATGACAGCTATCGTCCAAAAATATACTGAAGTAAGGCTGCCAAGAGGACTTGAAAGCGGGGCAGAATTGCAGGAAACCGATTTCAGGAGGTAGACTGGAATTGCATTGAAAGCATAGGAAAAGAGGCAGAACGTCCACAATGATGCACTTGGCCAAAAAGGGCGTATGCGTTTTTTCCTGAATATATTCAGGAAAAAACGCGTACGCCCTTTCTGGCCAACCAAGCAAGCTTGCAAAGGAAATCTGCACTACAATGAAGTCTCACTTCCCCCCGGTCAAAAGGGCCATCTGAAAAAAGTGTAAAATCCAGAAAGGCAGGACAGGCCATGGAGAACTGGGAGCCTTGTTATGCTGTTGGGCGGGATGTAAATTGCCAACAGACACTCGGGAGAAGTGTATGGTGTTTCCTGAAACATCTAAAAAACAAAGCAACAGAGCCTAGGCCACTTCCACTTATGGTCCTATAGCTTAGGGAAATTAAAATCAAAAAGACACAGCCACCCCAATGTTTGGGACGCCTCTGTTTACAAGAACCTCGTTTACCGTACAAGTTCAATATCACAGAAAGTGAAAAATGGATAAAGAACTTGTGGTACTTACGTACAATGCAGTATCACTCAGCAGTGAAATCTATGTCATCAGGCCCGTAGCAGCACAATGAGTGGATTCAGGTACGATGATTCTAACTGAAATAAGTCACACAGAAAAAGAAACATCATAAGATATCAGTAATACACGGAATGTAAACTTGGCTACACAGGAACTGAATTACAGAACAGAACAGGGTCTCAAATTTAGAAAACCAACTTATGCTTGTTTAAGGGTAAAGGTGAGTTGGGGTGCTGCATAAAACCAGAGATTGAAATGAGCACAGATAAAGTTCCTTAAGCCAAATATGGAATAGACAAGAGCTACTCCTTGCTCAACGAAATGGACTCAACACCGCATATTAAACGCCTAAGAATGTACCTGACTCTTAATATCTTAAAACCTATGGATTGCTATGTCTCCGAAAGAGAATCAAGCATGTGTACAGGGACATAAACGCAGCAGTGATAGGATTGGAGAGGTTCGGTGAGCAAATGAAGACCCTTTGAAGTCATATTGCATGGTACCCATTCCACGGGTTTCAACTACCCAGGTTTAAGGTATTCTTCCTTCAGCTAAAACATGCACGTGGAACCTAGAGTATGATCAACCATGTGATCGGGAGACGTGTTCAAATATGTCTCAGTTTTCGTACCCTGGTACTCGGGTGCAACATTCCAGACGCTTTACTAACACTCTCCCGACTTGGAGAGTCAGTCCCTTTAACCTCCTGTTTGGCCCAGTTTGCAATTTCTGCGGAAGATGAACAGGAATAGCGAGAACCAATGAGAGACTAGCTGGAGGTGTCTGGACGGGCAAATTTAACTCTCATTTCCCACCAGGAAGAGGAAATAACCAAAGGCTCAGCGTGCCGTGCCGGAACCAGATTAGGGCCTGAAGCCATCCTGCGGTGTTGCGGCCAGCTCACAAGAAAGCGAGTTGAAGAAAGGAGCTCAGGGGCACTGTAATTCACAAACCTGCAGAGTTATAAATGACAGCTATCGTCCAAAAATATACTGAAGTAAGGCTGCCAAGAGGACTTGAAAGCGGGGCAGAATTGCAGGAAACCGATTTCAGGAGGTAGACTGGAATTGCATTGAAAGCATAGGAAAAGAGGCAGAACGTCCACAATGATGCACTTGGCCAAAAAGGGCGTATGCATTTTTTCCTGAATATATTCAGGAAAAATCGCATACGCCCTTTTTGGCCAACCAAGCAAGCTTGCAAAGGAAATCTGCACTACAATGAAGTCTCACTTCCCCCCGGTCAAAAGGGCCATCTGAAAAAAGTGTAAAATCCAGAAAGGCAGGACAGGCCATGGAGAACTGGGAGCCTTGTTATGCTGATGGGCGGGATGTAAATTGCCAACAGACAGTCGGGAGAAGTGTATGGTGTTTCCTGAAACATCTAAAAAACAAAGCAACAGAGCCTAGGGCACTTCCACTTATGGTCCTATAGCTTAGGGAAATTAAAATCAAAAAGACACAGCCACCCCAATGTTTGGGACGCCTCTGTTTACAAGAACCTCGTTTACCGTACAAGTTCAATATCACAGAAAGTGAAAAATGGATAAAGAACTTGTGGTACTTACGTACAATGTAGTATCACTCAGCAGTGAAATCTATGTCATCAGGCCCGTAGCAGCACAATGAGTGGATTCAGGTACGATGATTCTAACTGAAATAAGTCACACAGAAAAAGAAACATCATAAGATATCAGTAATACACGGAATGTAAACTTGGCTACACAGGAACTGAATTACAGAACAGAACAGGGTCTCAAATTTAGAAAACCAACTTATGCTTGTTTAAGGGTAAAGGTGAGTTGGGGTGCTGCATAAAACCAGAGATTAAAATGAGCACAGATAAAGTTCCTTAAGCCAAATATGGAATAGACAAGAGCTACTCCTTGCTCAACGAAATGGACTCAACACCGCATATTAAACGCCTAAGAATGTACCTGACTCTTAAGTATCTTAAAACCTATGGATTGCTATGTCTCCGAAAGAGAATCAAGCATGTGTACAGGGACATAAACGCAGCAGTGATAGGATTGGAGAGGTTCGGTGAGCAAATGAAGACCCTTTGAAGTCATATTGCATGGTACCCATTCCACGGGTTTCAACTACCCAGGTTTAAGGTATTCTTCCTTCAGCTAAAACATGCATGTGGAACCTAGAGTATGATCAACCATGTGATCGGGAGACGTGTTCAAATATGTCTCAGTTTTCGTACCCTGGTACTCGGGTGCAACATTCCAGACGCTTTACTAACACTCTCCCGACTTGGAGAGTCAGTCCCTTTAACCTCCTGTTTGGCCCAGTTTGCAATTTCTGCGGAAGATGAACAGGAATAGCGAGAACCAATGAGAGACTAGCTGGAGGTGTCTGGACGGGCAAATTTAACTCTCATTTCCCACCAGGAAGAGGAAATAACCAAAGGCTCAGCGTGCCGTGCCGGAACCAGATTAGGGCCTGAAGCCATCCTGCGGTGTTGCGGCCAGCTCACGAGAAAACGAGTTGAAGAAAGGAGCTCAGGGGCACTGTAATTCACAAACCTGCAGAGTTATAAATGACAACTATCGTCCAAAAATATACTGAAGTAAGGCTGCCAAGAGGACTTGAAAGCGGGGCAGAATTGCAGGAAACCGATTTCAGGAGGTAGACTGGAATTGCATTGAAAGCATAGGAAAAGAGGCAGAACGTCCACAATGATGCACTTGGCCAAAAAGGGCGTATGCGTTTTTTCCTGAATATATTCAGGAAAAAACGCATACGCCCTTTTTGGCCAACCAAGCAAGCTTGCAAAGGAAATCTGCACTACAATGAAGTCTCACTTCCCCCCGGTCAAAAGGGCCATCTGAAAAAAGTGTAAAATCCAGAAAGGCAGGACAGGCCATGGAGAACTGGGAGCCTTGTTATGCTGATGGGCGGGATGTAAACTGCCAACAGACACTCGGGAGAAGTGTATGGTGTTTCCTGAAACATCTAAAAAACAAAGCAACAGAGCCTAGGGCACTTCCACTTATGGTCCTATAGCTTAGGGAAATTAAAATCAAAAAGACACAGCCACCCCAATGTTTGGGACGCCTCTGTTTACAAGAACCTCGTTTACCGTACAAGTTCAATGTCACAGAAAGTGAAAAATGGATAAAGAACTTGTGGTACTTACGTACAATGCAGTATCACTCAGCAGTGAAATCTATGTCATCAGGCCCGTAGCAGCACAATGAGTGGATTCAGGTACGATGATTCTAACTGAAATAAGTCACACAGAAAAAGAAACATCATAAGATATCAGTAATACACGGAATGTAAACTTGGCTACACAGGAACTGAATTACAGAACAGAACAGGGTCTCAAATTTAGAAAACCAACTTATGCTTGTTTAAGGGTAAAGGTGAGTTGGGGTGCTGCATAAAACCAGAGATTGAAATGAGCACAGATAAAGTTCCTTAAGCCAAGTATGGAATAGACAAGAGCTACTCCTTGCTCAACGAAATGGACTCAACACCGCATATTAAACGCCTAAGAATGTACCTGACTCTTAAGTATCTTAAAACCTATGGATTGCTATGTCTCCGAAAGAGAATCAAGCATGTGTACAGGGACATAAACGCAGCAGTGATAGGATTGGACAGGTTCGGTGAGCAAATGAAGACCCTTTGAAGTCATATTGCATGGTACCCATGCCACGGGTTTCAACTACCCAGGTTTAAGGTATTCTTCCTTCAGCTAAAACATGCATGTGGAACCTAGAGTATGATCAACCATGTGATCGGGAGACGTGTTCAAATATGTCTCAGTTTTCGTACCCTGGTACTCGGGTGCAACATTCCAGACGCTTTACTAACACTCTCCCGACTTGGAGAGTCAGTCCCTTTAACCTCCTGTTTGGCCCAGTTTGCAATTTCTGCGGAAGATGAACAGGAATAGCGAGAACCAATGAGAGACTAGCTGGAGGTGTCTGGACGGGCAAATTTAACTCTCATTTCCCACCAGGAAGAGGAAATAACCAAAGGCTCAGCGTGCCGTGCCGGAACCAGATTAGGGCCTGAAGCCATCCTGCGGTGTTGCGGCCAGCTCACGAGAAAACGAGTTGAAGAAAGGAGCTCAGGGGCACTGTAATTCACAAACCTGCAGAGTTATAAATGACAGCTATCGTCCAAAAATATACTGAAGTAAGGCTGCCAAGAGGACTTGAAAGCGGGGCAGAATTGCAGGAAACCGATTTCAGGAGGTAGACTGGAATTGCATTGAAAGCATAGGAAAAGAGGCAGAACGTCCACAATGATGCACTTGGCCAAAAAGGGCGTATGCGTTTTTTCCTGAATATATTCAGGAAAAAACGCATACGCCCTTTTTGGCCAACCAAGCAAGCTTGCAAAGGAAATCTGCACTACAATGAAGTCTGACTTCCCCCCGGTCAAAAGGGCCATCTGAAAAAAGTGTAAAATCCAGAAAGGCAGGACAGGCCATGGAGAACTGGGAGCCTTGTTATGCTGATGGGCGGGATGTAAACTGCCAACAGACACTCGGGAGAAGTGTATGGTGTTTCCTGAAACATCTAAAAAACAAAGCAACAGAGCCTAGGGCACTTCCACTTATGGTCCTATAGCTTAGGGAAATTAAAATCAAAAAGACACAGCCACCCCAATGTTTGGGACGCCTCTGTTTACAAGAACCTCGTTTACCGTACAAGTTCAATATCACAGAAAGTGAAAAATGGATAAAGAACTTTTGGTACTTACGTACAATGCAGTATCACTCAGCAGTGAAATCTATGTCATCAGGCCCGTAGCAGCACAATGAGTGGATTCAGGTACGATGATTCTAACTGAAATAAGTCACACAGAAAAAGAAACATCATAAGATATCAGTAATACACGGAATGTAAACTTGGCTACACAGGAACTGAATTACAGAACAGAACAGGGTCTCAAATTTAGAAAACCAACTTATGCTTGTTTAAGGGTAAAGGTGAGTTGGGGTGCTGCATAAAACCAGAGATTGAAATGAGCACAGATAAAGTTCCTTAAGCCAAGTATGGAATAGACAAGAGCTACTCCTTGCTCAACGAAATGGACTCAACACCGCATATTAAACGCCTAAGAATGTACCTGACTCTTAAGTATCTTAAAACCTATGGATTGCTATGTCTCCGAAAGAGAATCAAGCATGTGTACAGGGACATAAACGCAGCAGTGATAGGATTGGAGAGGTTCGGTGAGCAAATGAAGACCCTTTGAAGTCATATTGCATGGTACCCATTCCACGGGTTTCAACTACCCAGGTTTAAGGTATTCTTCCTTCAGCTAAAACATGCATGTGGAACCTAGAGTATGATCAACCATGTGATCGGGAGACGTGTTCAAATATGTCTCAGTTTTCGTACCCTGGTACTCGGGTGCAACATTCCAGACGCTTTACTAACACTCTCCCGACTTGGAGAGTCAGTCCCTTTAACCTCCTGTTTGGCCCAGTTTGCAATTTCTGCGGAAGATGAACAGGAATAGCGAGAACCAATGAGAGACTAGCTGGAGGTGTCTGGACGGGCAAATTTAACTCTCATTTCCCACCAGGAAGAGGAAATAACCAAAGGCTCAGCGTGCCGTGCCGGAACCAGATTAGGGCCTGAAGCCATCCTGCGGTGTTGCGGCCAGCTCACGAGAAAACGAGTTGAAGAAAGGAGCTCAGGGGCACTGTAATTCACAAACCTGCAGAGTTATAAATGACAACTATCGTCCAAAAATATACTGAAGTAAGGCTGCCAAGAGGACTTGAAAGCGGGGCAGAATTGCAGGAAACCGATTTCAGGAGGTAGACTGGAATTGCATTGAAAGCATAGGAAAAGAGGCAGAACGTCCACAATGATGCACTTGGCCAAAAAGGGCGTATGCGTTTTTTCCTGAATATATTCAGGAAAAAACGCATACGCCCTTTTTGGCCAACCAAGCAAGCTTGCAATGGAAATCTGCACTACAATGAAGTCTCACTTCCCCCCGGTCAAAAGGGCCATCTGAAAAAAGTGTAAAATCCAGAAAGGCAGGACAGGCCATGGAGAACTGGGAGCCTTGTTATGCTGATGGGCGGGATGTAAACTGCCAACAGACACTCGGGAGAAGTGTATGGTGTTTCCTGAAACATCTAAAAAACAAAGCAACAGAGCCTAGGGCACTTCCACTTATGGTCCTATAGCTTAGGGAAATTAAAATCAAAAAGACACAGCCACCCCAATGTTTGGGACGCCTCTGTTTACAAGAACCTCGTTTACCGTACAAGTTCAATGTCACAGAAAGTGAAAAATGGATAAAGAACTTGTGGTACTTACGTACAATGCAGTATCACTCAGCAGTGAAATCTATGTCATCAGGCCCGTAGCAGCACAATGAGTGGATTCAGGTACGATGATTCTAACTGAAATAAGTCACACAGAAAAAGAAACATCATAAGATATCAGTAATACACGGAATGTAAACTTGGCTACACAGGAACTGAATTACAGAACAGAACAGGGTCTCAAATTTAGAAAACCAACTTATGCTTGTTTAAGGGTAAAGGTGAGTTGGGGTGCTGCATAAAACCACAGATTGAAATGAGCACAGATAAAGTTCCTTAAGCCAAATATGGAATAGACAAGAGCTACTCCTTGCTCAACGAAATGGACTCAACACCGCATATTAAACGCCTAAGAATGTACCTGACTCTTAAGTATCTTAAAACCTATGGATTGCTATGTCTCCGAAAGAGAATCAAGCATGTGTACAGGGACATAAACGCAGCAGTGATAGGATTGGAGAGGTTCGGTGAGCAAATGAAGACCCTTTGAAGTCATATTGCATGGTACCCATTCCACGGGTTTCAACTACCCAGGTTTAAGGTATTCTTCCTTCAGCTAAAACATGCATGTGGAACCTAGAGTATGATCAACCATGTGATCGGGAGACGTGTTCAAATATGTCTCAGTTTTCGTACCCTGGTACTCGGGTGCAACATTCCAGACGCTTTACTAACACTCTCCCGACTTGGAGAGTCAGTCCCTTTAACCTCCTGTTTGGCCCAGTTTGCAATTTCTGCGGAAGATGAACAGGAATAGCGAGAACCAATGAGAGACTAGCTGGAGGTGTCTGGACGGGCAAATTTAACTCTCATTTCCCACCAGGAAGAGGAAATAACCAAAGGCTCAGCGTGCCGTGCCGGAACCAGATTAGGGCCTGAAGCCATCCTGCGGTGTTGCGGCCAGCTCACGAGAAAACGAGTTGAAGAAAGGAGCTCAGGGGCACTGTAATTCACAAACCTGCAGAGTTATAAATGACAGCTATCGTCCAAAAATATACTGAAGTAAGGCTGCCAAGAGGACTTGAAAGCGGGGCAGAATTGCAGGAAACCGATTTCAGGAGGTAGACTGGAATTGCATTGAAAGCATAGGAAAAGAGGCAGAACGTCCACAATGATGCACTTGGCCAAAAAGGGCGTATGCGTTTTTTCCTGAATATATTCAGGAAAAAACGCATACGCCCTTTTTGGCCAACCAAGCAAGCTTGCAAAGGAAATCTGCACTACAATGAAGTCTCACTTCCCCCCGGTCAAAAGGGCCATCTGAAAAAAGTGTAAAATCCAGAAAGGCAGGACAGGCCATGGAGAACTGGGAGCCTTGTTATGCTGATGGGCGGGATGTAAACTGCCAACAGACACTCGGGAGAAGTGTATGGTGTTTCCTGAAACATCTAAAAAACAAAGCAACAGAGCCTAGGGCACTTCCACTTATGGTCCTATAGCTTAGGGAAATTAAAATCAAAAAGACACAGCCACCCCAATGTTTGGGACGCCTCTGTTTACAAGAACCTCGTTTACCGTACAAGTTCAATGTCACAGAAAGTGAAAAATGGATAAAGAACTTGTGGTACTTACGTACAATGCAGTATCACTCAGCAGTGAAATCTATGTCATCAGGCCCGTAGCAGCACAATGAGTGGATTCAGGTACGATGATTCTAACTGAAATAAGTCACACAGAAAAAGAAACATCATAAGATATCAGTAATACACGGAATGTAAACTTGGCTACACAGGAACTGAATTACAGAACAGAACAGGGTCTCAAATTTAGAAAACCAACTTATGCTTGTTTAAGGGTAAAGGTGAGTTGGGGTGCTGCATAAAACCACAGATTGAAATGAGCACAGATAAAGTTCCTTAAGCCAAGTATGGAATAGACAAGAGCTACTCCTTGCTCAACGAAATGGACTCAACACCGCATATTAAACGCCTAAGAATGTACCTGACTCTTAAGTATCTTAAAACCTATGGATTGCTATGTCTCCGAAAGAGAATCAAGCATGTGTACAGGGACATAAACGCAGCAGTGATAGGATTGGAGAGGTTCGGTGAGCAAATGAAGACCCTTTGAAGTCATATTGCATGGTACCCATTCCACGGGTTTCAACTACCCAGGTTTAAGGTATTCTTCCTTCAGCTAAAACATGCATGTGGAACCTAGAGTATGATCAACCATGTGATCGGGAGACGTGTTCAAATATGTCTCAGTTTTCGTACCCTGGTACTCGGGTGCAACATTCCAGACGCTTTACTAACACTCTCCCGACTTGGAGAGTCAGTCCCTTTAACCTCCTGTTTGGCCCAGTTTGCAATTTCTGCGGAAGATGAACAGGAATAGCGAGAACCAATGAGAGACTAGCTGGAGGTGTCTGGACGGGCAAATTTAACTCTCATTTCCCACCAGGAAGAGGAAATAACCAAAGGCTCAGCGTGCCGTGCCGGAACCAGATTAGGGCCTGAAGCCATCCTGCGGTGTTGCGGCCAGCTCACAAGAAAACGAGTTGAAGAAAGGAGCTCAGGGGCACTGTAATTCACAAACCTGCAGAGTTATAAATGACAGCTATCGTCCAAAAATATACTGAAGTAAGGCTGCCAAGAGGACTTGAAAGCGGGGCAGAATTGCAGGAAACCGATTTCAGGAGGTAGACTGGAATTGCATTGAAAGCATAGGAAAAGAGGCAGAACGTCCACAATGATGCACTTGGCCAAAAAGGGCGTATGCGTTTTTTCCTGAATATATTCAGGAAAAAACGCATACGCCCTTTTTGGCCAACCAAGCAAGCTTGCAAAGGAAATCTGCACTACAATGAAGTCTCACTTCCCCCCGGTCAAAAGGGCCATCTGAAAAAAGTGTAAAATCCAGAAAGGCAGGACAGGCCATGGAGAACTGGGAGCCTTGTTATGCTGATGGGCGGGATGTAAACTGCCAACAGACACTCGGGAGAAGTGTATGGTGTTTCCTGAAACATCTAAAAAACAAAGCAACAGAGCCTAGGCCACTTCCACTTATGGTCCTATAGCTTAGGGAAATTAAAATCAAAAAGACACAGCCACCCCAATGTTTGGGACGCCTCTGTTTACAAGAACCTCGTTTACCGTACAAGTTCAATATCACAGAAAGTGAAAAATGGATAAAGAACTTGTGGTACTTACGTACAATGCAGTATCACTCAGCAGTGAAATCTATGTCATCAGGCCCGTAGCAGCACAATGAGTGGATTCAGGTACGATGATTCTAACTGAAATAAGTCACACAGAAAAAGAAACATCATAAGATATCAGTAATACACGGAATGTAAACTTGGCTACACAGGAACTGAATTACAGAACAGAACAGGGTCTCAAATTTAGAAAACCAACTTATGCTTGTTTAAGGGTAAAGGTGAGTTGGGGTGCTGCATAAAACCAGAGATTGAAATGAGCACAGATAAAGTTCCTTAAGCCAAGTATGGAATAGACAAGAGCTACTCCTTGCTCAACGAAATGGACTCAACACCGCATATTAAACGCCTAAGAATGTACCTGACTCTTAAGTATCTTAAAACCTATGGATTGCTATGTCTCCGAAAGAGAATCAAGCATGTGTACAGGGACATAAACGCAGCAGTGATAGGATTGGAGAGGTTCGGTGAGCAAATGAAGACCCTTTGAAGTCATATTGCATGGTACCCATTCCACGGGTTTCAACTACCCAGGTTTAAGGTATTCTTCCTTCAGCTAAAACATGCATGTGGAACCTAGAGTATGATCAACCATGTGATCGGGAGACGTGTTCAAATATGTCTCAGTTTTCGTACCCTGGTACTCGGGTGCAACATTCCAGACGCTTTACTAACACTCTCCCGACTTGGAGAGTCAGTCCCTTTAACCTCCTGTTTGGCCCAGTTTGCAATTTCTGCGGAAGATGAACAGGAATAGCGAGAACCAATGAGAGACTAGCTGGAGGTGTCTGGACGGGCAAATTTAACTCTCATTTCCCACCAGGAAGAGGAAATAACCAAAGGCTCAGCGTGCCGTGCCGGAACCAGATTAGGGCCTGAAGCCATCCTGCGGTGTTGCGGCCAGCTCACAAGAAAACGAGTTGAAGAAAGGAGCTCAGGGGCACTGTAATTCACAAACCTGCAGAGTTATAAATGACAGCTATCGTCCAAAAATATACTGAAGTAAGGCTGCCAAGAGGACTTGAAAGCGGGGCAGAATTGCAGGAAACCGATTTCAGGAGGTAGACTGGAATTGCATTGAAAGCATAGGAAAAGAGGCAGAACGTCCACAATGATGCACTTGGCCAAAAAGGGCGTATGCGTTTTTTCCTGAATATATTCAGGAAAAAACGCATACGCCCTTTTTGGCCAACCAAGCAAGCTTGCAAAGGAAATCTGCACTACAATGAAGTCTCACTTCCCCCCGGTCAAAAGGGCCATCTGAAAAAAGTGTAAAATCCAGAAAGGCAGGACAGGCCATGGAGAACTGGGAGCCTTGTTATGCTGATGGGCGGGATGTAAACTGCCAACAGACACTCGGGAGAAGTGTATGGTGTTTCCTGAAACATCTAAAAAACAAAGCAACAGAGCCTAGGGCACTTCCACTTATGGTCCTATAGCTTAGGGAAATTAAAATCAAAAAGACACAGCCACCCCAATGTTTGGGACGCCTCTGTTTACAAGAACCTCGTTTACCGTACAAGTTCAATATCACAGAAAGTGAAAAATGGATAAAGAACTTGTGGTACTTACGTACAATGCAGTATCACTCAGCAGTGAAATCTATGCCATCAGGCCCGTAGCAGCACAATGAGTGGATTCAGGTACGATGATTCTAACTGAAATAAGTCACACAGAAAAAGAAACATCATAAGATATCAGTAATACACGGAATGTAAACTTGGCTACACAGGAACTGAATTACAGAACAGAACAGGGTCTCAAATTTAGAAAACCAACTTATGCTTGTTTAAGGGTAAAGGTGAGTTGGGGTGCTGCATAAAACCACAGATTGAAATGAGCACAGATAAAGTTCCTTAAGCCAAATATGGAATAGACAAGAGCTACTCCTTGCTCAACGAAATGGACTCAACACCGCATATTAAACGCCTAAGAATGTACCTGACTCTTAAGTATCTTAAAACCTATGGATTGCTATGTCTCCGAAAGAGAATCAAGCATGTGTACAGGGACATAAACGCAGCAGTGATAGGATTGGAGAGGTTCGGTGAGCAAATGAAGACCCTTTGAAGTCATATTGCATGGTACCCATTCCACGGGTTTCAACTACCCAGGTTTAAGGTATTCTTCCTTCAGCTAAAACATGCATGTGGAACCTAGAGTATGATCAACCATGTGATCGGGAGACGTGTTCAAATATGTCTCAGTTTTCGTACCCTGGTACTCGGGTGCAACATTCCAGACGCTTTACTAACACTCTCCCGACTTGGAGAGTCAGTCCCTTTAACCTCCTGTTTGGCCCAGTTTGCAATTTCTGCGGAAGATGAACAGGAATAGCGAGAACCAATGAGAGACTAGCTGGAGGTGTCTGGACGGGCAAATTTAACTCTCATTTCCCACCAGGAAGAGGAAATAACCAAAGGCTCAGCGTGCCGTGCCGGAACCAGATTAGGGCCTGAAGCCATCCTGCGGTGTTGCGGCCAGCTCACAAGAAAACGAGTTGAAGAAAGGAGCTCAGGGGCACTGTAATTCACAAACCTGCAGAGTTATAAATGACAACTATCGTCCAAAAATATACTGAAGTAAGGCTGCCAAGAGGACTTGAAAGCGGGGCAGAATTGCAGGAAACCGATTTCAGGAGGTAGACTGGAATTGCATTGAAAGCATAGGAAAAGAGGCAGAACGTCCACAATGATGCACTTGGCCAAAAAGGGCGTATGCGTTTTTTCCTGAATATATTCAGGAAAAAACGCATACGCCCTTTTTGGCCAACCAAGCAAGCTTGCAAAGGAAATCTGCACTACAATGAAGTCTCACTTCCCCCCGGTCAAAAGGGCCATCTGAAAAAAGTGTAAAATCCAGAAAGGCAGGACAGGCCATGGAGAACTGGGAGCCTTGTTATGCTGATGGGCGGGATGTAAACTGCCAACAGACACTCGGGAGAAGTGTATGGTGTTTCCTGAAACATCTAAAAAACAAAGCAACAGAGCCTAGGGCACTTCCACTTATGGTCCTATAGCTTAGGGAAATTAAAATCAAAAAGACACAGCCACCCCAATGTTTGGGACGCCTCTGTTTACAAGAACCTCGTTTACCGTACAAGTTCAATATCACAGAAAGTGAAAAATGGATAAAGAACTTGTGGTACTTACGTACAATGCAGTATCACTCAGCAGTGAAATCTATGCCATCAGGCCCGTAGCAGCACAATGAGTGGATTCAGGTACGATGATTCTAACTGAAATAAGTCACACAGAAAAAGAAACATCATAAGATATCAGTAATACACGGAATGTAAACTTGGCTACACAGGAACTGAATTACAGAACAGAACAGGGTCTCAAATTTAGAAAACCAACTTATGCTTGTTTAAGGGTAAAGGTGAGTTGGGGTGCTGCATAAAACCAGAGATTGAAATGAGCACAGATAAAGTTCCTTAAGCCAAATATGGAATAGACAAGAGCTACTCCTTGCTCAACGAAATGGACTCAACACCGCATATTAAACGCCTAAGAATGTACCTGACTCTTAAGTATCTTAAAACCTATGGATTGCTATGTCTCCGAAAGAGAATCAAGCATGTGTACAGGGACATAAACGCAGCAGTGATAGGATTGGAGAGGTTCGGTGAGCAAATGAAGACCCTTTGAAGTCATATTGCATGGTACCCATTCCACGGGTTTCAACTACCCAGGTTTAAGGTATTCTTCCTTCAGCTAAAACATGCATGTGGAACCTAGAGTATGATCAACCATGTGATCGGGAGACGTGTTCAAATATGTCTCAGTTTTCGTACCCTGGTACTCGGGTGCAACATTCCAGACGCTTTACTAACACTCTCCCGACTTGGAGAGTCAGTCCCTTTAACCTCCTGTTTGGCCCAGTTTGCAATTTCTGCGGAAGATGAACAGGAATAGCGAGAACCAATGAGAGACTAGCTGGAGGTGTCTGGACGGGCAAATTTAACTCTCATTTCCCACCAGGAAGAGGAAATAACCAAAGGCTCAGCGTGCCGTGCCGGAACCAGATTAGGGCCTGAAGCCATCCTGCGGTGTTGCGGCCAGCTCACAAGAAAACGAGTTGAAGAAAGGAGCTCAGGGGCACTGTAATTCACAAACCTGCAGAGTTATAAATGACAGCTATCGTCCAAAAATATACTGAAGTAAGGCTGCCAAGAGGACTTGAAAGCGGGGCAGAATTGCAGGAAACCGATTTCAGGAGGTAGACTGGAATTGCATTGAAAGCATAGGAAAAGAGGCAGAACGTCCACAATGATGCACTTGGCCAAAAAGGGCGTATGCGTTTTTTCCTGAATATATTCAGGAAAAAACGCATACGCCCTTTTTGGCCAACCAAGCAAGCTTGCAAAGGAAATCTGCACTACAATGAAGTCTCACTTCCCCCCGGTCAAAAGGGCCATCTGAAAAAAGTGTAAAATCCAGAAAGGCAGGACAGGCCATGGAGAACTGGGAGCCTTGTTATGCTGATGGGCGGGATGTAAACTGCCAACAGACACTCGGGAGAAGTGTATGGTGTTTCCTGAAACATCTAAAAAACAAAGCAACAGAGCCTAGGCCACTTCCACTTCTGGTCCTATAGCTTAGGGAAATTAAAATCAAAAAGACACAGCCACCCCAATGTTTGGGACGCCTCTGTTTACAAGAACCTCGTTTACCGTACAAGTTCAATATCACAGAAAGTGAAAAATGGATAAAGAACTTGTGGTACTTACGTACAATGCAGTATCACTCAGCAGTGAAATCTATGTCATCAGGCCCGTAGCAGCACAATGAGTGGATTCAGGTACGATGATTCTAACTGAAATAAGTCACACAGAAAAAGAAACATCATAAGATATCAGTAATACACGGAATGTAAACTTGGCTACACAGGAACTGAATTACAGAACAGAACAGGGTCTCAAATTTAGAAAACCAACTTATGCTTGTTTAAGGGTAAAGGTGAGTTGGGGTGCTGCATAAAACCAGAGATTGAAATGAGCACAGATAAAGTTCCTTAAGCCAAATGTGGAATAGACAAGAGCTACTCCTTGCTCAACGAAATGGACTCAACACCGCATATTAAACGCCTAAGAATGTACCTGACTCTTAAGTATCTTAAAACCTATGGATTGCTATGTCTCCGAAAGAGAATCAAGCATGTGTACAGGGACATAAACGCAGCAGTGATAGGATTGGACAGGTTCGGTGAGCAAATGAAGACCCTTTGAAGTCATATTGCATGGTACCCATTCCACGGGTTTCAACTACCCAGGTTTAAGGTATTCTTCCTTCAGCTAAAACATGCATGTGGAACCTAGAGTATGATCAACCATGTGATCGGGAGACGTGTTCAAATATGTCTCAGTTTTCGTACCCTGGTACTCGGGTGCAACATTCCAGACGCTTTACTAACACTCTCCCGACTTGGAGAGTCAGTCCCTTTAACCTCCTGTTTGGCCCAGTTTGCAATTTCTGCGGAAGATGAACAGGAATAGCGAGAACCAATGAGAGACTAGCTGGAGGTGTCTGGACGGGCAAATTTAACTCTCATTTCCCACCAGGAAGAGGAAATAACCAAAGGCTCAGCGTGCCGTGCCGGAACCAGATTAGGGCCTGAAGCCATCCTGCGGTGTTGCGGCCAGCTCACAAGAAAACGAGTTGAAGAAAGGAGCTCAGGGGCACTGTAATTCACAAACCTGCAGAGTTATAAATGACAACTATCGTCCAAAAATATACTGAAGTAAGGCTGCCAAGAGGACTTGAAAGCGGGGCAGAATTGCAGGAAACCGATTTCAGGAGGTAGACTGGAATTGCATTGAAAGCATAGGAAAAGAGGCAGAACGTCCACAATGATGCACTTGGCCAAAAAGGGCGTATGCGTTTTTTCCTGAATATATTCAGGAAAAAACGCATACGCCCTTTTTGGCCAACCAAGCAAGCTTGCAAAGGAAATCTGCACTACAATGAAGTCTCACTTCCCCCCGGTCAAAAGGGCCATCTGAAAAAAGTGTAAAATCCAGAAAGGCAGGACAGGCCATGGAGAACTGGGAGCCTTGTTATGCTGATGGGCGGGATGTAAACTGCCAACAGACACTCGGGAGAAGTGTATGGTGTTTCCTGAAACATCTAAAAAACAAAGCAACAGAGCCTAGGCCACTTCCACTTATGGTCCTATAGCTTAGGGAAATTAAAATCAAAAAGACACAGCCACCCCAATGTTTGGGACGCCTCTGTTTACAAGAACCTCGTTTACCGTACAAGTTCAATATCACAGAAAGTGAAAAATGGATAAAGAACTTGTGGTACTTACGTACAATGCAGTATCACTCAGCAGTGAAATCTATGTCATCAGGCCCGTAGCAGCACAATGAGTGGATTCAGGTACGATGATTCTAACTGAAATAAGTCACACAGAAAAAGAAACATCATAAGATATCAGTAATACACGGAATGTAAACTTGGCTACACAGGAACTGAATTACAGAACAGAACAGGGTCTCAAATTTAGAAAACCAACTTATGCTTGTTTAAGGGTAAAGGTGAGTTGGGGTGCTGCATAAAACCAGAGATTGAAATGAGCACAGATAAAGTTCCTTAAGCCAAATATGGAATAGACAAGAGCTACTCCTTGCTCAACGAAATGGACTCAACACCGCATATTAAACGCCTAAGAATGTACCTGACTCTTAAGTATCTTAAAACCTATGGATTGCTATGTCTCCGAAAGAGAATCAAGCATGTGTACAGGGACATAAACGCAGCAGTGATAGGATTGGAGAGGTTCGGTGAGCAAATGAAGACCCTTTGAAGTCATATTGCATGGTACCCATTCCACGGGTTTCAACTACCCAGGTTTAAGGTATTCTTCCTTCAGCTAAAACATGCATGTGGAACCTAGAGTATGATCAACCATGTGATCGGGAGACGTGTTCAAATATGTCTCAGTTTTCGTACCCTGGTACTCGGGTGCAACATTCCAGACGCTTTACTAACACTCTCCCGACTTGGAGAGTCAGTCCCTTTAACCTCCTGTTTGGCCCAGTTTGCAATTTCTGCGGAAGATGAACAGGAATAGCGAGAACCAATGAGAGACTAGCTGGAGGTGTCTGGACGGGCAAATTTAACTCTCATTTCCCACCAGGAAGAGGAAATAACCAAAGGCTCAGCGTGCCGTGCCGGAACCAGATTAGGGCCTGAAGCCATCCTGCGGTGTTGCGGCCAGCTCACAAGAAAACGAGTTGAAGAAAGGAGCTCAGGGGCACTGTAATTCACAAACCTGCAGAGTTATAAATGACAACTATCGTCCAAAAATATACTGAAGTAAGGCTGCCAAGAGGACTTGAAAGCGGGGCAGAATTGCAGGAAACCGATTTCAGGAGGTAGACTAGAATTGCATTGAAAGCATAGGAAAAGAGGCAGAACGTCCACAATGATGCACTTGGCCAAAAAGGGCGTATGCGTTTTTTCCTGAATATATTCAGGAAAAAACGCATACGCCCTTTTTGGCCAACCAAGCAAGCTTGCAAAGGAAATCTGCACTACAATGAAGTCTCACTTCCCCCCGGTCAAAAGGGCCATCTGAAAAAAGTGTAAAATCCAGAAAGGCAGGACAGGCCATGGAGAACTGGGAGCCTTGTTATGCTGATGGGCGGGATGTAAACTGCCAACAGACACTCGGGAGAAGTGTATGGTGTTTCCTGAAACATCTAAAAAACAAAGCAACAGAGCCTAGGCCACTTCCACTTATGGTCCTATAGCTTAGGGAAATTAAAATCAAAAAGACACAGCCACCCCAATGTTTGGGACGCCTCTGTTTACAAGAACCTCGTTTACCGTACAAGTTCAATATCACAGAAAGTGAAAAATGGATAAAGAACTTGTGGTACTTACGTACAATGCAGTATCACTCAGCAGTGAAATCTATGTCATCAGGCCCGTAGCAGCACAATGAGTGGATTCAGGTACGATGATTCTAACTGAAATAAGTCACACAGAAAAAGAAACATCATAAGATATCAGTAATACACGGAATGTAAACTTGGCTACACAGGAACTGAATTACAGAACAGAACAGGGTCTCAAATTTAGAAAACCAACTTATGCTTGTTTAAGGGTAAAGGTGAGTTGGGGTGCTGCATAAAACCAGAGATTGAAATGAGCACAGATAAAGTTCCTTAAGCCAAATATGGAATAGACAAGAGCTACTCCTTGCTCAACGAAATGGACTCAACACCGCATATTAAACGCCTAAGAATGTACCTGACTCTTAAGTATCTTAAAACCTATGGATTGCTATGTCTCCGAAAGAGAATCAAGCATGTGTACAGGGACATAAACGCAGCAGTGATAGGATTGGAGAGGTTCGGTGAGCAAATGAAGACCCTTTGAAGTCATATTGCATGGTACCCATTCCACGGGTTTCAACTACCCAGGTTTAAGGTATTCTTCCTTCAGCTAAAACATGCATGTGGAACCTAGAGTATGATCAACCATGTGATCGGGAGACGTGTTCAAATATGTCTCAGTTTTCGTACCCTGGTACTCGGGTGCAACATTCCAGACGCTTTACTAACACTCTCCCGACTTGGAGAGTCAGTCCCTTTAACCTCCTGTTTGGCCCAGTTTGCAATTTCTGCGGAAGATGAACAGGAATAGCGAGAACCAATGAGAGACTAGCTGGAGGTGTCTGGACGGGCAAATTTAACTCTCATTTCCCACCAGGAAGAGGAAATAACCAAAGGCTCAGCGTGCCGTGCCGGAACCAGATTAGGGCCTGAAGCCATCCTGCGGTGTTGCGGCCAGCTCACAAGAAAACGAGTTGAAGAAAGGAGCTCAGGGGCACTGTAATTCACAAACCTGCAGAGTTATAAATGACAGCTATCGTCCAAAAATATACTGAAGTAAGGCTGCCAAGAGGACTTGAAAGCGGGGCAGAATTGCAGGAAACCGATTTCAGGAGGTAGACTGGAATTGCATTGAAAGCATAGGAAAAGAGGCAGAACGTCCACAATGATGCACTTGGCCAAAAAGGGCGTATGCGTTTTTTCCTGAATATATTCAGGAAAAAACGCATACGCCCTTTTTGGCCAACCAAGCAAGCTTGCAAAGGAAATCTGCACTACAATGAAGTCTCACTTCCCCCCGGTCAAAAGGGCCATCTGAAAAAAGTGTAAAATCCAGAAAGGCAGGACAGGCCATGGAGAACTGGGAGCCTTGTTATGCTGATGGGCGGGATGTAAACTGCCAACAGACACTCGGGAGAAGTGTATGGTGTTTCCTGAAACATCTAAAAAACAAAGCAACAGAGCCTAGGCCACTTCCACTTCTGGTCCTATAGCTTAGGGAAATTAAAATCAAAAAGACACAGCCACCACAATGTTTGGGACGCCTCTGTTTACAAGAACCTCGTTTACCGTACAAGTTCAATATCACAGAAAGTGAAAAATGGATAAAGAACTTGTGGTACTTACGTACAATGCAGTATCACTCAGCAGTGAAATCTATGTCATCAGGCCCGTAGCAGCACAATGAGTGGATTCAGGTACGATGATTCTAACTGAAATAAGTCACACAGAAAAAGAAACATCATAAGATATCAGTAATACACGGAATGTAAACTTGGCTACACAGGAACTGAATTACAGAACAGAACAGGGTCTCAAATTTAGAAAACCAACTTATGCTTGTTTAAGGGTAAAGGTGAGTTGGGGTGCTGCATAAAACCAGAGATTGAAATGAGCACAGATAAAGTTCCTTAAGCCAAATGTGGAATAGACAAGAGCTACTCCTTGCTCAACGAAATGGACTCAACACCGCATATTAAACGCCTAAGAATGTACCTGACTCTTAAGTATCTTAAAACGTATGGATTGCTATGTCTCCGAAAGAGAATCAAGCATGTGTACAGGGACATAAACGCAGCAGTGATAGGATTGGAGAGGTTCGGTGAGCAAATGAAGACCCTTTGAAGTCATATTGCATGGTACCCATTCCACGGGTTTCAACTACCCAGGTTTAAGGTATTCTTCCTTCAGCTAAAACATGCATGTGGAACCTAGAGTATGATCAACCATGTGATCGGGAGACGTGTTCAAATATGTCTCAGTTTTCGTACCCTGGTACTCGGGTGCAACATTCCAGACGCTTTACTAACACTCTCCCGACTTGGAGAGTCAGTCCCTTTAACCTCCTGTTTGGCCCAGTTTGCAATTTCTGCGGAAGATGAACAGGAATAGCGAGAACCAATGAGAGACTAGCTGGAGGTGTCTGGACGGGCAAATTTAACTCTCATTTCCCACCAGGAAGAGGAAATAACCAAAGGCTCAGCGTGCCGTGCCGGAACCAGATTAGGGCCTGAAGCCATCCTGCGGTGTTGCGGCCAGCTCACAAGAAAACGAGTTGAAGAAAGGAGCTCAGGGGCACTGTAATTCACAAACCTGCAGAGTTATAAATGACAACTATCGTCCAAAAATATACTGAAGTAAGGCTGCCAAGAGGACTTGAAAGCGGGGCAGAATTGCAGGAAACCGATTTCAGGAGGTAGACTGGAATTGCATTGAAAGCATAGGAAAAGAGGCAGAACGTCCACAATGATGCACTTGGCCAAAAAGGGCATATGCGTTTTTTCCTGAATATATTCAGGAAAAAACGCATACGCCCTTTTTGGCCAACCAAGCAAGCTTGCAAAGGAAATCTGCACTACAATGAAGTCTCACTTCCCCCCGGTCAAAAGGGCCATCTGAAAAAAGTGTAAAATCCAGAAAGGCAGGACAGGCCATGGAGAACTGGGAGCCTTGTTATGCTGATGGGCGGGATGTAAACTGCCAACAGACACTCGGGAGAAGTGTATGGTGTTTCCTGAAACATCTAAAAAACAAAGCAACAGAGCCTAGGCCACTTCCACTTATGGTCCTATAGCTTAGGGAAATTAAAATCAAAAAGACACAGCCACCCCAATGTTTGGGACGCCTCTGTTTACAAGAACCTCGTTTACCGTACAAGTTCAATATCACAGAAAGTGAAAAATGGATAAAGAACTTGTGGTACTTACGTACAATGCAGTATCACTCAGCAGTGAAATCTATGTCATCAGGCCCGTAGCAGCACAATGAGTGGATTCAGGTACGATGATTCTAACTGAAATAAGTCACACAGAAAAAGAAACATCATAAGATATCAGTAATACACGGAATGTAAACTTGGCTACACAGGAACTGAATTACAGAACAGAACAGGGTCTCAAATTTAGAAAACCAACTTATGCTTGTTTAAGGGTAAAGGTGAGTTGGGGTGCTGCATAAAACCAGAGATTGAAATGAGCACAGATAAAGTTCCTTAAGCCAAATATGGAATAGACAAGAGCTACTCCTTGCTCAACGAAATGGACTCAACACCGCATATTAAACGCCTAAGAATGTACCTGACTCTTAAGTATCTTAAAACCTATGGATTGCTATGTCTCCGAAAGAGAATCAAGCATGTGTACAGGGACATAAACGCAGCAGTGATAGGATTGGAGAGGTTCGGTGAGCAAATGAAGACCCTTTGAAGTCATATTGCATGGTACCCATTCCACGGGTTTCAACTACCCAGGTTTAAGGTATTCTTCCTTCAGCTAAAACATGCATGTGGAACCTAGAGTATGATCAACCATGTGATCGGGAGACGTGTTCAAATATGTCTCAGTTTTCGTACCCTGGTACTCGGGTGCAACATTCCAGACGCTTTACTAACACTCTCCCGACTTGGAGAGTCAGTCCCTTTAACCTCCTGTTTGGCCCAGTTTGCAATTTCTGCGGAAGATGAACAGGAATAGCGAGAACCAATGAGAGACTAGCTGGAGGTGTCTGGACGGGCAAATTTAACTCTCATTTCCCACCAGGAAGAGGAAATAACCAAAGGCTCAGCGTGCCGTGCCGGAACCAGATTAGGGCCTGAAGCCATCCTGCGGTGTTGCGGCCAGCTCACAAGAAAACGAGTTGAAGAAAGGAGCTCAGGGGCACTGTAATTCACAAACCTGCAGAGTTATAAATGACAACTATCGTCCAAAAATATACTGAAGTAAGGCTGCCAAGAGGACTTGAAAGCGGGGCAGAATTGCAGGAAACCGATTTCAGGAGGTAGACTAGAATTGCATTGAAAGCATAGGAAAAGAGGCAGAACGTCCACAATGATGCACTTGGCCAAAAAGGGCGTATGCGTTTTTTCCTGAATATATTCAGGAAAAAACGCATACGCCCTTTTTGGCCAACCAAGCAAGCTTGCAAAGGAAATCTGCACTACAATGAAGTCTCACTTCCCCCCGGTCAAAAGGGCCATCTGAAAAAAGTGTAAAATCCAGAAAGGCAGGACAGGCCATGGAGAACTGGGAGCCTTGTTATGCTGATGGGCGGGATGTAAACTGCCAACAGACACTCGGGAGAAGTGTATGGTGTTTCCTGAAACATCTAAAAAACAAAGCAACAGAGCCTAGGGCACTTCCACTTATGGTCCTATAGCTTAGGGAAATTAAAATCAAAAAGACACAGCCACCCCAATGTTTGGGACGCCTCTGTTTACAAGAACCTCGTTTACCGTACAAGTTCAATATCACAGAAAGTGAAAAATGGATAAAGAACTTGTGGTACTTACGTACAATGCAGTATCACTCAGCAGTGAAATCTATGCCATCAGGCCCGTAGCAGCACAATGAGTGGATTCAGGTACGATGATTCTAACTGAAATAAGTCACACAGAAAAAGAAACATCATAAGATATCAGTAATACACGGAATGTAAACTTGGCTACACAGGAACTGAATTACAGAACAGAACAGGGTCTCAAATTTAGAAAACCAACTTATGCTTGTTTAAGGGTAAAGGTGAGTTGGGGTGCTGCATAAAACCAGAGATTGAAATGAGCACAGATAAAGTTCCTTAAGCCAAATATGGAATAGACAAGAGCTACTCCTTGCTCAACGAAATGGACTCAACACCGCATATTAAACGCCTAAGAATGTACCTGACTCTTAAGTATCTTAAAACCTATGGATTGCTATGTCTCCGAAAGAGAATCAAGCATGTGTACAGGGACATAAACGCAGCAGTGATAGGATTGGAGAGGTTCGGTGAGCAAATGAAGACCCTTTGAAGTCATATTGCATGGTACCCATTCCACGGGTTTCAACTACCCAGGTTTAAGGTATTCTTCCTTCAGCTAAAACATGCATGTGGAACCTAGAGTATGATCAACCATGTGATCGGGAGACGTGTTCAAATATGTCTCAGTTTTCGTACCCTGGTACTCGGGTGCAACATTCCAGACGCTTTACTAACACTCTCCCGACTTGGAGAGTCAGTCCCTTTAACCTCCTGTTTGGCCCAGTTTGCAATTTCTGCGGAAGATGAACAGGAATAGCGAGAACCAATGAGAGACTAGCTGGAGGTGTCTGGACGGGCAAATTTAACTCTCATTTCCCACCAGGAAGAGGAAATAACCAAAGGCTCAGCGTGCCGTGCCGGAACCAGATTAGGGCCTGAAGCCATCCTGCGGTGTTGCGGCCAGCTCACAAGAAAACGAGTTGAAGAAAGGAGCTCAGGGGCACTGTAATTCACAAACCTGCAGAGTTATAAATGACAGCTATCGTCCAAAAATATACTGAAGTAAGGCTGCCAAGAGGACTTGAAAGCGGGGCAGAATTGCAGGAAACCGATTTCAGGAGGTAGACTGGAATTGCATTGAAAGCATAGGAAAAGAGGCAGAACGTCCACAATGATGCACTTGGCCAAAAAGGGCGTATGCGTTTTTTCCTGAATATATTCAGGAAAAAACGCATACGCCCTTTTTGGCCAACCAAGCAAGCTTGCAAAGGAAATCTGCACTACAATGAAGTCTCACTTCCCCCCGGTCAAAAGGGCCATCTGAAAAAAGTGTAAAATCCAGAAAGGCAGGACAGGCCATGGAGAACTGGGAGCCTTGTTATGCTGATGGGCGGGATGTAAACTGCCAACAGACACTCGGGAGAAGTGTATGGTGTTTCCTGAAACATCTAAAAAACAAAGCAACAGAGCCTAGGGCACTTCCACTTATGGTCCTATAGCTTAGGGAAATTAAAATCAAAAAGACACAGCCACCCCAATGTTTGGGACGCCTCTGTTTACAAGAACCTCGTTTACCGTACAAGTTCAATATCACAGAAAGTGAAAAATGGATAAAGAACTTGTGGTACTTACGTACAATGCAGTATCACTCAGCAGTGAAATCTATGTCATCAGGCCCGTAGCAGCACAATGAGTGGATTCAGGTACGATGATTCTAACTGAAATAAGTCACACAGAAAAAGAAACATCATAAGATATCAGTAATACACGGAATGTAAACTTGGCTACACAGGAACTGAATTACAGAACAGAACAGGGTCTCAAATTTAGAAAACCAACTTATGCTTGTTTAAGGGTAAAGGTGAGTTGGGGTGCTGCATAAAACCAGAGATTGAAATGAGCACAGATAAAGTTCCTTAAGCCAAATATGGAATAGACAAGAGCTACTCCTTGCTCAACGAAATGGACTCAACACCGCATATTAAACGCCTAAGAATGTACCTGACTCTTAAGTATCTTAAAACCTATGGATTGCTATGTCTCCGAAAGAGAATCAAGCATGTGTACAGGGACATAAACGCAGCAGTGATAGGATTGGAGAGGTTCGGTGAGCAAATGAAGACCCTTTGAAGTCATATTGCATGGTACCCATTCCACGGGTTTCAACTACCCAGGTTTAAGGTATTCTTCCTTCAGCTAAAACATGCATGTGGAACCTAGAGTATGATCAACCATGTGATCGGGAGACGTGTTCAAATATGTCTCAGTTTTCGTACCCTGGTACTCGGGTGCAACATTCCAGACGCTTTACTAACACTCTCCCGACTTGGAGAGTCAGTCCCTTTAACCTCCTGTTTGGCCCAGTTTGCAATTTCTGCGGAAGATGAACAGGAATAGCGAGAACCAATGAGAGACTAGCTGGAGGTGTCTGGACGGGCAAATTTAACTCTCATTTCCCACCAGGAAGAGGAAATAACCAAAGGCTCAGCGTGCCGTGCCGGAACCAGATTAGGGCCTGAAGCCATCCTGCGGTGTTGCGGCCAGCTCACAAGAAAACGAGTTGAAGAAAGGAGCTCAGGGGCACTGTAATTCACAAACCTGCAGAGTTATAAATGACAACTATCGTCCAAAAATATACTGAAGTAAGGCTGCCAAGAGGACTTGAAAGCGGGGCTGAATTGCAGGAAACCGATTTCAGGAGGTAGACTGGAATTGCATTGAAAGCATAGGAAAAGAGGCAGAACGTCCACAATGATGCACTTGGCCAAAAAGGGCGTATGCGTTTTTTCCTGAATATATTCAGGAAAAAACGCATACGCCCTTTTTGGCCAACCAAGCAAGCTTGCAAAGGAAATCTGCACTACAATGAAGTCTCACTTCCCCCCGGTCAAAAGGGCCATCTGAAAAAAGTGTAAAATCCAGAAAGGCAGGACAGGCCATGGAGAACTGGGAGCCTTGTTATGCTGATGGGCGGGATGTAAACTGCCAACAGACACTCGGGAGAAGTGTATGGTGTTTCCTGAAACATCTAAAAAACAAAGCAACAGAGCCTAGGCCACTTCCACTTATGGTCCTATAGCTTAGGGAAATTAAAATCAAAAAGACACAGCCACCCCAATGTTTGGGACGCCTCTGTTTACAAGAACCTCGTTTACCATACAAGTTCAATATCACAGAAAGTGAAAAATGGATAAAGAACTTGTGGTACTTACGTACAATGCAGTATCACTCAGCAGTGAAATCTATGTCATCAGGCCCGTAGCAGCACAATGAGTGGATTCAGGTACGATGATTCTAACTGAAATAAGTCACACAGAAAAAGAAACATCATAAGATATCAGTAATACACGGAATGTAAACTTGGCTACACAGGAACTGAATTACAGAACAGAACAGGGTCTCAAATTTAGAAAACCAACTTATGCTTGTTTAAGGGTAAAGGTGAGTTGGGGTGCTGCATAAAACCAGAGATTGAAATGAGCACAGATAAAGTTCCTTAAGCCAAATATGGAATAGACAAGAGCTACTCCTTGCTCAACGAAATGGACTCAACACCGCATATTAAACGCCTAAGAATGTACCTGACTCTTAAGTATCTTAAAACGTATGGATTGCTATGTCTCCGAAAGAGAATCAAGCATGTGTACAGGGACATAAACGCAGCAGTGATAGGATTGGAGAGGTTCGGTGAGCAAATGAAGACCCTTTGAAGTCATATTGCATGGTACCCATTCCACGGGTTTCAACTACCCAGGTTTAAGGTATTCTTCCTTCAGCTAAAACATGCATGTGGAACCTAGAGTATGATCAACCATGTGATCGGGAGACGTGTTCAAATATGTCTCAGTTTTCGTACCCTGGTACTCGGGTGCAACATTCCAGACGCTTTACTAACACTCTCCCGACTTGGAGAGTCAGTCCCTTTAACCTCCTGTTTGGCCCAGTTTGCAATTTCTGCGGAAGATGAACAGGAATAGCGAGAACCAATGAGAGACTAGCTGGAGGTGTCTGGACGGGCAAATTTAACTCTCATTTCCCACCAGGAAGAGGAAATAACCAAAGGCTCAGCGTGCCGTGCCGGAACCAGATTAGGGCCTGAAGCCATCCTGCGGTGTTGCGGCCAGCTCACAAGAAAACGAGTTGAAGAAAGGAGCTCAGGGGCACTGTAATTCACAAACCTGCAGAGTTATAAATGACAACTATCGTCCAAAAATATACTGAAGTAAGGCTGCCAAGAGGACTTGAAAGCGGGGCAGAATTGCAGGAAACCGATTTCAGGAGGTAGACTGGAATTGCATTGAAAGCATAGGAAAAGAGGCAGAACGTCCACAATGATGCACTTGGCCAAAAAGGGCATATGCGTTTTTTCCTGAATATATTCAGGAAAAAACGCATACGCCCTTTTTGGCCAACCAAGCAAGCTTGCAAAGGAAATCTGCACTACAATGAAGTCTCACTTCCCCCCGGTCAAAAGGGCCATCTGAAAAAAGTGTAAAATCCAGAAAGGCAGGACAGGCCATGGAGAACTGGGAGCCTTGTTATGCTGATGGGCGGGATGTAAACTGCCAACAGACACTCGGGAGAAGTGTATGGTGTTTCCTGAAACATCTAAAAAACAAAGCAACAGAGCCTAGGGCACTTCCACTTATGGTCCTATAGCTTAGGGAAATTAAAATCAAAAAGACACAGCCACCCCAATGTTTGGGACGCCTCTGTTTACAAGAAGCTCGTTTACCGTACAAGTTCAATATCACAGAAAGTGAAAAATGGATAAAGAACTTGTGGTACTTACGTACAATGCAGTATCACTCAGCAGTGAAATCTATGTCATCAGGCCCGTAGCAGCACAATGAGTGGATTCAGGTACGATGATTCTAACTGAAATAAGTCACACAGAAAAAGAAACATCATAAGATATCAGTAATACACGGAATGTAAACTTGGCTACACAGGAACTGAATTACAGAACAGAACAGGGTCTCAAATTTAGAAAACCAACTTATGCTTGTTTAAGGGTAAAGGTGAGTTGGGGTGCTGCATAAAACCAGAGATTGAAATGAGCACAGATAAAGTTCCTTAAGCCAAATATGGAATAGACAAGAGCTACTCCTTGCTCAACGAAATGGACTCAACACCGCATATTAAACGCCTAAGAATGTACCTGACTCTTAAGTATCTTAAAACCTATGGATTGCTATGTCTCCGAAAGAGAATCAAGCATGTGTACAGGGACATAAACGCAGCAGTGATAGGATTGGAGAGGTTCGGTGAGCAAATGAAGACCCTTTGAAGTCATATTGCATGGTACCCATTCCACGGGTTTCAACTACCCAGGTTTAAGGTATTCTTCCTTCAGCTAAAACATGCATGTGGAACCTAGAGTATGATCAACCATGTGATCGGGAGACGTGTTCAAATATGTCTCAGTTTTCGTACCCTGGTACTCGGGTGCAACATTCCAGACGCTTTACTAACACTCTCCCGACTTGGAGAGTCAGTCCCTTTAACCTCCTGTTTGGCCCAGTTTGCAATTTCTGCGGAAGATGAACAGGAATAGCGAGAACCAATGAGAGACTAGCTGGAGGTGTCTGGACGGGCAAATTTAACTCTCATTTCCCACCAGGAAGAGGAAATAACCAAAGGCTCAGCGTGCCGTGCCGGAACCAGATTAGGGCCTGAAGCCATCCTGCGGTGTTGCGGCCAGCTCACAAGAAAACGAGTTGAAGAAAGGAGCTCAGGGGCACTGTAATTCACAAACCTGCAGAGTTATAAATGACAACTATCGTCCAAAAATATACTGAAGTAAGGCTGCCAAGAGGACTTGAAAGCGGGGCAGAATTGCAGGAAACCGATTTCAGGAGGTAGACTGGAATTGCATTGAAAGCATAGGAAAAGAGGCAGAACGTCCACAATGATGCACTTGGCCAAAAAGGGCGTATGCGTTTTTTCCTGAATATATTCAGGAAAAAACGCATACGCCCTTTTTGGCCAACCAAGCAAGCTTGCAAAGGAAATCTGCACTACAATGAAGTCTCACTTCCCCCCGGTCAAAAGGGCCATCTGAAAAAAGTGTAAAATCCAGAAAGGCAGGACAGGCCATGGAGAACTGGGAGCCTTGTTATGCTGATGGGCGGGATGTAAACTGCCAACAGACACTCGGGAGAAGTGTATGGTGTTTCCTGAAACATCTAAAAAACAAAGCAACAGAGCCTAGGGCACTTCCACTTATGGTCCTATAGCTTAGGGAAATTAAAATCAAAAAGACACAGCCACCCCAATGTTTGGGACGCCTCTGTTTACAAGAAGCTCGTTTACCGTACAAGTTCAATATCACAGAAAGTGAAAAATGGATAAAGAACTTGTGGTACTTACGTACAATGCAGTATCACTCAGCAGTGAAATCTATGTCATCAGGCCCGTAGCAGCACAATGAGTGGATTCAGGTACGATGATTCTAACTGAAATAAGTCACACAGAAAAAGAAACATCATAAGATATCAGTAATACACGGAATGTAAACTTGGCTACACAGGAACTGAATTACAGAACAGAACAGGGTCTCAAATTTAGAAAACCAACTTATGCTTGTTTAAGGGTAAAGGTGAGTTGGGGTGCTGCATAAAACCAGAGATTGAAATGAGCACAGATAAAGTTCCTTAAGCCAAATATGGAATAGACAAGAGCTACTCCTTGCTCAACGAAATGGACTCAACACCCCATATTAAACGCCTAAGAATGTACCTGACTCTTAAGTATCTTAAAACCTATGGATTGCTATGTCTCCGAAAGAGAATCAAGCATGTGTACAGGGACATAAACGCAGCAGTGATAGGATTGGAGAGGTTCGGTGAGCAAATGAAGACCCTTTGAAGTCATATTGCATGGTACCCATTCCACGGGTTTCAACTACCCAGGTTTAAGGTATTCTTCCTTCAGCTAAAACATGCATGTGGAACCTAGAGTATGATCAACCATGTGATCGGGAGACGTGTTCAAATATGTCTCAGTTTTCGTACCCTGGTACTCGGGTGCAACATTCCAGACGCTTTACTAACACTCTCCCGACTTGGAGAGTCAGTCCCTTTAACCTCCTGTTTGGCCCAGTTTGCAATTTCTGCGGAAGATGAACAGGAATAGCGAGAACCAATGAGAGACTAGCTGGAGGTGTCTGGACGGGCAAATTTAACTCTCATTTCCCACCAGGAAGAGGAAATAACCAAAGGCTCAGCGTGCCGTGCCGGAACCAGATTAGGGCCTGAAGCCATCCTGCGGTGTTGCGGCCAGCTCACAAGAAAACGAGTTGAAGAAAGGAGCTCAGGGGCACTGTAATTCACAAACCTGCAGAGTTATAAATGACAACTATCGTCCAAAAATATACTGAAGTAAGGCTGCCAAGAGGACTTGAAAGCGGGGCAGAATTGCAGGAAACCGATTTCAGGAGGTAGACTGGAATTGCATTGAAAGCATAGGAAAAGAGGCAGAACGTCCACAATGATGCACTTGGCCAAAAAGGGCGTATGCGTTTTTTCCTGAATATATTCAGGAAAAAACGCATACGCCCTTTTTGGCCAACCAAGCAAGCTTGCAAAGGAAATCTGCACTACAATGAAGTCTCACTTCCCCCCGGTCAAAAGGGCCATCTGAAAAAAGTGTAAAATCCAGAAAGGCAGGACAGGCCATGGAGAACTGGGAGCCTTGTTATGCTGATGGGCGGGATGTAAACTGCCAACAGACACTCGGGAGAAGTGTATGGTGTTTCCTGAAACATCTAAAAAACAAAGCAACAGAGCCTAGGGCACTTCCACTTATGGTCCTATAGCTTAGGGAAATTAAAATCAAAAAGACACAGCCACCCCAATGTTTGGGACGCCTCTGTTTACAAGAACCTCGTTTACCGTACAAGTTCAATATCACAGAAAGTGAAAAATGGATAAAGAACTTGTGGTACTTACGTACAATGCAGTATCACTCAGCAGTGAAATCTATGTCATCAGGCCCGTAGCAGCACAATGAGTGGATTCAGGTACGATGATTCTAACTGAAATAAGTCACACAGAAAAAGAAACATCATAAGATATCAGTAATACACGGAATGTAAACTTGGCTACACAGGAACTGAATTACAGAACAGAACAGGGTCTCAAATTTAGAAAACCAACTTATGCTTGTTTAAGGGTAAAGGTGAGTTGGGGTGCTGCATAAAACCAGAGATTGAAATGAGCACAGATAAAGTTCCTTAAGCCAAATATGGAATAGACAAGAGCTACTCCTTGCTCAACGAAATGGACTCAACACCCCATATTAAACGCCTAAGAATGTACCTGACTCTTAAGTATCTTAAAACCTATGGATTGCTATGTCTCCGAAAGAGAATCAAGCATGTGTACAGGGACATAAACGCAGCAGTGATAGGATTGGAGAGGTTCGGTGAGCAAATGAAGACCCTTTGAAGTCATATTGCATGGTACCCATTCCACGGGTTTCAACTACCCAGGTTTAAGGTATTCTTCCTTCAGCTAAAACATGCATGTGGAACCTAGAGTATGATCAACCATGTGATCGGGAGACGTGTTCAAATATGTCTCAGTTTTCGTACCCTGGTACTCGGGTGCAACATTCCAGACGCTTTACTAACACTCTCCCGACTTGGAGAGTCTGTCCCTTTAACCTCCTGTTTGGCCCAGTTTGCAATTTCTGCGGAAGATGAACAGGAATAGCGAGAACCAATGAGAGACTAGCTGGAGGTGTCTGGACGGGCAAATTTAACTCTCATTTCCCACCAGGAAGAGGAAATAACCAAAGGCTCAGCGTGCCGTGCCGGAACCAGATTAGGGCCTGAAGCCATCCTGCGGTGTTGCGGCCAGCTCACAAGAAAGCGAGTTGAAGAAAGGAGCTCAGGGGCACTGTAATTCACAAACCTGCAGAGTTATAAATGACAGCTATCGTCCAAAAATATACTGAAGTAAGGCTGCCAAGAGGACTTGAAAGCGGGGCAGAATTGCAGGAAACCGATTTCAGGAGGTAGACTGGAATTGCATTGAAAGCATAGGAAAAGAGGCAGAACGTCCACAATGATGCACTTGGCCAAAAAGGGCGTACGCGTTTTTTCCTGAATATATTCAGGAAAAAACGCGTACGCCCTTTTTGGCCAACCAAGCAAGCTTGCAAAGGAAATCTGCACTACAATGAAGTCTCACTTCCCCCCGGTCAAAAGGGCCATCTGAAAAAAGTGTAAAATCCAGAAAGGCAGGACAGGCCATGGAGAACTGGGAGCCTTGTTATGCTGATGGGCGGGATGTAAACTGCCAACAGACACTCGGGAGAAGTGTATGGTGTTTCCTGAAACATCTAAAAAACAAAGCAACAGAGCCTAGGGCACTTCCACTTATGGTCCTATAGCTTAGGGAAATTAAAATCAAAAAGACACAGCCACCCCAATGTTTGGGACGCCTCTGTTTACAAGAACCTCGTTTACCGTACAAGTTCAATATCACAGAAAGTGAAAAATGGATAAAGAACTTGTGGTACTTACGTACAATGCAGTATCACTCAGCAGTGAAATCTATGTCATCAGGCCCGTAGCAGCACAATGAGTGGATTCAGGTACGATGATTCTAACTGAAATAAGTCACACAGAAAAAGAAACATCATAAGATATCAGTAATACACGGAATGTAAACTTGGCTACACAGGAACTGAATTACAGAACAGAACAGGGTCTCAAATTTAGAAAACCAACTTATGCTTGTTTAAGGGTAAAGGTGAGTTGGGGTGCTGCATAAAACCAGAGATTGAAATGAGCACAGATAAAGTTCCTTAAGCCAAATATGGAATAGACAAGAGCTACTCCTTGCTCAACGAAATGGACTCAACACCGCATATTAAACGCCTAAGAATGTACCTGACTCTTAAGTATCTTAAAACCTATGGATTGCTATGTCTCCGAAAGAGAATCAAGCATGTGTACAGGGACATAAACGCAGCAGTGATAGGATTGGACAGGTTCGGTGAGCAAATGAAGACCCTTTGAAGTCATATTGCATGGTACCCATTCCACGGGTTTCAACTACCCAGGTTTAAGGTATTCTTCCTTCAGCTAAAACATGCATGTGGAACCTAGAGTATGATCAACCATGTGATCGGGAGACGTGTTCAAATATGTCTCAGTTTTCGTACCCTGGTACTCGGGTGCAACATTCCAGACGCTTTACTAACACTCTCCCGACTTGGAGAGTCTGTCCCTTTAACCTCCTGTTTGGCCCAGTTTGCAATTTCTGCGGAAGATGAACAGGAATAGCGAGAACCAATGAGAGACTAGCTGGAGGTGTCTGGACGGGCAAATTTAACTCTCATTTCCCACCAGGAAGAGGAAATAACCAAAGGCTCAGCGTGCCGTGCCGGAACCAGATTAGGGCCTGAAGCCATCCTGTGGTGTTGCGGCCAGGTCACAAGAAAGCGAGTTGAAGAAAGGAGCTCAGGGGCACTGTAATTCACAAACCTGCAGAGTTATAAATGACAGCTATCGTCCAAAAATATACTGAAGTAAGGCTGCCAAGAGGACTTGAAAGCGGGGCAGAATTGCAGGAAACCGATTTCAGGAGGTAGACTGGAATTGCATTGAAAGCATAGGAAAAGAGGCAGAACGTCCACAATGATGCACTTGGCCAAAAAGGGCGTATGCGTTTTTTCCTGAATATATTCAGGAAAAAACGCATACGCCCTTTTTGGCCAACCAAGCAAGCTTGCAAAGGAAATCTGCACTACAATGAAGTCTCACTTCCCCCCGGTCAAAAGGGCCATCTGAAAAAAGTGTAAAATCCAGAAAGGCAGGACAGGCCATGGAGAACTGGGAGCCTTGTTATGCTGATGGGCGGGATGTAAACTGCCAACAGACACTCGGGAGAAGTGTATGGTGTTTCCTGAAACATCTAAAAAACAAAGCAACAGAGCCTAGGGCACTTCCACTTATGGTCCTATAGCTTAGGGAAATTAAAATCAAAAAGACACAGCCACCCCAATGTTTGGGACGCCTCTGTTTACAAGAAGCTCGTTTACCGTACAAGTTCAATATCACAGAAAGTGAAAAATGGATAAAGAACTTGTGGTACTTACGTACAATGCAGTATCACTCAGCAGTGAAATCTATGTCATCAGGCCCGTAGCAGCACAATGAGTGGATTCAGGTACGATGATTCTAACTGAAATAAGTCACACAGAAAAAGAAACATCATAAGATATCAGTAATACACGGAATGTAAACTTGGCTACACAGGAACTGAATTACAGAACAGAACAGGGTCTCAAATTTAGAAAACCAACTTATGCTTGTTTAAGGGTAAAGGTGAGTTGGGGTGCTGCATAAAACCAGAGATTGAAATGAGCACAGATAAAGTTCCTTAAGCCAAATATGGAATAGACAAGAGCTACTCCTTGCTCAACGAAATGGACTCAACACCCCATATTAAACGCCTAAGAATGGACCTGACTCTTAAGTATCTTAAAACCTATGGATTGCTATGTCTCCGAAAGAGAATCAAGCATGTGTACAGGGACATAAACGCAGCAGTGATAGGATTGGAGAGGTTCGGTGAGCAAATGAAGACCCTTTGAAGTCATATTGCATGGTACCCATTCCACGGGTTTCAACTACCCAGGTTTAAGGTATTCTTCCTTCAGCTAAAACATGCATGTGGAACCTAGAGTATGATCAACCATGTGATCGGGAGACGTGTTCAAATATGTCTCAGTTTTCGTACCCTGGTACTCGGGTGCAACATTCCAGACGCTTTACTAACACTCTCCCGACTTGGAGAGTCTGTCCCTTTAACCTCCTGTTTGGCCCAGTTTGCAATTTCTGCGGAAGATGAACAGGAATAGCGAGAACCAATGAGAGACTAGCTGGAGGTGTCTGGACGGGCAAATTTAACTCTCATTTCCCACCAGGAAGAGGAAATAACCAAAGGCTCAGCGTGCCGTGCCGGAACCAGATTAGGGCCTGAAGCCATCCTGCGGTGTTGCGGCCAGCTCACAAGAAAACGAGTTGAAGAAAGGAGCTCAGGGGCACTGTAATTCACAAACCTGCAGAGTTATAAATGACAACTATCGTCCAAAAATATACTGAAGTAAGGCTGCCAAGAGGACTTGAAAGCGGGGCAGAATTGCAGGAAACCGATTTCAGGAGGTAGACTGGAATTGCATTGAAAGCATAGGAAAAGAGGCAGAACGTCCACAATGATGCACTTGGCCAAAAAGGGCGTATGCGTTTTTTCCTGAATATATTCAGGAAAAAACGCATACGCCCTTTTTGGCCAACCAAGCAAGCTTGCAAAGGAAATCTGCACTACAATGAAGTCTCACTTCCCCCCGGTCAAAAGGGCCATCTGAAAAAAGTGTAAAATCCAGAAAGGCAGGACAGGCCATGGAGAAATGGGAGCCTTGTTATGCTGATGGGTGGGATGTAAACTGCAAACAGACACTCGGGAGAAGTGTATGGTGTTTCCTGAAACATCTAAAAAACAAAGCAACAGAGCCTAGGGCACTTCCACTTATGGTCCTATAGCTTAGGGAAATTAAAATCAAAAAGACACAGCCACCCCAATGTTTGGGACGCCTCTGTTTACAAGAACCTCGTTTACCGTACAAGTTCAATATCACAGAAAGTGAAAAATGGATAAAGAACTTGTGGTACTTACGTACAATGCAGTATCACTCAGCAGTGAAATCTATGTCATCAGGCCCGTAGCAGCACAATGAGTGGATTCAGGTACGATGATTCTAACTGAAATAAGTCACACAGAAAAAGAAACATCATAAGATATCAGTAATACACGGAATGTAAACTTGGCTACACAGGAACTGAATTACAGAACAGAACAGGGTCTCAAATTTAGAAAACCAACTTATGCTTGTTTAAGGGTAAAGGTGAGTTGGGGTGCTGCATAAAACCAGAGATTGAAATGAGCACAGATAAAGTTCCTTAAGCCAAATATGGAATAGACAAGAGCTACTCCTTGCTCAACGAAATGGACTCAACACCCCATATTAAACGCCTAAGAATGTACCTGACTCTTAAGTATCTTAAAACCTATGGATTGCTATGTCTCCGAAAGAGAATCAAGCATGTGTACAGGGACATAAACGCAGCAGTGATAGGATTGGAGAGGTTCGGTGAGCAAATGAAGACCCTTTAAAGTCATATTGCATGGTACCCATTCCACGGGTTTCAACTACCCAGGTTTAAGGTATTCTTCCTTCAGCTAAAACATGCATGTGGAACCTAGAGTATGATCAACCATGTGATCGGGAGACGTGTTCAAATATGTCTCAGTTTTCGTACCCTGGTACTCGGGTGCAACATTCCAGACGCTTTACTAACACTCTCCCGACTTGGAGAGTCTGTCCCTTTAACCTCCTGTTTGGCCCAGTTTGCAATTTCTGCGGAAGATGAACAGGAATAGCGAGAACCAATGAGAGACTAGCTGGAGGTGTCTGGACGGGCAAATTTAACTCTCATTTCCCACCAGGAAGAGGAAATAACCAAAGGCTCAGCGTGCCGTGCCGGAACCAGATTAGGGCCTGAAGCCATCCTGCGGTGTTGCGGCCAGCTCACAAGAAAACGAGTTGAAGAAAGGAGCTCAGGGGCACTGTAATTCACAAACCTGCAGAGTTATAAATGACAACTATCGTCCAAAAATATACTGAAGTAAGGCTGCCAAGAGGACTTGAAAGCGGGGCAGAATTGCAGGAAACCGATTTCAGGAGGTAGACTGGAATTGCATTGAAAGCATAGGAAAAGAGGCAGAACGTCCACAATGATGCACTTGGCCAAAAAGGGCGTATGCGTTTTTTCCTGAATATATTCAGGAAAAAACGCATACGCCCTTTTGGGCCAACCAAGCAAGCTTGCAAAGGAAATCTGCACTACAATGAAGTCTCACTGCCCCCCGGTCAAAAGGGCCATCTGAAAAAAGTGTAAAATCCAGAAAGGCAGGACAGGCCATGGAGAACTGGGAGCCTTGTTATGCTGATGGGCGGGATGTAAACTGCCAACAGACACTCGGGAGAAGTGTATGGTGTTTCCTGAAACATCTAAAAAACAAAGCAACAGAGCCTAGGGCACTTCCACTTATGGTCCTATAGCTTAGGGAAATTAAAATCAAAAAGACACAGCCACCCCAATGTTTGGGACGCCTCTGTTTACAAGAACCTCGTTTACCGTACAAGTTCAATATCACAGAAAGTGAAAAATGGATAAAGAACTTGTGGTACTTACGTACAATGCAGTATCACTCAGCAGTGAAATCTATGTCATCAGGCCCGTAGCAGCACAATGAGTGGATTCAGGTACGATGATTCTAACTGAAATAAGTCACACAGAAAAAGAAACATCATAAGATATCAGTAATACACGGAATGTAAACTTGGCTACACAGGAACTGAATTACAGAACAGAACAGGGTCTCAAATTTAGAAAACCAACTTATGCTTGTTTAAGGGTAAAGGTGAGTTGGGGTGCTGCATAAAACCAGAGATTGAAATGAGCACAGATAAAGTTCCTTAAGCCAAATATGGAATAGACAAGAGCTACTCCTTGCTCAACGAAATGGACTCAACACCGCATATTAAACGCCTAAGAATGTACCTGACTCTTAAGTATCTTAAAACCTATGGATTGCTATGTCTCCGAAAGAGAATCAAGCATGTGTACAGGGACATAAACGCAGCAGTGATAGGATTGGAGAGGTTCGGTGAGCAAATGAAGACCCTTTGAAGTCATATTGCATGGTACCCATTCCACGGGTTTCAAATACCCAGGTTTAAGGTATTCTTCCTTCAGCTAAAACATGCATGTGGAACCTAGAGTATGATCAACCATGTGATCGGGAGACGAGTTCAAATATGTCTCAGTTTTCGTACCCTGGTACTCGGGTGCAACATTCCAGACGCTTTACTAACACTCTCCCGACTTGGAGAGTCAGTCCCTTTAACCTCCTGTTTGGCCCAGTTTGCAATTTCTGCAGAAGATGAACAGGAATAGCGAGAACCAATGAGAGACTAGCTGGAGGTGTCTGGACGGGCAAATTTAACTCTCATTTCCCACCAGGAAGAGGAAATAACCAAAGGCTCAGCGTGCCGTGCCGGAACCAGATTAGGGCCTGAAGCCATCCTGCGGTGTTGCGGCCAGCTCACAAGAAAACGAGTTGAAGAAAGGAGCTCAGGGGCACTGTAATTCACAAACCTGCAGAGTTATAAATGACAACTATCGTCCAAAAATATACTGAAGTAAGGCTGCCAAGAGGACTTGAAAGCGGGGCAGAATTGCAGGAAACCGATTTCAGGAGGTAGACTGGAATTGCATTGAAAGCATAGGTAAAGAGGCAGAACGTCCACAATGATGCACTTGGCCAAAAAGGGCGTATGCGTTTTTTCCTGAATATATTCAGGAAAAAACGCATACGCCCTTTTTGGCCAACCAAGCAAGCTTGCAAAGGAAATCTGCACTACAATGAAGTCTCACTTCCCCCCGGTCAAAAGGGCCATCTGAAAAAAGTGTAAAATCCAGAAAGGCAGGACAGGCCATGGAGAACTGGGAGCCTTGTTATGCTGATGGGCGGGATGTAAATTGCCAACAGACACTCGGGAGAAGTGTATGGTGTTTCCTGAAACATCTAAAAAACAAAGCAACAGAGCCTAGGGCACTTCCACTTATGGTCCTATAGCTTAGGGAAATTAAAATCAAAAAGACACAGCCACCCCAATGTTTGGGACGCCTCTGTTTACAAGAACCTCGTTTACCGTACAAGTTCAATATCACAGAAAGTGAAAAATGGATAAAGAACTTGTGGTACTTACGTACAATGCAGTATCACTCAGCAGTGAAATCTATGTCATCAGGCCCGTAGCAGCACAATGAGTGGATTCAGGTACGATGATTCTAACTGAAATAAGTCACACAGAAAAAGAAACATCATAAGATATCAGTAATACACGGAATGTAAACTTGGCTACACAGGAACTGAATTACAGAACAGAACAGGGTCTCAAATTTAGAAAACCAACTTATGCTTGTTTAAGGGTAAAGGTGAGTTGGGGTGCTGCATAAAACCAGAGATTGAAATGAGCACAGATAAAGTTCCTTAAGCCAAATATGGAATAGACAAGAGCTACTCCTTGCTCAACGAAATGGACTCAACACCCCATATTAAACGCCTAAGAATGTACCTAACTCTTAAGTATCTTAAAACCTATGGATTGCTATGTCTCCGAAAGAGAATCAAGCATGTGTACAGGGACATAAACGCAGCAGTGATAGGATTGGAGAGGTTCGGTGAGCAAATGAAGACCCTTTGAAGTCATATTGCATGGTACCCATTCCACGGGTTTCAAATACCCAGGTTTAAGGTATTCTTCCTTCAGCTAAAACATGCATGTGGAACCTAGAGTATGATCAACCATGTGATCGGGAGACGTGTTCAAATATGTCTCAGTTTTCGTACCCTGGTACTCGGGTGCAACATTCCAGACGCTTTACTAACACTCTCCCGACTTGGAGAGTCAGTCCCTTTAACCTCCTGTTTGGCCCAGTTTGCAATTTCTGCGGAAGATGAACAGGAATAGCGAGAACCAATGAGAGACTAGCTGGAGGTGTCTGGACGGGCAAATTTAACTCTCATTTCCCACCAGGAAGAGGAAATAACCAAAGGCTCAGCGTGCCGTGCCGGAACCAGATTAGGGCCTGAAGCCATCCTGCGGTGTTGCGGCCAGCTCACAAGAAAACGAGTTGAAGAAAGGAGCTCAGGGGCACTGTAATTCACAAACCTGCAGAGTTATAAATGACAACTATCGTCCAAAAATATACTGAAGTAAGGCTGCCAAGAGGACTTGAAAGCGGGGCAGAATTGCAGGAAACCGATTTCAGGAGGTAGACTGGAATTGCATTGAAAGCATAGGAAAAGAGGCAGAACGTCCACAATGATGCACTTGGCCAAAAAGGGCGTATGCGTTTTTTCCTGAATATATTCAGGAAAAAACGCATACGCCCTTTTTGGCCAACCAAGCAAGCTTGCAAAGGAAATCTGCACTACAATGAAGTCTCACTTCCCCCCGGTCAAAAGGGCCATCTGAAAAAAGTGTAAAATCCAGAAAGGCAGGACAGGCCATGGAGAACTGGGAGCCTTGTTATGCTGATGGGCGGGATGTAAACTGCCAACAGACACTCGGGAGAAGTGTATGGTGTTTCCTGAAACATCTAAAAAACAAAGCAACAGAGCCTAGGGCACTTCCACTTATGGTCCTATAGCTTAGGGAAATTAAAATCAAAAAGACACAGCCACCCCAATGTTTGGGACGCCTCTGTTTACAAGAACCTCGTTTACCGTACAAGTTCAATATCACAGAAAGTGAAAAATGGATAAAGAACTTGTGGTACTTACGTACAATGCAGTATCACTCAGCAGTGAAATCTATGTCATCAGGCCCGTAGCAGCACAATGAGTGGATTCAGGTACGATGATTCTAACTGAAATAAGTCACACAGAAAAAGAAACATCATAAGATATCAGTAATACACGGAATGTAAACTTGGCTACACAGGAACTGAATTACAGAACAGAACAGGGTCTCAAATTTAGAAAACCAACTTATGCTTGTTTAAGGGTAAAGGTGAGTTGGGGTGCTGCATAAAACCAGAGATTGAAATGAGCACAGATAAAGTTCCTTAAGCCAAATATGGAATAGACAAGAGCTACTCCTTGCTCAACGAAATGGACTCAACACCCCATATTAAACGCCTAAGAATGTACCTGACTCTTAAGTATCTTAAAACCTATGGATTGCTATGTCTCCGAAAGAGAATCAAGCATGTGTACAGGGACATAAACGCAGCAGTGATAGGATTGGAGAGGTTCGGTGAGCAAATGAAGACCCTTTGAAGTCATATTGCATGGTACCCATTCCACGGGTTTCAACTACCCAGGTTTAAGGTATTCTTCCTTCAGCTAAAACATGCATGTGGAACCTAGAGTATGATCAACCATGTGATCGGGAGACGTGTTCAAATATGTCTCAGTTTTCGTACCCTGGTACTCGGGTGCAACATTCCAGACGCTTTACTAACACTCTCCCGACTTGGAGAGTCTGTCCCTTTAACCTCCTGTTTGGCCCAGTTTGCAATTTCTGCGGAAGATGAACAGGAATAGCGAGAACCAATGAGAGACTAGCTGGAGGTGTCTGGACGGGCAAATTTAACTCTCATTTCCCACCAGGAAGAGGAAATAACCAAAGGCTCAGCGTGCCGTGCCGGAACCAGATTAGGGCCTGAAGCCATCCTGCGGTGTTGCGGCCAGCTCACAAGAAAGCGAGTTGAAGAAAGGAGCTCAGGGGCACTGTAATTCACAAACCTGCAGAGTTATAAATGACAGCTATCGTCCAAAAATATACTGAAGTAAGGCTGCCAAGAGGACTTGAAAGCGGGGCAGAATTGCAGGAAACCGATTTCAGGAGGTAGACTGGAATTGCATTGAAAGCATAGGAAAAGAGGCAGAACGTCCACAATGATGCACTTGGCCAAAAAGGGCGTATGCGTTTTTTCCTGAATATATTCAGGAAAAAACGCATACGCCCTTTTTGGCCAACCAAGCAAGCTTGCAAAGGAAATCTGCACTACAATGAAGTCTCACTTCCCCCCGGTCAAAAGGGCCATCTGAAAAAAGTGTAAAATCCAGAAAGGCAGGACAGGCCATGGAGAACTGGGAGCCTTGTTATGCTGATGGGCGGGATGTAAACTGCCAACAGACACTCGGGAGAAGTGTATGGTGTTTCCTGAAACATCTAAAAAACAAAGCAACAGAGCCTAGGGCACTTCCACTTATGGTCCTATAGCTTAGGGAAATTAAAATCAAAAAGACACAGACACCCCAATGTTTGAGACGCCTCCGTTTACAAGAACCTCGTTTACCGTACAAGTTCAATATCACAGAAAGTGAAAAATGGATAAAGAACTTGTGGTACTTACGTACAATGCAGTATCACTCAGCAGTGAAATCTATGTCATCAGGCCCGTAGCAGCACAATGAGTGGATTCAGGTACGATGATTCTAACTGAAATAAGTCACACAGAAAAAGAAACATCATAAGATATCAGTAATACACGGAATGTAAACTTGGCTACACAGGAACTGAATTACAGAACAGAACAGGGTCTCAAATTTAGAAAACCAACTTATGCTTGTTTAAGGGTAAAGGTGAGTTGGGGTGCTGCATAAAACCAGAGATTGAAATGAGCACAGATAAAGTTCCTTAAGCCAAATATGGAATAGACAAGAGCTACTCCTTGCTCAACGAAATGGACTCAACACCCCATATTAAACGCCTAAGAATGTACCTGACTCTTAAGTATCTTAAAACCTATGGATTGCTATGTCTCCGAAAGAGAATCAAGCATGTGTACAGGGACATAAACGCAGCAGTGATAGGATTGGAGAGGTTCGGTGAGCAAATGAAGACCCTTTGAAGTCATATTGCATGGTACCCATTCCACGGGTTTCAACTACCCAGGTTTAAGGTATTCTTCCTTCAGCTAAAACATGCATGTGGAACCTAGAGTATGATCAACCATGTGATCGGGAGACGTGTTCAAATATGTCTCAGTTTTCGTACCCTGGTACTCGGGTGCAACATTCCAGACGCTTTACTAACACTCTCCCGACTTGGAGAGTCTGTCCCTTTAACCTCCTGTTTGGCCCAGTTTGCAATTTCTGCGGAAGATGAACAGGAATAGCGAGAACCAATGAGAGACTAGCTGGAGGTGTCTGGACGGGCAAATTTAACTCTCATTTCCCACCAGGAAGAGGAAATAACCAAAGGCTCAGCGTGCCGTGCCGGAACCAGATTAGGGCCTGAAGCCATCCTGCGGTGTTGCGGCCAGCTCACAAGAAAACGAGTTGAAGAAAGGAGCTCAGGGGCACTGTAATTCACAAACCTGCAGAGTTATAAATGACAACTATCGTCCAAAAATATACTGAAGTAAGGCTGCCAAGAGGACTTGAAAGCGGGGCAGAATTGCAGGAAACCGATTTCAGGAGGTAGACTGGAATTGCATTGAAAGCATAGGAAAAGAGGCAGAACGTCCACAATGATGCACTTGGCCAAAAAGGGCGTATGCGTTTTTTCCTGAATATATTCAGGAAAAAACGCATACGCCCTTTTTGGCCAACCAAGCAAGCTTGCAAAGGAAATCTGCACTACAATGAAGTCTCACTTCCCCCCGGTCAAAAGGGCCATCTGAAAAAAGTGTAAAATCCAGAAAGGCAGGACAGGCCATGGAGAACTGGGAGCCTTGTTATGCTGATGGGCGGGATGTAAACTGCCAACAGACACTCGGGAGAAGTGTATGGTGTTTCCTGAAACATCTAAAAAACAAAGCAACAGAGCCTAGGGCACTTCCACTTATGGTCCTATAGCTTAGGGAAATTAAAATCAAAAAGACACAGCCACCCCAATGTTTGGGACGCCTCTGTTTACAAGAACCTCGTTTACCGTACAAGTTCAATATCACAGAAAGTGAAAAATGGATAAAGAACTTGTGGTACTTACGTACAATGCAGTATCACTCAGCAGTGAAATCTATGTCATCAGGCCCGTAGCAGCACAATGAGTGGATTCAGGTACGATGATTCTAACTGAAATAAGTCACACAGAAAAAGAAACATCATAAGATATCAGTAATACACGGAATGTAAACTTGGCTACACAGGAACTGAATTACAGAACAGAACAGGGTCTCAAATTTAGAAAACCAACTTATGCTTGTTTAAGGGTAAAGGTGAGTTGGGGTGCTGCATAAAACCAGAGATTGAAATGAGCACAGATAAAGTTCCTTAAGCCAAATATGGAATAGACAAGAGCTACTCCTTGCTCAACGAAATGGACTCAACACCGCATATTAAACGCCTAAGAATGTACCTGACTCTTAAGTATCTTAAAACCTATGGATTGCTATGTCTCCGAAAGAGAATCAAGCATGTGTACAGGGACATAAACGCAGCAGTGATAGGATTGGAGAGGTTCGGTGAGCAAATGAAGACCCTTTGAAGTCATATTGCATGGTACCCATTCCACGGGTTTCAAATACCCAGGTTTAAGGTATTCTTCCTTCAGCTAAAACATGCATGTGGAACCTAGAGTATGATCAACCATGTGATCGGGAGACGTGTTCAAATATGTCTCAGTTTTCGTACCCTGGTACTCGGGTGCAACATTCCAGACGCTTTACTAACACTCTCCCGACTTGGAGAGTCAGTCCCTTTAACCTCCTGTTTGGCCCAGTTTGCAATTTCTGCAGAAGATGAACAGGAATAGCGAGAACCAATGAGAGACTAGCTGGAGGTGTCTGGACGGGCAAATTTAACTCTCATTTCCCACCAGGAAGAGGAAATAACCAAAGGCTCAGCGTGCCGTGCCGGAACCAGATTAGGGCCTGAAGCCATCCTGCGGTGTTGCGGCCAGCTCACAAGAAAACGAGTTGAAGAAAGGAGCTCAGGGGCACTGTAATTCACAAACCTGCAGAGTTATAAATGACAACTATCGTCCAAAAATATACTGAAGTAAGGCTGCCAAGAGGACTTGAAAGCGGGGCAGAATTGCAGGAAACCGATTTCAGGAGGTAGACTGGAATTGCATTGAAAGCATAGGAAAAGAGGCAGAACGTCCACAATGATGCACTTTTTGGCCAACCAAGCAAGCTTGCAAAGGAAATCTGCACTACAATGAAGTCTCACTTCCCCCCGGTCAAAAGGGCCATCTGAAAAAAGTGTAAAATCCAGAAAGGCAGGACAGGCCATGGAGAACTGGGAGCCTTGTTATGCTGATGGGCGGGATGTAAATTGCCAACAGACACTCGGGAGAAGTGTATGGTGTTTCCTGAAACATCTAAAAAACAAAGCAACAGAGCCTAGGGCACTTCCACTTATGGTCCTATAGCTTAGGGAAATTAAAATCAAAAAGACACAGCCACCCCAATGTTTGGGACGCCTCTGTTTACAAGAACCTCGTTTACCGTACAAGTTCAATATCACAGAAAGTGAAAAATGGATAAAGAACTTGTGGTACTTACGTACAATGCAGTATCACTCAGCAGTGAAATCTATGTCATCAGGCCCGTAGCAGCACAATGAGTGGATTCAGGTACGATGATTCTAACTGAAATAAGTCACACAGAAAAAGAAACATCATAAGATATCAGTAATACACGGAATGTAAACTTGGCTACACAGGAACTGAATTACAGAACAGAACAGGGTCTCAAATTTAGAAAACCAACTTATGCTTGTTTAAGGGTAAAGGTGAGTTGGGGTGCTGCATAAAACCAGAGATTGAAATGAGCACAGATAAAGTTCCTTAAGCCAAATATGGAATAGACAAGAGCTACTCCTTGCTCAACGAAATGGACTCAACACCCCATATTAAACGCCTAAGAATGTACCTGACTCTTAAGTATCTTAAAACCTATGGATTGCTATGTCTCCGAAAGAGAATCAAGCATGTGTACAGGGACATAAACGCAGCAGTGATAGGATTGGAGAGGTTCGGTGAGCAAATGAAGACCCTTTGAAGTCATATTGCATGGTACCCATTCCACGGGTTTCAACTACCCAGGTTTAAGGTATTCTTCCTTCAGCTAAAACATGCATGTGGAACCTAGAGTATGATCAACCATGTGATCGGGAGACGTGTTCAAATATGTCTCAGTTTTCGTACCCTGGTACTCGGGTGCAACATTCCAGACGCTTTACTAACACTCTCCCGACTTGGAGAGTCTGTCCCTTTAACCTCCTGTTTGGCCCAGTTTGCAATTTCTGCGGAAGATGAACAGGAATAGCGAGAACCAATGAGAGACTAGCTGGAGGTGTCTGGACGGGCAAATTTAACTCTCATTTCCCACCAGGAAGAGGAAATAACCAAAGGCTCAGCGTGCCGTGCCGGAACCAGATTAGGGCCTGAAGCCATCCTGCGGTGTTGCGGCCAGCTCACAAGAAAGCGAGTTGAAGAAAGGAGCTCAGGGGCACTGTAATTCACAAACCTGCAGAGTTATAAATGACAGCTATCGTCCAAAAATATACTGAAGTAAGGCTGCCAAGAGGACTTGAAAGCGGGGCAGAATTGCAGGAAACCGATTTCAGGAGGTAGACTGGAATTGCATTGAAAGCATAGGAAAAGAGGCAGAACGTCCACAATGATGCACTTGGCCAAAAAGGGCGTATGCGTTTTTTCCTGAATATATTCAGGAAAAAACGCATACGCCCTTTTTGGCCAACCAAGCAAGCTTGCAAAGGAAATCTGCACTACAATGAAGTCTCACTTCCCCCCGGTCAAAAGGGCCATCTGAAAAAAGTGTAAAATCCAGAAAGGCAGGACAGGCCATGGAGAACTGGGAGCCTTGTTATGCTGATGGGCGGGATGTAAACTGCCAACAGACACTCGGGAGAAGTGTATGGTGTTTCCTGAAACATCTAAAAAACAAAGCAACAGAGCCTAGGGCACTTCCACTTATGGTCCTATAGCTTAGGGAAATTAAAATCAAAAAGACACAGACACCCCAATGTTTGAGACGCCTCCGTTTACAAGAACCTCGTTTACCGTACAAGTTCAATATCACAGAAAGTGAAAAATGGATAAAGAACTTGTGGTACTTACGTACAATGCAGTATCACTCAGCAGTGAAATCTATGTCATCAGGCCCGTAGCAGCACAATGAGTGGATTCAGGTACGATGATTCTAACTGAAATAAGTCACACAGAAAAAGAAACATCATAAGATATCAGTAATACACGGAATGTAAACTTGGCTACACAGGAACTGAATTACAGAACAGAACAGGGTCTCAAATTTAGAAAACCAACTTATGCTTGTTTAAGGGTAAAGGTGAGTTGGGGTGCTGCATAAAACCAGAGATTGAAATGAGCACAGATAAAGTTCCTTAAGCCAAATATGGAATAGACAAGAGCTACTCCTTGCTCAACGAAATGGACTCAACACCCCATATTAAACGCCTAAGAATGTACCTGACTCTTAAGTATCTTAAAACCTATGGATTGCTATGTCTCCGAAAGAGAATCAAGCATGTGTACAGGGACATAAACGCAGCAGTGATAGGATTGGAGAGGTTCGGTGAGCAAATGAAGACCCTTTGAAGTCATATTGCATGGTACCCATTCCACGGGTTTCAACTACCCAGGTTTAAGGTATTCTTCCTTCAGCTAAAACATGCATGTGGAACCTAGAGTATGATCAACCATGTGATCGGGAGACGTGTTCAAATATGTCTCAGTTTTCGTACCCTGGTACTCGGGTGCAACATTCCAGACGCTTTACTAACACTCTCCCGACTTGGAGAGTCTGTCCCTTTAACCTCCTGTTTGGCCCAGTTTGCAATTTCTGCGGAAGATGAACAGGAATAGCGAGAACCAATGAGAGACTAGCTGGAGGTGTCTGGACGGGCAAATTTAACTCTCATTTCCCACCAGGAAGAGGAAATAACCAAAGGCTCAGCGTGCCGTGCCGGAACCAGATTAGGGCCTGAAGCCATCCTGCGGTGTTGCGGCCAGCTCACAAGAAAACGAGTTGAAGAAAGGAGCTCAGGGGCACTGTAATTCACAAACCTGCAGAGTTATAAATGACAACTATCGTCCAAAAATATACTGAAGTAAGGCTGCCAAGAGGACTTGAAAGCGGGGCAGAATTGCAGGAAACCGATTTCAGGAGGTAGACTGGAATTGCATTGAAAGCATAGGAAAAGAGGCAGAACGTCCACAATGATGCACTTGGCCAAAAAGGGCGTATGCGTTTTTTCCTGAATATATTCAGGAAAAAACGCATACGCACTTTTTGGCCAACCAAGCAAGCTTGCAAAGGAAATCTGCACTACAATGAAGTCTCACTTCCCCCCGGTCAAAAGGGCCATCTGAAAAAAGTGTAAAATCCAGAAAGGCAGGACAGGCCATGGAGAACTGGGAGCCTTGTTATGCTGATGGGCGGGATGTAAACTGCCAACAGACACTCGGGAGAAGTGTATGGTGTTTCCTGAAACATCTAAAAAACAAAGCAACAGAGCCTAGGGCACTTCCACTTATGGTCCTATAGCTTAGGGAAATTAAAATCAAAAAGACACAGCCACCCCAATGTTTGGGACGCCTCTGTTTACAAGAACCTCGTTTACCGTACAAGTTCAATATCACAGAAAGTGAAAAATGGATAAAGAACTTGTGGTACTTACGTACAATGCAGTATCACTCAGCAGTGAAATCTATGTCATCAGGCCCGTAGCAGCACAATGAGTGGATTCAGGTACGATGATTCTAACTGAAATAAGTCACACAGAAAAAGAAACATCATAAGATATCAGTAATACACGGAATGTAAACTTGGCTACACAGGAACTGAATTACAGAACAGAACAGGGTCTCAAATTTAGAAAACCAACTTATGCTTGTTTAAGGGTAAAGGTGAGTTGGGGTGCTGCATAAAACCAGAGATTGAAATGAGCACAGATAAAGTTCCTTAAGCCAAATATGGAATAGACAAGAGCTACTCCTTGCTCAACGAAATGGACTCAACACCCCATATTAAACGCCTAAGAATGTACCTGACTCTTAAGTATCTTAAAACCTATGGATTGCTATGTCTCCGAAAGAGAATCAAGCATGTGTACAGGGACATAAACGCAGCAGTGATAGGATTGGAGAGGTTCGGTGAGCAAATGAAGACCCTTTGAAGTCATATTGCATGGTACCCATTCCACGGGTTTCAACTACCCAGGTTTAAGGTATTCTTCCTTCAGCTAAAACATGCATGTGGAACCTAGAGTATGATCAACCATGTGATCGGGAGACGTGTTCAAATATGTCTCAGTTTTCGTACCCTGGTACTCGGGTGCAACATTCCAGACGCTTTACTAACACTCTCCCGACTTGGAGAGTCTGTCCCTTTAACCTCCTGTTTGGCCCAGTTTGCAATTTCTGCGGAAGATGAACAGGAATAGCGAGAACCAATGAGAGACTAGCTGGAGGTGTCTGGACGGGCAAATTTAACTCTCATTTCCCACCAGGAAGAGGAAATAACCAAAGGCTCAGCGTGCCGTGCCGGAACCAGATTAGGGCCTGAAGCCATCCTGCGGTGTTGCGGCCAGCTCACAAGAAAGCGAGTTGAAGAAAGGAGCTCAGGGGCACTGTAATTCACAAACCTGCAGAGTTATAAATGACAGCTATCGTCCAAAAATATACTGAAGTAAGGCTGCCAAGAGGACTTGAAAGCGGGGCAGAATTGCAGGAAACCGATTTCAGGAGGTAGACTGGAATTGCATTGAAAGCATAGGAAAAGAGGCAGAACGTCCACAATGATGCACTTGGCCAAAAAGGGCGTATGCGTTTTTTCCTGAATATATTCAGGAAAAAACGCATACGCCCTTTTTGGCCAACCAAGCAAGCTTGCAAAGGAAATCTGCACTACAATGAAGTCTCACTTCCCCCCGGTCAAAAGGGCCATCTGAAAAAAGTGTAAAATCCAGAAAGGCAGGACAGGCCATGGAGAACTGGGAGCCTTGTTATGCTGATGGGCGGGATGTAAACTGCCAACAGACACTCGGGAGAAGTGTATGGTGTTTCCTGAAACATCTAAAAAACAAAGCAACAGAGCCTAGGGCACTTCCACTTATGGTCCTATAGCTTAGGGAAATTAAAATCAAAAAGACACAGACACCCCAATGTTTGGGACGCCTCCGTTTACAAGAACCTCGTTTACCGTACAAGTTCAATATCACAGAAAGTGAAAAATGGATAAAGAACTTGTGGTACTTACGTACAATGCAGTATCACTCAGCAGTGAAATCTATGTCATCAGGCCCGTAGCAGCACAATGAGTGGATTCAGGTACGATGATTCTAACTGAAATAAGTCACACAGAAAAAGAAACATCATAAGATATCAGTAATACACGGAATGTAAACTTGGCTACACAGGAACTGAATTACAGAACAGAACAGGGTCTCAAATTTAGAAAACCAACTTATGCTTGTTTAAGGGTAAAGGTGAGTTGGGGTGCTGCATAAAACCAGAGATTGAAATGAGCACAGATAAAGTTCCTTAAGCCAAATATGGAATAGACAAGAGCTACTCCTTGCTCAACGAAATGGACTCAACACCCCATATTAAACGCCTAAGAATGTACCTGACTCTTAAGTATCTTAAAACCTATGGATTGCTATGTCTCCGAAAGAGAATCAAGCATGTGTACAGGGACATAAACGCAGCAGTGATAGGATTGGAGAGGTTCGGTGAGCAAATGAAGACCCTTTGAAGTCATATTGCATGGTACCCATTCCACGGGTTTCAACTACCCAGGTTTAAGGTATTCTTCCTTCAGCTAAAACATGCATGTGGAACCTAGAGTATGATCAACCATGTGATCGGGAGACGTGTTCAAATATGTCTCAGTTTTCGTACCCTGGTACTCGGGTGCAACATTCCAGACGCTTTACTAACACTCTCCCGACTTGGAGAGTCTGTCCCTTTAACCTCCTGTTTGGCCCAGTTTGCAATTTCTGCGGAAGATGAACAGGAATAGCGAGAACCAATGAGAGACTAGCTGGATGTGTCTGGACGGGCAAATTTAACTCTCATTTCCCACCAGGAAGAGGAAATAACCAAAGGCTCAGCGTGCCGTGCCGGAACCAGATTAGGGCCTGAAGCCATCCTGCGGTGTTGCGGCCAGCTCACAAGAAAACGAGTTGAAGAAAGGAGCTCAGGGGCACTGTAATTCACAAACCTGCAGAGTTATAAATGACAACTATCGTCCAAAAATATACTGAAGTAAGGCTGCCAAGAGGACTTGAAAGCGGGGCAGAATTGCAGGAAACCGATTTCAGGAGGTAGACTGGAATTGCATTGAAAGCATAGGAAAAGAGGCAGAACGTCCACAATGATGCACTTGGCCAAAAAGGGCGTATGCGTTTTTTCCTGAATATATTCAGGAAAAAACGCATACGCACTTTTTGGCCAACCAAGCAAGCTTGCAAAGGAAATCTGCACTACAATGAAGTCTCACTTCCCCCCGGTCAAAAGGGCCATCTGAAAAAAGTGTAAAATCCAGAAAGGCAGGACAGGCCATGGAGAACTGGGAGCCTTGTTATGCTGATGGGCGGGATGTAAACTGCCAACAGACACTCGGGAGAAGTGTATGGTGTTTCCTGAAACATCTAAAAAACAAAGCAACAGAGCCTAGGGCACTTCCACTTATGGTCCTATAGCTTAGGGAAATTAAAATCAAAAAGACACAGCCACCCCAATGTTTGGGACGCCTCTGTTTACAAGAACCTCGTTTACCGTACAAGTTCAATATCACAGAAAGTGAAAAATGGATAAAGAACTTGTGGTACTTACGTACAATGCAGTATCACTCAGCAGTGAAATCTATGTCATCAGGCCCGTAGCAGCACAATGAGTGGATTCAGGTACGATGATTCTAACTGAAATAAGTCACACAGAAAAAGAAACATCATAAGATATCAGTAATACACGGAATGTAAACTTGGCTACACAGGAACTGAATTACAGAACAGAACAGGGTCTCAAATTTAGAAAACCAACTTATGCTTGTTTAAGGGTAAAGGTGAGTTGGGGTGCTGCATAAAACCAGAGATTGAAATGAGCACAGATAAAGTTCCTTAAGCCAAATATGGAATAGACAAGAGCTACTCCTTGCTCAACGAAATGGACTCAACACCGCATATTAAACGCCTAAGAATGTACCTGACTCTTAAGTATCTTAAAACCTATGGATTGCTATGTCTCCGAAAGAGAATCAAGCATGTGTACAGGGACATAAACGCAGCAGTGATAGGATTGGAGAGGTTCGGTGAGCAAATGAAGACCCTTTGAAGTCATATTGCATGGTACCCATTCCACGGGTTTCAAATACCCAGGTTTAAGGTATTCTTCCTTCAGCTAAAACATGCATGTGGAACCTAGAGTATGATCAACCATGTGATCGGGAGACGTGTTCAAATATGTCTCAGTTTTCGTACCCTGGTACTCGGGTGCAACATTCCAGACGCTTTACTAACACTCTCCCGACTTGGAGAGTCAGTCCCTTTAACCTCCTGTTTGGCCCAGTTTGCAATTTCTGCAGAAGATGAACAGGAATAGCGAGAACCAATGAGAGACTAGCTGGAGGTGTCTGGACGGGCAAATTTAACTCTCATTTCCCACCAGGAAGAGGAAATAACCAAAGGCTCAGCGTGCCGTGCCGGAACCAGATTAGGGCCTGAAGCCATCCTGCGGTGTTGCGGCCAGCTCACAAGAAAACGAGTTGAAGAAAGGAGCTCAGGGGCACTGTAATTCACAAACCTGCAGAGTTATAAATGACAACTATCGTCCAAAAATATACTGAAGTAAGGCTGCCAAGAGGACTTGAAAGCGGGGCAGAATTGCAGGAAACCGATTTCAGGAGGTAGACTGGAATTGCATTGAAAGCATAGGAAAAGAGGCAGAACGTCCACAATGATGCACTTGGCCAAAAAGGGCGTATGCGTTTTTTCCTGAATATATTCAGGAAAAAACGCATACGCACTTTTTGGCCAACCAAGCAAGCTTGCAAAGGAAATCTGCACTACAATGAAGTCTCACTTCCCCCCGGTCAAAAGGGCCATCTGAAAAAAGTGTAAAATCCAGAAAGGCAGGACAGGCCATGGAGAACTGGGAGCCTTGTTATGCTGATGGGCGGGATGTAAATTGCCAACAGACACTCGGGAGAAGTGTATGGTGTTTCCTGAAACATCTAAAAAACAAAGCAACAGAGCCTAGGGCACTTCCACTTATGGTCCTATAGCTTAGGGAAATTAAAATCAAAAAGACACAGCCACCCCAATGTTTGGGACGCCTCTGTTTACAAGAACCTCGTTTACCGTACAAGTTCAATATCACAGAAAGTGAAAAATGGATAAAGAACTTGTGGTACTTACGTACAATGCAGTATCACTCAGCAGTGAAATCTATGTCATCAGGCCCGTAGCAGCACAATGAGTGGATTCAGGTACGATGATTCTAACTGAAATAAGTCACACAGAAAAAGAAACATCATAAGATATCAGTAATACACGGAATGTAAACTTGGCTACACAGGAACTGAATTACAGAACAGAACAGGGTCTCAAATTTAGAAAACCAACTTATGCTTGTTTAAGGGTAAAGGTGAGTTGGGGTGCTGCATAAAACCAGAGATTGAAATGAGCACAGATAAAGTTCCTTAAGCCAAATATGGAATAGACAAGAGCTACTCCTTGCTCAACGAAATGGACTCAACACCCCATATTAAACGCCTAAGAATGTACCTGACTCTTAAGTATCTTAAAACCTATGGATTGCTATGTCTCCGAAAGAGAATCAAGCATGTGTACAGGGACATAAACGCAGCAGTGATAGGATTGGAGAGGTTCGGTGAGCAAATGAAGACCCTTTGAAGTCATATTGCATGGTACCCATTCCACGGGTTTCAAATACCCAGGTTTAAGGTATTCTTCCTTCAGCTAAAACATGCATGTGGAACCTAGAGTATGATCAACCATGTGAACGGGAGACGTGTTCAAATATGTCTCAGTTTTCGTACCCTGGTACTCGGGTGCAACATTCCAGACGCTTTACTAACACTCTCCCGACTTGGAGAGTCAGTCCCTTTAACCTCCTGTTTGGCCCAGTTTGCAATTTCTGCGGAAGATGAACAGGAATAGCGAGAACCAATGAGAGACTAGCTGGAGGTGTCTGGACGGGCAAATTTAACTCTCATTTCCCACCAGGAAGAGGAAATAACCAAAGGCTCAGCGTGCCGTGCCGGAACCAGATTAGGGCCTGAAGCCATCCTGCGGTGTTGCGGCCAGCTCACAAGAAAACGAGTTGAAGAAAGGAGCTCAGGGGCACTGTAATTCACAAACCTGCAGAGTTATAAATGACAACTATCGTCCAAAAATATACTGAAGTAAGGCTGCCAAGAGGACTTGAAAGCGGGGCAGAATTGCAGGAAACCGATTTCAGGAGGTAGACTGGAATTGCATTGAAAGCATAGGAAAAGAGGCAGAACGTCCACAATGATGCACTTGGCCAAAAAGGGCGTATGCGTTTTTTCCTGAATATATTCAGGAAAAAACGCATACGCCCTTTTTGGCCAACCAAGCAAGCTTGCAAAGGAAATCTGCACTACAATGAAGTCTCACTTCCCCCCGGTCAAAAGGGCCATCTGAAAAAAGTGTAAAATCCAGAAAGGCAGGACAGGCCATGGAGAACTGGGAGCCTTGTTATGCTGATGGGCGGGATGTAAACTGCCAACAGACACTCGGGAGAAGTGTATGGTGTTTCCTGAAACATCTAAAAAACAAAGCAACAGAGCCTAGGGCACTTCCACTTATGGTCCTATAGCTTAGGGAAATTAAAATCAAAAAGACACAGCCACCCCAATGTTTGGGACGCCTCTGTTTACAAGAACCTCGTTTACCGTACAAGTTCAATATCACAGAAAGTGAAAAATGGATAAAGAACTTGTGGTACTTACGTACAATGCAGTATCACTCAGCAGTGAAATCTATGTCATCAGGCCCGTAGCAGCACAATGAGTGGATTCAGGTACGATGATTCTAACTGAAATAAGTCACACAGAAAAAGAAACATCATAAGATATCAGTAATACACGGAATGTAAACTTGGCTACACAGGAACTGAATTACAGAACAGAACAGGGTCTGAAATTTAGAAAACCAACTTATGCTTGTTTAAGGGTAAAGGTGAGTTGGGGTGCTGCATAAAACCAGAGATTGAAATGAGCACAGATAAAGTTCCTTAAGCCAAATATGGAATAGACAAGAGCTACTCCTTGCTCAACGAAATGGACTCAACACCCCATATTAAACGCCTAAGAATGTACCTGACTCTTAAGTATCTTAAAACCTATGGATTGCTATGTCTCCGAAAGAGAATCAAGCATGTGTACAGGGACATAAACGCAGCAGTGATAGGATTGGAGAGGTTCGGTGAGCAAATGAAGACCCTTTGAAGTCATATTGCATGGTACCCATTCCACGGGTTTCAACTACCCAGGTTTAAGGTATTCTTCCTTCAGCTAAAACATGCATGTGGAACCTAGAGTATGATCAACCATGTGATCGGGAGACGTGTTCAAATATGTCTCAGTTTTCGTACCCTGGTACTCGGGTGCAACATTCCAGACGCTTTACTAACACTCTCCCGACTTGGAGAGTCTGTCCCTTTAACCTCCTGTTTGGCCCAGTTTGCAATTTCTGCGGAAGATGAACAGGAATAGCGAGAACCAATGAGAGACTAGCTGGAGGTGTCTGGACGGGCAAATTTAACTCTCATTTCCCACCAGGAAGAGGAAATAACGAAAGGCTCAGCGTGCCGTGCCGGAACCAGATTAGGGCCTGAAGCCATCCTGCGGTGTTGCGGCCAGCTCACAAGAAAACGAGTTGAAGAAAGGAGCTCAGGGGCACTGTAATTCACAAACCTGCAGAGTTATAAATGACAGCTATCGTCCAAAAATATACTGAAGTAAGGCTGCCAAGAGGACTTGAAAGCGGGGCAGAATTGCAGGAAACCGATTTCAGGAGGTAGACTGGAATTGCATTGAAAGCATAGGAAAAGAGGCAGAACGTCCACAATGATGCACTTGGCCAAAAAGGGCGTATGCGTTTTTTCCTGAATATATTCAGGAAAAAACGCATACGCCCTTTTTGGCCAACCAAGCAAGCTTGCAAAGGAAATCTGCACTACAATGAAGTCTCACTTCCCCCCGGTCAAAAGGGCCATCTGAAAAAAGTGTAAAATCCAGAAAGGCAGGACAGGCCATGGAGAACTGGGAGCCTTGTTATGCTGATGGGCGGGATGTAAACTGCCAACAGACACTCGGGAGAAGTGTATGGTGTTTCCTGAAACATCTAAAAAACAAAGCAACAGAGCCTAGGGCACTTCCACTTATGGTCCTATAGCTTAGGGAAATTAAAATCAAAAAGACACAGCCACCCCAATGTTTGGGACGCCTCTGTTTACAAGAACCTCGTTTACCGTACAAGTTCAATATCACAGAAAGTGAAAAATGGATAAAGAACTTGTGGTACTTACGTACAATGCAGTATCACTCAGCAGTGAAATCTATGTCATCAGGCCCGTAGCAGCACAATGAGTGGATTCAGGTACGATGATTCTAACTGAAATAAGTCACACAGAAAAAGAAACATCATAAGATATCAGTAATACACGGAATGTAAACTTGGCTACACAGGAACTGAATTACAGAACAGAACAGGGTCTCAAATTTAGAAAACCAACTTATGCTTGTTTAAGGGTAAAGGTGAGTTGGGGTGCTGCATAAAACCAGAGATTGAAATGAGCACAGATAAAGTTCCTTAAGCCAAATATGGAATAGACAAGAGCTACTCCTTGCTCAACGAAATGGACTCAACACCGCATATTAAACGCCTAAGAATGTACCTGACTCTTAAGTATCTTAAAACCTATGGATTGCTATGTCTCCGAAAGAGAATCAAGCATGTGTACAGGGACATAAACGCAGCAGTGATAGGATTGGAGAGGTTCGGTGAGCAAATGAAGACCCTTTGAAGTCATATTGCATGGTACCCATTCCACGGGTTTCAAATACCCAGGTTTAAGGTATTCTTCCTTCAGCTAAAACATGCATGTGGAACCTAGAGTATGATCAACCATGTGATCGGGAGACGTGTTCAAATATGTCTCAGTTTTCGTACCCTGGTACTCGGGTGCAACATTCCAGACGCTTTACTAACACTCTCCCGACTTGGAGAGTCAGTCCCTTTAACCTCCTGTTTGGCCCAGTTTGCAATTTCTGCAGAAGATGAACAGGAATAGCGAGAACCAATGAGAGACTAGCTGGAGGTGTCTGGACGGGCAAATTTAACTCTCATTTCCCACCAGGAAGAGGAAATAACCAAAGGCTCAGCGTGCCGTGCCGGAACCAGATTAGGGCCTGAAGCCATCCTGCGGTGTTGCGGCCAGCTCACAAGAAAACGAGTTGAAGAAAGGAGCTCAGGGGCACTGTAATTCACAAACCTGCAGAGTTATAAATGACAACTATCGTCCAAAAATATACTGAAGTAAGGCTGCCAAGAGGACTTGAAAGCGGGGCAGAATTGCAGGAAACCGATTTCAGGAGGTAGACTGGAATTGCATTGAAAGCATAGGAAAAGAGGCAGAACGTCCACAATGATGCACTTGGCCAAAAAGGGCGTATGCGTTTTTTCCTGAATATATTCAGGAAAAAACGCATACGCACTTTTTGGCCAACCAAGCAAGCTTGCAAAGGAAATCTGCACTACAATGAAGTCTCACTTCCCCCCGGTCAAAAGGGCCATCTGAAAAAAGTGTAAAATCCAGAAAGGCAGGACAGGCCATGGAGAACTGGGAGCCTTGTTATGCTGATGGGCGGGATGTAAATTGCCAACAGACACTCGGGAGAAGTGCATGGTGTTTCCTGAAACATCTAAAAAACAAAGCAACAGAGCCTAGGGCACTTCCACTTATGGTCCTATAGCTTAGGGAAATTAAAATCAAAAAGACACAGCCACCCCAATGTTTGGGACGCCTCTGTTTACAAGAACCTCGTTTACCGTACAAGTTCAATATCACAGAAAGTGAAAAATGGATAAAGAACTTGTGGTACTTACGTACAATGCAGTATCACTCAGCAGTGAAATCTATGTCATCAGGCCCGTAGCAGCACAATGAGTGGATTCAGGTACGATGATTCTAACTGAAATAAGTCACACAGAAAAAGAAACATCATAAGATATCAGTAATACACGGAATGTAAACTTGGCTACACAGGAACTGAATTACAGAACAGAACAGGGTCTCAAATTTAGAAAACCAACTTATGCTTGTTTAAGGGTAAAGGTGAGTTGGGGTGCTGCATAAAACCAGAGATTGAAATGAGCACAGATAAAGTTCCTTAAGCCAAATATGGAATAGACAAGAGCTACTCCTTGCTCAACGAAATGGACTCAACACCCCATATTAAACGCCTAAGAATGTACCTGACTCTTAAGTATCTTAAAACCTATGGATTGCTATGTCTCCGAAAGAGAATCAAGCATGTGTACAGGGACATAAACGCAGCAGTGATAGGATTGGAGAGGTTCGGTGAGCAAATGAAGACCCTTTGAAGTCATATTGCATGGTACCCATTCCACGGGTTTCAACTACCCAGGTTTAAGGTATTCTTCCTTCAGCTAAAACATGCATGTGGAACCTAGAGTATGATCAACCATGTGATCGGGAGACGTGTTCAAATATGTCTCAGTTTTCGTACCCTGGTACTCGGGTGCAACATTCCAGACGCTTTACTAACACTCTCCCGACTTGGAGAGTCTGTCCCTTTAACCTCCTGTTTGGCCCAGTTTGCAATTTCTGCGGAAGATGAACAGGAATAGCGAGAACCAATGAGAGACTAGCTGGAGGTGTCTGGACGGGCAAATTTAACTCTCATTTCCCACCAGGAAGAGGAAATAACCAAAGGCTCAGCGTGCCGTGCCGGAACCAGATTAGGGCCTGAAGCCATCCTGCGGTGTTGCGGCCAGCTCACAAGAAAGCGAGTTGAAGAAAGGAGCTCAGGGGCACTGTAATTCACAAACCTGCAGAGTTATAAATGACAGCTATCGTCCAAAAATATACTGAAGTAAGGCTGCCAAGAGGACTTGAAAGCGGGGCAGAATTGCAGGAAACCGATTTCAGGAGGTAGACTGGAATTGCATTGAAAGCATAGGAAAAGAGGCAGAACGTCCACAATGATGCACTTGGCCAAAAAGGGCGTATGCGTTTTTTCCTGAATATATTCAGGAAAAAACGCATACGCCCTTTTTGGCCAACCAAGCAAGCTTGCAAAGGAAATCTGCACTACAATGAAGTCTCACTTCCCCCCGGTCAAAAGGGCCATCTGAAAAAAGTGTAAAATCCAGAAAGGCAGGACAGGCCATGGAGAACTGGGAGCCTTGTTATGCTGATGGGCGGGATGTAAACTGCCAACAGACACTCGGGAGAAGTGTATGGTGTTTCCTGAAACATCTAAAAAACAAAGCAACAGAGCCTAGGGCACTTCCACTTATGGTCCTATAGCTTAGGGAAATTAAAATCAAAAAGACACAGACACCCCAATGTTTGGGACGCCTCCGTTTACAAGAACCTCGTTTACCGTACAAGTTCAATATCACAGAAAGTGAAAAATGGATAAAGAACTTGTGGTACTTACGTACAATGCAGTATCACTCAGCAGTGAAATCTATGTCATCAGGCCCGTAGCAGCACAATGAGTGGATTCAGGTACGATGATTCTAACTGAAATAAGTCACACAGAAAAAGAAACATCATAAGATATCAGTAATACACGGAATGTAAACTTGGCTACACAGGAACTGAATTACAGAACAGAACAGGGTCTCAAATTTAGAAAACCAACTTATGCTTGTTTAAGGGTAAAGGTGAGTTGGGGTGCTGCATAAAACCAGAGATTGAAATGAGCACAGATAAAGTTCCTTAAGCCAAATATGGAATAGACAAGAGCTACTCCTTGCTCAACGAAATGGACTCAACACCCCATATTAAACGCCTAAGAATGTACCTGACTCTTAAGTATCTTAAAACCTATGGATTGCTATGTCTCCGAAAGAGAATCAAGCATGTGTACAGGGACATAAACGCAGCAGTGATAGGATTGGAGAGGTTCGGTGAGCAAATGAAGACCCTTTGAAGTCATATTGCATGGTACCCATTCCACGGGTTTCAACTACCCAGGTTTAAGGTATTCTTCCTTCAGCTAAAACATGCATGTGGAACCTAGAGTATGATCAACCATGTGATCGGGAGACGTGTTCAAATATGTCTCAGTTTTCGTACCCTGGTACTCGGGTGCAACATTCCAGACGCTTTACTAACACTCTCCCGACTTGGAGAGTCTGTCCCTTTAACCTCCTGTTTGGCCCAGTTTGCAATTTCTGCGGAAGATGAACAGGAATAGCGAGAACCAATGAGAGACTAGCTGGATGTGTCTGGACGGGCAAATTTAACTCTCATTTCCCACCAGGAAGAGGAAATAACCAAAGGCTCAGCGTGCCGTGCTGGAACCAGATTAGGGCCTGAAGCCATCCTGCGGTGTTGCGGCCAGCTCACAAGAAAACGAGTTGAAGAAAGGAGCTCAGGGGCACTGTAATTCACAAACCTGCAGAGTTATAAATGACAACTATCGTCCAAAAATATACTGAAGTAAGGCTGCCAAGAGGACTTGAAAGCGGGGCAGAATTGCAGGAAACCGATTTCAGGAGGTAGACTGGAATTGCATTGAAAGCATAGGAAAAGAGGCAGAACGTCCACAATGATGCACTTGGCCAAAAAGGGCGTATGCGTTTTTTCCTGAATATATTCAGGAAAAAACGCATACGCCCTTTTTGGCCAACCAAGCAAGCTTGCAAAGGAAATCTGCACTACAATGAAGTCTCACTTCCCCCCGGTCAAAAGGGCCATCTGAAAAAAGTGTAAAATCCAGAAAGGCAGGACAGGCCATGGAGAACTGGGAGCCTTGTTATGCTGATGGGCGGGATGTAAACTGCCAACAGACACTCGGGAGAAGTGTATGGTGTTTCCTGAAACATCTAAAAAACAAAGCAACAGAGCCTAGGGCACTTCCACTTATGGTCCTATAGCTTAGGGAAATTAAAATCAAAAAGACACAGCCACCCCAATGTTTGGGACGCCTCTGTTTACAAGAACCTCGTTTACCGTACAAGTTCAATATCACAGAAAGTGAAAAATGGATAAAGAACTTGTGGTACTTACGTACAATGCAGTATCACTCAGCAGTGAAATCTATGTCATCAGGCCCGTAGCAGCACAATGAGTGGATTCAGGTACGATGATTCTAACTGAAATAAGTCACACAGAAAAAGAAACATCATAAGATATCAGTAATACACGGAATGTAAACTTGGCTACACAGGAACTGAATTACAGAACAGAACAGGGTCTCAAATTTAGAAAACCAACTTATGCTTGTTTAAGGGTAAAGGTGAGTTGGGGTGCTGCATAAAACCAGAGATTGAAATGAGCACAGATAAAGTTCCTTAAGCCAAATATGGAATAGACAAGAGCTACTCCTTGCTCAACGAAATGGACTCAACACCGCATATTAAACGCCTAAGAATGTACCTGACTCTTAAGTATCTTAAAACCTATGGATTGCTATGTCTCCGAAAGAGAATCAAGCATGTGTACAGGGACATAAACGCAGCAGTGATAGGATTGGAGAGGTTCGGTGAGCAAATGAAGACCCTTTGAAGTCATATTGCATGGTACCCATTCCACGGGTTTCAAATACCCAGGTTTAAGGTATTCTTCCTTCAGCTAAAACATGCATGTGGAACCTAGAGTATGATCAACCATGTGATCGGGAGACGTGTTCAAATATGTCTCAGTTTTCGTACCCTGGTACTCGGGTGCAACATTCCAGACGCTTTACTAACACTCTCCCGACTTGGAGAGTCAGTCCCTTTAACCTCCTGTTTGGCCCAGTTTGCAATTTCTGCAGAAGATGAACAGGAATAGCGAGAACCAATGAGAGACTAGCTGGAGGTGTCTGGACGGGCAAATTTAACTCTCATTTCCCACCAGGAAGAGGAAATAACCAAAGGCTCAGCGTGCCGTGCCGGAACCAGATTAGGGCCTGAAGCCATCCTGCGGTGTTGCGGCCAGCTCACAAGAAAACGAGTTGAAGAAAGGAGCTCAGGGGCACTGTAATTCACAAACCTGCAGAGTTATAAATGACAACTATCGTCCAAAAATATACTGAAGTAAGGCTGCCAAGAGGACTTGAAAGCGGGGCAGAATTGCAGGAAACCGATTTCAGGAGGTAGACTGGAATTGCATTGAAAGCATAGGAAAAGAGGCAGAACGTCCACAATGATGCACTTGGCCAAAAAGGGCGTATGCGTTTTTTCCTGAATATATTCAGGAAAAAACGCATACGCACTTTTTGGCCAACCAAGCAAGCTTGCAAAGGAAATCTGCACTACAATGAAGTCTCACTTCCCCCCGGTCAAAAGGGCCATCTGAAAAAAGTGTAAAATCCAGAAAGGCAGGACAGGCCATGGAGAACTGGGAGCCTTGTTATGCTGATGGGCGGGATGTAAATTGCCAACAGACACTCGGGAGAAGTGTATGGTGTTTCCTGAAACATCTAAAAAACAAAGCAACAGAGCCTAGGGCACTTCCACTTATGGTCCTATAGCTTAGGGAAATTAAAATCAAAAAGACACAGCCACCCCAATGTTTGGGACGCCTCTGTTTACAAGAACCTCGTTTACCGTACAAGTTCAATATCACAGAAAGTGAAAAATGGATAAAGAACTTGTGGTACTTACGTACAATGCAGTATCACTCAGCAGTGAAATCTATGTCATCAGGCCCGTAGCAGCACAATGAGTGGATTCAGGTACGATGATTCTAACTGAAATAAGTCACACAGAAAAAGAAACATCATAAGATATCAGTAATACACGGAATGTAAACTTGGCTACACAGGAACTGAATTACAGAACAGAACAGGGTCTCAAATTTAGAAAACCAACTTATGCTTGTTTAAGGGTAAAGGTGAGTTGGGGTGCTGCATAAAACCAGAGATTGAAATGAGCACAGATAAAGTTCCTTAAGCCAAATATGGAATAGACAAGAGCTACTCCTTGCTCAACGAAATGGACTCAACACCCCATATTAAACGCCTAAGAATGTACCTGACTCTTAAGTATCTTAAAACCTATGGATTGCTATGTCTCCGAAAGAGAATCAAGCATGTGTACAGGGACATAAACGCAGCAGTGATAGGATTGGAGAGGTTCGGTGAGCAAATGAAGACCCTTTGAAGTCATATTGCATGGTACCCATTCCACGGGTTTCAAATACCCAGGTTTAAGGTATTCTTCCTTCAGCTAAAACATGCATGTGGAACCTAGAGTATGATCAACCATGTGAACGGGAGACGTGTTCAAATATGTCTCAGTTTTCGTACCCTGGTACTCGGGTGCAACATTCCAGACGCTTTACTAACACTCTCCCGACTTGGAGAGTCAGTCCCTTTAACCTCCTGTTTGGCCCAGTTTGCAATTTCTGCGGAAGATGAACAGGAATAGCGAGAACCAATGAGAGACTAGCTGGAGGTGTCTGGACGGGCAAATTTAACTCTCATTTCCCACCAGGAAGAGGAAATAACCAAAGGCTCAGCGTGCCGTGCCGGAACCAGATTAGGGCCTGAAGCCATCCTGCGGTGTTGCGGCCAGCTCACAAGAAAACGAGTTGAAGAAAGGAGCTCAGGGGCACTGTAATTCACAAACCTGCAGAGTTATAAATGACAACTATCGTCCAAAAATATACTGAAGTAAGGCTGCCAAGAGGACTTGAAAGCGGGGCAGAATTGCAGGAAACCGATTTCAGGAGGTAGACTGGAATTGCATTGAAAGCATAGGAAAAGAGGCAGAACGTCCACAATGATGCACTTGGCCAAAAAGGGCGTATGCGTTTTTTCCTGAATATATTCAGGAAAAAACGCATACGCCCTTTTTGGCCAACCAAGCAAGCTTGCAAAGGAAATCTGCACTACAATGAAGTCTCACTTCCCCCCGGTCAAAAGGGCCATCTGAAAAAAGTGTAAAATCCAGAAAGGCAGGACAGGCCATGGAGAAATGGGAGCCTTGTTATGCTGATGGGCGGGATGTAAACTGCCAACAGACACTCGGGAGAAGTGTATGGTGTTTCCTGAAACATCTAAAAAACAAAGCAACAGAGCCTAGGGCACTTCCACTTATGGTCCTATAGCTTAGGGAAATTAAAATCAAAAAGACACAGCCACCCCAATGTTTGGGACGCCTCTGTTTACAAGAACCTCGTTTACCGTACAAGTTCAATATCACAGAAAGTGAAAAATGGATAAAGAACTTGTGGTACTTACGTACAATGCAGTATCACTCAGCAGTGAAATCTATGTCATCAGGCCCGTAGCAGCACAATGAGTGGATTCAGGTACGATGATTCTAACTGAAATAAGTCACACAGAAAAAGAAACATCATAAGATATCAGTAATACACGGAATGTAAACTTGGTTACACAGGAACTGAATTACAGAACAGAACAGGGTCTCAAATTTAGAAAACCAACTTATGCTTGTTTAAGGGTAAAGGTGAGTTGGGGTGCTGCATAAAACCAGAGATTGAAATGAGCACAGATAAAGTTCCTTAAGCCAAATATGGAATAGACAAGAGCTACTCCTTGCTCAACGAAATGGACTCAACACCCCATATTAAACGCCTAAGAATGTACCTGACTCTTAAGTATCTTAAAACCTATGGATTGCTATGTCTCCGAAAGAGAATCAAGCATGTGTACAGGGACATAAACGCAGCAGTGATAGGATTGGAGAGGTTCGGTGAGCAAATGAAGACCCTTTGAAGTCATATTGCATGGTACCCATTCCACGGGTTTCAACTACCCAGGTTTAAGGTATTCTTCCTTCAGCTAAAACATGCATGTGGAACCTAGAGTATGATCAACCATGTGATCGGGAGACGTGTTCAAATATGTCTCAGTTTTCGTACCCTGGTACTCGGGTGCAACATTCCAGACGCTTTACTAACACTCTCCCGACTTGGAGAGTCTGTCCCTTTAACCTCCTGTTTGGCCCAGTTTGCAATTTCTGCGGAAGATGAACAGGAATAGCGAGAACCAATGAGAGACTAGCTGGAGGTGTCTGGACGGGCAAATTTTACTCTCATTTCCCACCAGGAAGAGGAAATAACGAAAGGCTCAGCGTGCCGTGCCGGAACCAGATTAGGGCCTGAAGCCATCCTGCGGTGTTGCGGCCAGCTCACAAGAAAACGAGTTGAAGAAAGGAGCTCAGGGGCACTGTAATTCACAAACCTGCAGAGTTATAAATGACAGCTATCGTCCAAAAATATACTGAAGTAAGGCTGCCAAGAGGACTTGAAAGCGGGGCAGAATTGCAGGAAACCGATTTCAGGAGGTAGACTGGAATTGCATTGAAAGCATAGGAAAAGAGGCAGAACGTCCACAATGATGCACTTGGCCAAAAAGGGCGTATGCGTTTTTTCCTGAATATATTCAGGAAAAAACGCATACGCCCTTTTTGGCCAACCAAGCAAGCTTGCAAAGGAAATCTGCACTACAATGAAGTCTCACTTCCCCCCGGTCAAAAGGGCCATCTGAAAAAAGTGTAAAATCCAGAAAGGCAGGACAGGCCATGGAGAACTGGGAGCCTTGTTATGCTGATGGGCGGGATGTAAACTGCCAACAGACACTCGGGAGAAGTGTATGGTGTTTCCTGAAACATCTAAAAAACAAAGCAACAGAGCCTAGGGCACTTCCACTTATGGTCCTATAGCTTAGGGAAATTAAAATCAAAAAGACACAGCCACCCCAATGTTTGGGACGCCTCTGTTTACAAGAACCTCGTTTACCGTACAAGTTCAATATCACAGAAAGTGAAAAATGGATAAAGAACTTGTGGTACTTACGTACAATGCAGTATCACTCAGCAGTGAAATCTATGTCATCAGGCCCGTAGCAGCACAATGAGTGGATTCAGGTACGATGATTCTAACTGAAATAAGTCACACAGAAAAAGAAACATCATAAGATATCAGTAATACACGGAATGTAAACTTGGCTACACAGGAACTGAATTACAGAACAGAACAGGGTCTCAAATTTAGAAAACCAACTTATGCTTGTTTAAGGGTAAAGGTGAGTTGGGGTGCTGCATAAAACCAGAGATTGAAATGAGCACAGATAAAGTTCCTTAAGCCAAATATGGAATAGACAAGAGCTACTCCTTGCTCAACGAAATGGACTCAACACCCCATATTAAACGCCTAAGAATGTACCTGACTCTTAAGTATCTTAAAACCTATGGATTGCTATGTCTCCGAAAGAGAATCAAGCATGTGTACAGGGACATAAACGCAGCAGTGATAGGATTGGAGAGGTTCGGTGAGCAAATGAAGACCCTTTGAAGTCATATTGCATGGTACCCATTCCACGGGTTTCAAATACCCAGGTTTAAGGTATTCTTCCTTCAGCTAAAACATGCATGTGGAACCTAGAGTATGATCAACCATGTGAACGGGAGACGTGTTCAAATATGTCTCAGTTTTCGTACCCTGGTACTCGGGTGCAACATTCCAGACGCTTTACTAACACTCTCCCGACTTGGAGAGTCAGTCCCTTTAACCTCCTGTTTGGCCCAGTTTGCAATTTCTGCGGAAGATGAACAGGAATAGCGAGAACCAATGAGAGACTAGCTGGAGGTGTCTGGACGGGCAAATTTAACTCTCATTTCCCACCAGGAAGAGGAAATAACCAAAGGCTCAGCGTGCCGTGCCGGAACCAGATTAGGGCCTGAAGCCATCCTGCGGTGTTGCGGCCAGCTCACAAGAAAACGAGTTGAAGAAAGGAGCTCAGGGGCACTGTAATTCACAAACCTGCAGAGTTATAAATGACAACTATCGTCCAAAAATATACTGAAGTAAGGCTGCCAAGAGGACTTGAAAGCGGGGCAGAATTGCAGGAAACCGATTTCAGGAGGTAGACTGGAATTGCATTGAAAGCATAGGAAAAGAGGCAGAACGTCCACAATGATGCACTTGGCCAAAAAGGGCGTATGCGTTTTTTCCTGAATATATTCAGGAAAAAACGCATACGCCCTTTTTGGCCAACCAAGCAAGCTTGCAAAGGAAATCTGCACTACAATGAAGTCTCACTTCCCCCCGGTCAAAAGGGCCATCTGAAAAAAGTGTAAAATCCAGAAAGGCAGGACAGGCCATGGAGAAATGGGAGCCTTGTTATGCTGATGGGCGGGATGTAAACTGCCAACAGACACTCGGGAGAAGTGTATGGTGTTTCCTGAAACATCTAAAAAACAAAGCAACAGAGCCTAGGGCACTTCCACTTATGGTCCTATAGCTTAGGGAAATTAAAATCAAAAAGACACAGACACCCCAATGTTTGGGACGCCTCTGTTTACAAGAACCTCGTTTACCGTACAAGTTCAATATCACAGAAAGTGAAAAATGGATAAAGAACTTGTGGTACTTACGTACAATGCAGTATCACTCAGCAGTGAAATCTATGTCATCAGGCCCGTAGCAGCACAATGAGTGGATTCAGGTACGATGATTCTAACTGAAATAAGTCACACAGAAAAAGAAACATCATAAGATATCAGTAATACACGGAATGTAAACTTGGTTACACAGGAACTGAATTACAGAACAGAACAGGGTCTCAAATTTAGAAAACCAACTTATGCTTGTTTAAGGGTAAAGGTGAGTTGGGGTGCTGCATAAAACCAGAGATTGAAATGAGCACAGATAAAGTTCCTTAAGCCAAATATGGAATAGACAAGAGCTACTCCTTGCTCAACGAAATGGACTCAACACCCCATATTAAACGCCTAAGAATGTACCTGACTCTTAAGTATCTTAAAACCTATGGATTGCTATGTCTCCGAAAGAGAATCAAGCATGTGTACAGGGACATAAACGCAGCAGTGATAGGATTGGAGAGGTTCGGTGAGCAAATGAAGACCCTTTGAAGTCATATTGCATGGTACCCATTCCACGGGTTTCAACTACCCAGGTTTAAGGTATTCTTCCTTCAGCTAAAACATGCATGTGGAACCTAGAGTATGATCAACCATGTGATCGGGAGACGTGTTCAAATATGTCTCAGTTTTCGTACCCTGGTACTCGGGTGCAACATTCCAGACGCTTTACTAACACTCTCCCGACTTGGAGAGTCTGTCCCTTTAACCTCCTGTTTGGCCCAGTTTGCAATTTCTGCGGAAGATGAACAGGAATAGCGAGAACCAATGAGAGACTAGCTGGAGGTGTCTGGACGGGCAAATTTTACTCTCATTTCCCACCAGGAAGAGGAAATAACGAAAGGCTCAGCGTGCCGTGCCGGAACCAGATTAGGGCCTGAAGCCATCCTGCGGTGTTGCGGCCAGCTCACAAGAAAACGAGTTGAAGAAAGGAGCTCAGGGGCACTGTAATTCACAAACCTGCAGAGTTATAAATGACAGCTATCGTCCAAAAATATACTGAAGTAAGGCTGCCAAGAGGACTTGAAAGCGGGGCAGAATTGCAGGAAACCGATTTCAGGAGGTAGACTGGAATTGCATTGAAAGCATAGGAAAAGAGGCAGAACGTCCACAATGATGCACTTGGCCAAAAAGGGCGTATGCGTTTTTTCCTGAATATATTCAGGAAAAAACGCATACGCCCTTTTTGGCCAACCAAGCAAGCTTGCAAAGGAAATCTGCACTACAATGAAGTCTCACTTCCCCCCGGTCAAAAGGGCCATCTGAAAAAAGTGTAAAATCCAGAAAGGCAGGACAGGCCATGGAGAACTGGGAGCCTTGTTATGCTGATGGGCGGGATGTAAACTGCCAACAGACACTCGGGAGAAGTGTATGGTGTTTCCTGAAACATCTAAAAAACAAAGCAACAGAGCCTAGGGCACTTCCACTTATGGTCCTATAGCTTAGGGAAATTAAAATCAAAAAGACACAGCCACCCCAATGTTTGGGACGCCTCTGTTTACAAGAACCTCGTTTACCGTACAAGTTCAATATCACAGAAAGTGAAAAATGGATAAAGAACTTGTGGTACTTACGTACAATGCAGTATCACTCAGCAGTGAAATCTATGTCATCAGGCCCGTAGCAGCACAATGAGTGGATTCAGGTACGATGATTCTAACTGAAATAAGTCACACAGAAAAAGAAACATCATAAGATATCAGTAATACACGGAATGTAAACTTGGCTACACAGGAACTGAATTACAGAACAGAACAGGGTCTCAAATTTAGAAAACCAACTTATGCTTGTTTAAGGGTAAAGGTGAGTTGGGGTGCTGCATAAAACCAGAGATTGAAATGAGCACAGATAAAGTTCCTTAAGCCAAATATGGAATAGACAAGAGCTACTCCTTGCTCAACGAAATGGACTCAACACCGCATATTAAACGCCTAAGAATGTACCTGACTCTTAAGTATCTTAAAACCTATGGATTGCTATGTCTCCGAAAGAGAATCAAGCATGTGTACAGGGACATAAACGCAGCAGTGATAGGATTGGAGAGGTTCGGTGAGCAAATGAAGACCCTTTGAAGTCATATTGCATGGTACCCATTCCACGGGTTTCAACTACCCAGGTTTAAGGTATTCTTCCTTCAGCTAAAACATGCATGTGGAACCTAGAGTATGATCAACCATGTGATCGGGAGACGTGTTCAAATATGTCTCAGTTTTCGTACCCTGGTACTCGGGTGCAACATTCCAGACGCTTTACTAACACTCTCCCGACTTGGAGAGTCAGTCCCTTTAACCTCCTGTTTGGCCCAGTTTGCAATTTCTGCGGAAGATGAACAGGAATAGCGAGAACCAATGAGAGACTAGCTGGAGGTGTCTGGACGGGCAAATTTAACTCTCATTTCCCACCAGGAAGAGGAAATAACCAAAGGCTCAGCGTGCCGTGCCGGAACCAGATTAGGGCCTGAAGCCATCCTGCGGTGTTGCGGCCAGCTCACAAGAAAACGAGTTGAAGAAAGGAGCTCAGGGGCACTGTAATTCACAAACCTGCAGAGTTATAAATGACAGCTATCGTCCAAAAATATACTGAAGTAAGGCTGCCAAGAGGACTTGAAAGCGGGGCAGAATTGCAGGAAACCGATTTCAGGAGGTAGACTGGAATTGCATTGAAAGCATAGGAAAAGAGGCAGAACGTCCACAATGATGCACTTGGCCAAAAAGGGCGTATGCGTTTTTTCCTGAATATATTCAGGAAAAAACGCATACGCCCTTTTTGGCCAACCAAGCAAGCTTGCAAAGGAAATCTGCACTACAATGAAGTCTCACTTCCCCCCGGTCAAAAGGGCCATCTGAAAAAAGTGTAAAATCCAGAAAGGCAGGACAGGCCATGGAGAACTGGGAGCCTTGTTATGCTGATGGGCGGGATGTAAACTGCCAACAGACACTCGGGAGAAGTGTATGGTGTTTCCTGAAACATCTAAAAAACAAAGCAACAGAGCCTAGGGCACTTCCACTTATGGTCCTATAGCTTAGGGAAATTAAAATCAAAAAGACACAGCCACCCCAATGTTTGGGACGCCTCTGTTTACAAGAACCTCGTTTACCGTACAAGTTCAATATCACAGAAAGTGAAAAATGGATAAAGAACTTGTGGTACTTACGTACAATGCAGTATCACTCAGCAGTGAAATCTATGTCATCAGGCCCGTAGCAGCACAATGAGTGGATTCAGGTACGATGATTCTAACTGAAATAAGTCACACAGAAAAAGAAACATCATAAGATATCAGTAATACACGGAATGTAAACTTGGCTACACAGGAACTGAATTACAGAACAGAACAGGGTCTCAAATTTAGAAAACCAACTTATGCTTGTTTAAGGGTAAAGGTGAGTTGGGGTGCTGCATAAAACCAGAGATTGAAATGAGCACAGATAAAGTTCCTTAAGCCAAATATGGAATAGACAAGAGCTACTCCTTGCTCAACGAAATGGACTCAACACCGCATATTAAACGCCTAAGAATGTACCTGACTCTTAAGTATCTTAAAACCTATGGATTGCTATGTCTCCGAAAGAGAATCAAGCATGTGTACAGGGACATAAACGCAGCAGTGATAGGATTGGAGAGGTTCGGTGAGCAAATGAAGACCCTTTGAAGTCATATTGCATGGTACCCATTCCACGGGTTTCAACTACCCAAGTTTAAGGTATTCTTCCTTCAGCTAAAACATGCATGTGGAACCTAGAGTATGATCAACCATGTGATCGGGAGACGTGTTCAAATATGTCTCAGTTTTCGTACCCTGGTACTCGGGTGCAACATTCCAGACGCTTTACTAACACTCTCCCGACTTGGAGAGTCTGTCCCTTTAACCTCCTGTTTGGCCCAGTTTGCAATTTCTGCGGAAGATGAACAGGAATAGCGAGAACCAATGAGAGACTAGCTGGAGGTGTCTGGACGGGCAAATTTAACTCTCATTTCCCACCAGGAAGAGGAAATAACCAAAGGCTCAGCGTGCCGTGCCGGAACCAGATTAGGGCCTGAAGCCATCCTGCGGTGTTGCGGCCAGCTCACAAGAAAGCGAGTTGAAGAAAGGAGCTCAGGGGCACTGTAATTCACAAACCTGCAGAGTTATAAATGACAACTATCGTCCAAAAATATACTGAAGTAAGGCTGCCAAGAGGACTTGAAAGCGGGGCAGAATTGCAGGAAACCGATTTCAGGAGGTAGACTGGAATTGCATTGAAAGCATAGGAAAAGAGGCAGAACGTCCACAATGATGCACTTGGTCAAAAAGGGCGTATGCGTTTTTTCCTGAATATATTCAGGAAAAATCGCATACGCCCTTTTTGGCCAACCAAGCAAGCTTGCAAAGGAAATCTGCACTACAATGAAGTCTCACTTCCCCCCGGTCAAAAGGGCCATCTGAAAAAAGTGTAAAATCCAGAAAGGCAGGACAGGCCATGGAGAACTGGGAGCCTTGTTATGCTGATGGGCGGGATGTAAATTGCCAACAGACACTCGGGAGAAGTGTATGGTGTTTCCTGAAACATCTAAAAAACAAAGCAACAGAGCCTAGGGCACTTCCACTTATGGTCCTATAGCTTAGGGAAATTAAAATCAAAAAGACACAGCCACCCCAATGTTTGGGACGCCTCTGTTTACAAGAACCTCGTTTACCGTACAAGTTCAATATCACAGAAAGTGAAAAATGGATAAAGAACTTGTGGTACTTACGTACAATGTAGTATCACTCAGCAGTGAAATCTATGTCATCAGGCCCGTAGCAGCACAATGAGTGGATTCAGGTACGATGATTCTAACTGAAATAAGTCACACAGAAAAAGAAACATCATAAGATATCAGTAATACACGGAATGTAAACTTGGCTACACAGGAACTGAATTACAGAACAGAACAGGGTCTCAAATTTAGAAAACCAACTTATGCTTGTTTAAGGGTAAAGGTGAGTTGGGGTGCTGCATAAAACCAGAGATTGAAATGAGCACAGATAAAGTTCCTTAAGCCAAATATGGAATAGACAAGAGCTACTCCTTGCTCAATGAAATGGACTCAACACCCCATATTAAACGCCTAAGAATGTACCTGACTCTTAAGTATCTTAAAACCTATGGATTGCTATGTCTCCGAAAGAGAATCAAGCATGTGTACAGGGACATAAACGCAGCAGTGATAGGATTGGAGAGGTTCGGTGAGCAAATCAAGACCCTTTGAAGTCATATTGCATGGTACCCATTCCACGGGTTTCAACTACCCAGGTTTAAGGTATTCTTCCTTCAGCTAAAACATGCATGTGGAACCTAGAGTATGATCAACCATGTGATCGGGAGACGTGTTCAAATATGTCTCAGTTTTCGTACCCTGGTACTCGGGTGCAACATTCCAGACGCTTTACTAACACTCTCCCGACTTGGAGAGTCTGTCCCTTTAACCTCCTGTTTGGCCCAGTTTGCAATTTCTGCGGAAGATGAACAGGAATAGCGAGAACCAATGAGAGACTAGCTGGAGGTGTCTGGACGGGCAAATTTAACTCTCATTTCCCACCAGGAAGAGGAAATAACCAAAGGCTCAGCGTGCCGTGCCGGAACCAGATTAGGGCCTGAAGCCATCCTGCGGTGTTGCGGCCAGCTCACAAGAAAGCGAGTTGAAGAAAGGAGCTCAGGGGCACTGTAATTCACAAACCTGCAGAGTTATAAATGACAGCTATCGTCCAAAAATATACTGAAGTAAGGCTGCCAAGAGGACTTGAAAGCGGGGCAGAATTGCAGGAAACCGATTTCAGGAGGTAGACTGGAATTGCATTGAAAGCATAGGAAAAGAGGCAGAACGTCCACAATGATGCACTTGGTCAAAAAGTGCGTATGCGTTTTTTCCTGAATATATTCAGGAAAAATCGCATACGCCCTTTTTGGCCAACCAAGCAAGCTTGCAAAGGAAATCTGCACTACAATGAAGTCTCACTTCCCCCCGGTCAAAAGGGCCATCTGAAAAAAGTGTAAAATCCAGAAAGGCAGGACAGGCCATGGAGAACTGGGAGCCTTGTTATGCTGATGGGCGGGATGTAAATTGCCAACAGACACTCGGGAGAAGTGTATGGTGTTTCCTGAAACATCTAAAAAACAAAGCAACAGAGCCTAGGGCACTTCCACTTATGGTCCTATAGCTTAGGGAAATTAAAATCAAAAAGACACAGCCACCCCAATGTTTGGGACGCCTCTGTTTACAAGAACCTCGTTTACCGTACAAGTTCAATATCACAGAAAGTGAAAAATGGATAAAGAACTTGTGGTACTTACGTACAATGTAGTATCACTCAGCAGTGAAATCTATGTCATCAGGCCCGTAGCAGCACAATGAGTGGATTCAGGTACGATGATTCTAACTGAAATAAGTCACACAGAAAAAGAAACATCATAAGATATCAGTAATACACGGAATGTAAACTTGGCTACACAGGAACTGAATTACAGAACAGAACAGGGTCTCAAATTTAGAAAACCAACTTATGCTTGTTTAAGGGTAAAGGTGAGTTGGGGTGCTGCATAAAACCAGAGATTGAAATGAGCACAGATAAAGTTCCTTAAGCCAAATATGGAATAGACAAGAGCTACTCCTTGCTCAACGAAATGGACTCAACACCCCATATTAAACGCCTAAGAATGTACCTGACTCTTAAGTATCTTAAAACCTATGGATTGCTATGTCTCCGAAAGAGAATCAAGCATGTGTACAGGGACATAAACGCAGCAGTGATAGGATTGGAGAGGTTCGGTGAGCAAATGAAGACCCTTTGAAGTCATATTGCATGGTACCCATTCCACGGGTTTCAACTACCCAGGTTTAAGGTATTCTTCCTTCAGCTAAAACATGCATGTGGAACCTAGAGTATGATCAACCATGTGATCGGGAGACGTGTTCAAATATGTCTCAGTTTTCGTACCCTGGTACTCGGGTGCAACATTCCAGACGCTTTACTAACACTCTCCCGACTTGGAGAGTCAGTCCCTTTAAGCTCCTGTTTGGCCCAGTTTGCAATTTCTGCGGAACATGAACAGGAATAGCGAGAACCAATGAGAGACTAGCTGGAGGTGTCTGGACGGGCAAATTTAACTCTCATTTCCCACCAGGAAGAGGAAATAACCAAAGGCTCAGCGTGCCGTGCCAGAACCAGATTAGGGCCTGAAGCCATCCTGCGGTGTTGCGGCCAGCTCACAAGAAAGCGAGTTGAAGAAAGGAGCTCAGGGGCACTGTAATTCACAAACCTGCAGAGTTATAAATGACAGCTATCGTCCAAAAATATACTGAAGTAAGGCTGCCAAGAGGACTTGAAAGCGGGGCAGAATTGCAGGAAACCGATTTCAGGAGGTAGACTGGAATTGCATTGAAAGCATAGGAAAAGAGGCAGAACGTCCACAATGATGCACTTGGCCAAAAAGGGCGTACGCGTTTTTTCCTGAATATATTCAGGAAAAAACGCGTACGCCCTTTCTGGCCAACCAAGCAAGCTTGCAAAGGAAATCTGCACTACAATGAAGTCTCACTTCCCCCCGGTCAAAAGGGCCATCTGAAAAAAGTGTAAAATCCAGAAAGGCAGGACAGGCCATGGAGAACTGGGAGCCTTGTTATGCTGATGGGCGGGATGTAAATTGCCAACAGACACTCGGGAGAAGTGTATGGTGTTTCCTGAAACATCTAAAAAACAAAGCAACAGAGCCTAGGGCACTTCCACTTATGGTCCTATAGCTTAGGGAAATTAAAATCAAAAAGACACAGCCACCCCAATGTTTGGGACGCCTCTGTTTACAAGAACCTCGTTTACCGTACAAGTTCAATATCACAGAAAGTGAAAAATGGATAAAGAACTTGTGGTACTTACGTACAATGCAGTATCACTCAGCAGTGAAATCTATGTCATCAGGCCCGTAGCAGCACAATGAGTGGATTCAGGTACAATGATTCTAACTGAAATAAGTCACACAGAAAAAGAAACATCATAAGATATCAGTAATACACGGAATGTAAACTTGGCTACACAGGAACTGAATTACAGAACAGAACAGGGTCTCAAATTTAGAAAACCAACTTATGCTTGTTTAAGGGTAAAGGTGAGTTGGGGTGCTGCATAAAACCAGAGATTGAAATGAGCACAGATAAAGTTCCTTAAGCCAAATATGGAATAGACAAGAGCTACTCCTTGCTCAACGAAATGGACTCAACACCGCATATTAAACGCCTAAGAATGTACCTGACTCTTAAGTATCTTAAAACCTATGGATTGCTATGTCTCCGAAAGAGAATCAAGCATGTGTACAGGGACATAAACGCAGCAGTGATAGGATTGGAGAGGTTCGGTGAGCAAATGAAGACCCTTTGAAGTCATATTGCATGGTACCCATTCCACGGGTTTCAACTACCCAGGTTTAAGGTATTCTTCCTTCAGCTAAAACATGCATGTGGAACCTAGAGTATGATCAACCATGTGATCGGGAGACGTGTTCAAATATGTCTCAGTTTTCGTACGCTGGTACTCGGGTGCAACATTCCAGACGCTTTACTAACACTCTCCCGACTTGGAGAGTCAGTCCCTTTAACCTCCTGTTTGGCCCAGTTTGCAATTTCTGCGGAAGATGAACAGGAATAGCGAGAACCAATGAGAGACTAGCTGGAGGTGTCTGGACGGGCAAATTTAACTCTCATTTCCCACCAGGAAGAGGAAATAACCAAAGGCTCAGCGTGCCGTGCCGGAACCAGATTAGGGCCTGAAGCCATCCTGCGGTGTTGCGGCCAGCTCACAAGAAAGCGAGTTGAAGAAAGGAGCTCAGGGGCACTGTAATTCACAAACCTGCAGAGTTATAAATGACAGCTATCGTCCAAAAATATACTGAAGTAAGGCTGCCAAGAGGACTTGAAAGCGGGGCAGAATTGCAGGAAACCGATTTCAGGAGGTAGACTGGAATTGCATTGAAAGCATAGGAAAAGAGGCAGAACGTCCACAATGATGCACTTGGACAAAAAGGGCGTATGCATTTTTTCCTGAATATATTCAGGAAAAATCGCATACGCCCTTTTTGGCCAACCAAGCAAGCTTGCAAAGGAAATCTGCACTACAATGAAGTCTCACTTCCCCCCGGTCAAAAGGGCCATCTGAAAAAAGTGTAAAATCCAGAAAGGCAGGACAGGCCATGGAGAACTGGGAGCCTTGTTATGCTGATGGGCGGGATGTAAATTGCCAACAGACACTCGGGAGAAGTGTATGGTGTTTCCTGAAACATCTAAAAAACAAAGCAACAGAGCCTAGGGCACTTCCACTTATGGTCCTATAGCTTAGGGAAATTAAAATCAAAAAGACACAGCCACCCCAATGTTTGCGACGCCTCTGTTTACAAGAACCTCGTTTACCGTACAAGTTCAATATCACAGAAAGTGAAAAATGGATAAAGAACTTGTGGTACTTACGTACAATGTAGTATCACTCAGCAGTGAAATCTATGTCATCAGGCCCGTAGCAGCACAATGAGTGGATTCAGGTACGATGATTCTAACTGAAATAAGTCACACAGAAAAAGAAACATCATAAGATATCAGTAATACACGGAATGTAAACTTGGCTACACAGGAACTGAATTACAGAACAGAACAGGGTCTCAAATTTAGAAAACCAACTTATGCTTGTTTAAGGGTAAAGGTGAGTTGGGGTGCTGCATAAAACCAGAGATTGAAATGAGCACAGATAAAGTTCCTTAAGCCAAATATGGAATAGACAAGAGCTACTCCTTGCTCAACGAAATGGACTCAACACCCCATATTAAACGCCTAAGAATGTACCTGACTCTTAAGTATCTTAAAACCTATGGATTGCTATGTCTCCGAAAGAGAATCAAGCATGTGTACAGGGACATAAACGCAGCAGTGATAGGATTGGAGAGGTTCGGTGAGCAAATGAAGACCCTTTGAAGTCATATTGCATGGTACCCATTCCACGGGTTTCAACTACCCAGGTTTAAGGTATTCTTCCTTCAGCTAAAACATGCACGTGGAACCTAGAGTATGATCAACCATGTGATCGGGAGACGTGTTCAAATATGTCTCAGTTTTCGTACCCTGGTACTCGGGTGCAACATTCCAGACGCTTTACTAACACTCTCCCGACTTGGAGAGTCAGTCCCTTTAACCTCCTGTTTGGCCCAGTTTGCAATTTCTGCGGAAGATGAACAGGAATAGCGAGAACCAATGAGAGACTAGCTGGAGGTGTCTGGACGGGCAAATTTAACTCTCATTTCCCACCAGGAAGAGGAAATAACCAAAGGCTCAGCGTGCCGTGCCGGAACCAGATTAGGGCCTGAAGCCATCCTGCGGTGTTGCGGCCAGCTCACAAGAAAGCGAGTTGAAGAAAGGAGCTCAGGGGCACTGTAATTCACAAACCTGCAGAGTTATAAATGACAGCTATCGTCCAAAAATATACTGAAGTAAGGCTGCCAAGAGGACTTGAAAGCGGGGCAGAATTGCAGGAAACCGATTTCAGGAGGTAGACTGGAATTGCATTGAAAGCATAGGAAAAGAGGCAGAACGTCCACAATGATGCACTTGGCCAAAAAGGGCGTATGCATTTTTTCCTGAATATATTCAGGAAAAATCGCATACGCCCTTTTTGGCCAACCAAGCAAGCTTGCAAAGGAAATCTGCACTACAATGAAGTCTCACTTCCCCCCGGTCAAAAGGGCCATCTGAAAAAAGTGTAAAATCCAGAAAGGCAGGACAGGCCATGGAGAACTGGGAGCCTTGTTATGCTGATGGGCGGGATGTAAATTGCCAACAGACACTCGGGAGAAGTGTATGGTGTTTCCTGAAACATCTAAAAAACAAAGCAACAGAGCCTAGGGCACTTCCACTTATGGTCCTATAGCTTAGGGAAATTAAAATCAAAAAGACACAGCCACCCCAATGTTTGGGACGCCTCTGTTTACAAGAACCTCGTTTACCGTACAAGTTCAATATCACAGAAAGTGAAAAATGGATAAACAACTTGTGGTACTTACGTACAATGCAGTATCACTCAGCAGTGAAATCTATGTCATCAGGCCCGTAGCAGCACAATGAGTGGATTCAGGTACGATGATTCTAACTGAAATAAGTCACACAGAAAAAGAAACATCATAAGATATCAGTAATACACGGAATGTAAACTTGGCTACACAGGAACTGAATTACAGAACAGAACAGGGTCTCAAATTTAGAAAACCAACTTATGCTTGTTTAAGGGTAAAGGTGAGTTGGGGTGCTGCATAAAACCAGAGATTGAAATGAGCACAGATAAAGTTCCTTAAGCCAAATATGGAATAGACAAGAGCTACTCCTTGCTCAACGAAATGGACTCAACACCCCATATTAAACGCCTAAGAATGTACCTGACTCTTAAGTATCTTAAAACCTATGGATTGCTATGTCTCCGAAAGAGAATCAAGCATGTGTACAGGGACATAAACGCAGCAGTGATAGGATTGGAGAGGTTCGGTGAGCAAATGAAGACCCTTTGAAGTCATATTGCATGGTACCCATTCCACGGGTTTCAACTACCCAGGTTTAAGGTATTCTTCCTTCAGCTAAAACATGCATGTGGAACCTAGAGTATGATCAACCATGTGATCGGGAGACGTGTTCAAATATGTCTCAGTTTTCGTACCCTGGTACTCGGGTGCAACATTCCAGACGCTTTACTAACACTCTCCCGACTTGGAGAGTCAGTCCCTTTAACCTCCTGTTTGGCCCAGTTTGCAATTTCTGCGGAAGATGAACAGGAATAGCGAGAACCAATGAGAGACTAGCTGGAGGTGTCTGGACGGGCAAATTTAACTCTCATTTCCCACCAGGAAGAGGAAATAACCAAAGGCTCAGCGTGCCGTGCCGGAACCAGATTAGGGCCTGAAGCCATCCTGCGGTGTTGCGGCCAGCTCACAAGAAAGCGAGTTGAAGAAAGGAGCTCAGGGGCACTGTAATTCACAAACCTGCAGAGTTATAAATGACAGCTATCGTCCAAAAATATACTGAAGTAAGGCTGCCAAGAGGACTTGAAAGCGGGGCAGAATTGCAGGAAACCGATTTCAGGAGGTAGACTGGAATTGCATTGAAAGCATAGGAAAAGAGGCAGAACGTCCACAATGATGCACTTGGCCAAAAAGGGCGTATGCGTTTTTTCCTGAATATATTCAGGAAAAAACGCGTACGCCCTTTTTGGCCAACCAAGCAAGCTTGCAAAGGAAATCTGCACTACAATGAAGTCTCACTTCCCCCCGGTCAAAAGGGCCATCTGAAAAAAGTGTAAAATCCAGAAAGGCAGGACAGGCCATGGAGAACTGGGAGCCTTGTTATGCTGATGGGCGGGATGTAAATTGCCAACAGACACTCGGGAGAAGTGTATGGTGTTTCCTGAAACATCTAAAAAACAAAGCAACAGAGCCTAGGGCACTTCCACTTATGGTCCTATAGCTTAGGGAAATTAAAATCAAAAAGACACAGCCACCCCAATGTTTGGGACGCCTCTGTTTACAAGAACCTCGTTTACCGTACAAGTTCAATATCACAGAAAGTGAAAAATGGATAAAGAACTTGTGGTACTTACGTACAATGCAGTATCACTCAGCAGTGAAATCTATGTCATCAGGCCCGTAGCAGCACAATGAGTGGATTCAGGTACGATGATTCTAACTGAAATAAGTCACACAGAAAAAGAAACATCATAAGATATCAGTAATACACGGAATGTAAACTTGGCTACACAGGAACTGAATTACAGAACAGAACAGGGTCTCAAATTTAGAAAACCAACTTATGCTTGTTTAAGGGTAAAGGTGAGTTGGGGTGCTGCATAAAACCAGAGATTGAAATGAGCACAGATAAAGTTCCTTAAGCCAAATATGGAATAGACAAGAGCTACTCCTTGCTCAACGAAATGGACTCAACACCGCATATTAAACGCCTAAGAATGTACCTGACTCTTAAGTATCTTAAAACCTATGGATTGCTATGTCTCCGAAAGAGAATCAAGCATGTGTACAGGGACATAAACGCAGCAGTGATAGGATTGGAGAGGTTCGGTGAGCAAATGAAGACCCTTTGAAGTCATATTGCATGGTACCCATTCCACGGGTTTCAACTACCCAGGTTTAAGGTATTCTTCCTTCAGCTAAAACATGCATGTGGAACCTAGAGTATGATCAACCATGTGATCGGGAGACGTGTTCAAATATGTCTCAGTTTTCGTACCCTGGTACTCGGGTGCAACATTCCAGACGCTTTACTAACACTCTCCCGACTTGGAGAGTCAGTCCCTTTAACCTCCTGTTTGGCCCAGTTTGCAATTTCTGCGGAAGATGAACAGGAATAGCGAGAACCAATGAGAGACTAGCTGGAGGTGTCTGGACGGGCAAATTTAACTCTCATTTCCCACTAGGAAGAGGAAATAACCAAAGGCTCAGCGTGCCGTGCCGGAACCAGATTAGGGCCTGAAGCCATCCTGCGGTGTTGTGGCCAGCTCACAAGAAAACGAGTTGAAGAAAGGAGCTCAGGGGCACTGTAATTCACAAACCTGCAGAGTTATAAATGCCAACTATCGTCCAAAAATATACTGAAGTAAGGCTGCCAAGAGGACTTGAAAGCGGGGCAGAATTGCAGGAAACCGATTTCAGGAGGTAGACTGGAATTGCATTGAAAGCATAGGAAAAGAGGCAGAACGTCCACAATGATGCACTTGGCCAAAAAGGGCGTATGCGTTTTTTCCTGAATATATTCAGGAAAAAACGCATACGCCCTTTTTGGCCAACCAAGCAAGCTTGCAAAGGAAATCTGCACTACAATGAAGTCTCACTTCCCCCCGGTCAAAAGGGCCATCTGAAAAAAGTGTAAAATCCAGAAAGGCAGGACAGGCCATGGAGAACTGGGAGCCTTGTTATGCTGATGGGCGGGATGTAAATTGCCAACAGACACTCGGGAGAAGTGTATGGTGTTTCCTGAAACATCTAAAAAACAAAGCAACAGAGCCTAGGGCACTTCCACTTATGGTCCTATAGCTTAGGGAAATTAAAATCAAAAAGACACAGCCACCCCAATGTTTGGGACGCCTCTGTTTACAAGAACCTCGTTTACCGTACAAGTTCAATATCACAGAAAGTGAAAAATGGATAAAGAACTTGTGGTACTTACGTACAATGCAGTATCACTCAGCAGTGAAATCTATGTCATCAGGCCCGTAGCAGCACAATGAGTGGATTCAGGTATGATGATTCTAACTGAAATAAGTCACACAGAAAAAGAAACATCATAAGATATCAGTAATACACGGAATGTAAACTTGGCTACACAGGAACTGAATTACAGAACAGAACAGGGTCTCAAATTTAGAAAACCAACTTATGCTTGTTTAAGGGTAAAGGTGAGTTGGGGTGCTGCATAAAACCAGAGATTGAAATGAGCACAGATAAAGTTCCTTAAGCCAAATATGGAATAGACAAGAGCTACTCCTTGCTCAACGAAATGGACTCAACACCGCATATTAAACGCCTAAGAATGTACCTGACTCTTAAGTATCTTAAAACCTATGGATTGCTATGTCTCCGAAAGAGAATCAAGCATGTGTACAGGGACATAAACGCAGCAGTGATAGGATTGGAGAGGTTCGGTGAGCAAATGAAGACCCTTTGAAGTCATATTGCATGGTACCCATTCCACGGGTTTCAAATACCCAGGTTTAAGGTATTCTTCCTTCAGCTAAAACATGCATGTGGAACCTAGAGTATGATCAACCATGTGATCGGGAGACGTGTTCAAATATGTCTCAGTTTTCGTACCCTGGTACTCGGGTGCAACATTCCAGACGCTTTACTAACACTCTCCCGACTTGGAGAGTCAGTCCCTTTAACCTCCTGTTTGGCCCAGTTTGCAATTTCTGCGGAAGATGAACAGGAATAGCGAGAACCAATGAGAGACTAGCTGGAGGTGTCTGGACGGGCAAATTTAACTCTCATTTCCCACCAGGAAGAGGAAATAACCAAAGGCTCAGCGTGCCGTGCTGGAACCAGATTAGGGCCTGAAGCCATCCTGCGGTCTTGCGGCCAGCTCACAAGAAAACGAGTTGAAGAAAGGAGCTCAGGGGCACTGTAATTCACAAACCTGCAGAGTTATAAATGACAACTATCGTCCAAAAATATACTGAAGTAAGGCTGCCAAGAGGACTTGAAAGCGGGGCAGAATTGCAGGAAACCGATTTCAGGAGGTAGACTGGAATTGCATTGAAAGCATAGGAAAAGAGGCAGAACGTCCACAATGATGCACTTGGCCAGAAAGGGCGTATGCGTTTTTTCCTGAATATATTCAGGAAAAAACGCGTACGCCCTTTTTGGCCAACCAAGCAAGCTTGCAAAGGAAATCTGCACTACAATGAAGTCTCACTTCCCCCCGGTCAAAAGGGCCATCTGAAAAAAGTGTAAAATCCAGAAAGGCAGGACAGGCCATGGAGAACTGGGAGCCTTGTTATGCTGATGGGCGGGATGTAAATTGCCAACAGACACTCGGGAGAAGTGTATGGTGTTTCCTGAAACATCTAAAAAACAAAGCAACAGAGCCTAGGGCACTTCCACTTATGGTCCTATAGCTTAGGGAAATTAAAATCAAAAAGACACAGCCACCCCAATGTTTGGGACGCCTCTGTTTACAAGAACCTCGTTTACCGTACAAGTTCAATATCACAGAAAGTGAAAAATGGATAAAGAACTTGTGGTACTTACGTACAATGCAGTATCACTCAGCAGTGAAATCTATGTCATCAGGCCCGTAGCAGCACAATGAGTGGATTCAGGTATGATGATTCTAACTGAAATAAGTCACACAGAAAAAGAAACATCATAAGATATCAGTAATACACGGAATGTAAACTTGGCTACACAGGAACTGAATTACAGAACAGAACAGGGTCTCAAATTTAGAAAACCAACTTATGCTTGTTTAAGGGTAAAGGTGAGTTGGGGTGCTGCATAAAACCAGAGATTGAAATGAGCACAGATAAAGTTCCTTAAGCCAAATATGGAATAGACAAGAGCTACTCCTTGCTCAACGAAATGGACTCAACACCGCATATTAAACGCCTAAGAATGTACCTGACTCTTAAGTATCTTAAAACCTATGGATTGCTATGTCTCCGAAAGAGAATCAAGCATGTGTACAGGGACATAAACGCAGCAGTGATAGGATTGGAGAGGTTCGGTGAGCAAATGAAGACCCTTTGAAGTCATATTGCATGGTACCCATTCCACGGGTTTCAAATACCCAGGTTTAAGGTATTCTTCCTTCAGCTAAAACATGCATGTGGAACCTAGAGTATGATCAACCATGTGATCGGGAGACGTGTTCAAATATGTCTCAGTTTTCGTACCCTGGTACTCGGGTGCAACATTCCAGACGCTTTACTAACACTCTCCCGACTTGGAGAGTCAGTCCCTTTAACCTCCTGTTTGGCCCAGTTTGCAATTTCTGCGGAAGATGAACAGGAATAGCGAGAACCAATGAGAGACTAGCTGGAGGTGTCTGGACGGGCAAATTTAACTCTCATTTCCCACCAGGAAGAGGAAATAACCAAAGGCTCAGCGTGCCGTGCCGGAACCAGATTAGGGCCTGAAGCCATCCTGCGGTGTTGCGGCCAGCTCACAAGAAAGCGAGTTGAAGAAAGGAGCTCAGGGGCACTGTAATTCACAAACCTGCAGAGTTATAAATGCCAACTATCGTCCAAAAATATACTGAAGTAAGGCTGCCAAGAGGACTTGAAAGCGGGGCAGAATTGCAGGAAACCGATTTCAGGAGGTAGACTGGAATTGCATTGAAAGCATAGGAAAAGAGGCAGAACGTCCACAATGATGCACTTGGCCAAAAAGGGCGTATGCGTTTTTTCCTGAATATATTCAGGAAAAAACGCATACGCCCTTTTTGGCCAACCAAGCAATCTTGCAAAGGAAATCTGCACTACAATGAAGTCTCACTTCCCCCCGGTCAAAAGGGCCATCTGAAAAAAGTGTAAAATCCAGAAAGGCAGGACAGGCCATGGAGAACTGGGAGCCTTGTTATGCTGATGGGCGGGATGTAAATTGCCAACAGACACTCGGGAGAAGTGTATGGTGTTTCCTGAAACATCTAAAAAACAAAGCAACAGAGCCTAGGGCACTTCCACTTATGGTCCTATAGCTTAGGGAAATTAAAATCAAAAAGACACAGCCACCCCAATGTTTGGGACGCCTCTGTTTACAAGAACCTCGTTTACCGTACAAGTTCAATATCACAGAAAGTGAAAAATGGATAAAGAACTTGTGGTACTTACGTACAATGCAGTATCACTCAGCAGTGAAATCTATGTCATCAGGCCCGTAGCAGCACAATGAGTGGATTCAGGTACGATGATTCTAACTGAAATAAGTCACACAGAAAAAGAAACATCATAAGATATCAGTAATACACGGAATGTAAACTTGGCTACACAGGAACTGAATTACAGAACAGAACAGGGTCTCAAATTTAGAAAACCAACTTATGCTTGTTTAAGGGTAAAGGTGAGTTGGGGTGCTGCATAAAACCAGAGATTGAAATGAGCACAGATAAAGTTCCTTAAGCCAAATATGGAATAGACAAGAGCTACTCCTTGCTCAACGAAATGGACTCAACACCGCATATTAAACGCCTAAGAATGTACCTGACTCTTAAGTATCTTAAAACCTATGGATTGCTATGTCTCCGAAAGAGAATCAAGCATGTGTACAGGGACATAAACGCAGCAGTGATAGGATTGGAGAGGTTCGGTGAGCAAATGAAGACCCTTTGAAGTCATATTGCATGGTACCCATTCCACGGGTTTCAAATACCCAGGTTTAAGGTATTCTTCCTTCAGCTAAAACATGCATGTGGAACCTAGAGTATGATCAACCATGTGATCGGGAGACGTGTTCAAATATGTCTCAGTTTTCGTACCCTGGTACTCGGGTGCAACATTCCAGACGCTTTACTAACACTCTCCCGACTTGGAGAGTCAGTCCCTTTAACCTCCTGTTTGGCCCAGTTTGCAATTTCTGCGGAAGATGAACAGGAATAGCGAGAACCAATGAGAGACTAGCTGGAGGTGTCTGGACGGGCAAATTTAACTCTCATTTCCCACCAGGAAGAGGAAATAACCAAAGGCTCAGCGTGCCGTGCCGGAACCAGATTAGGGCCTGAAGCCATCCTGCGGTGTTGCGGCCAGCTCACAAGAAAGCGAGTTGAAGAAAGGAGCTCAGGGGCACTGTAATTCACAAACCTGCAGAGTTATAAATGCCAACTGTCGTCCAAAAATATACTGAAGTAAGGCTGCCAAGAGGACTTGAAAGCGGGGCAGAATTGCAGGAAACCGATTTCAGGAGGTAGACTGGAATTGCATTGAAAGCATAGGAAAAGAGGCAGAACGTCCACAATGATGCACTTGGCCAAAAAGGGCGTACGCGTTTTTTCCTGAATATATTCAGGAAAAAACGCGTACGCCCTTTTTGGCCAACCAAGCAAGCTTGCAAAGGAAATCTGCACTACAATGAAGTCTCACTTCCCCCCGGTCAAAAGGGCCATCTGAAAAAAGTGTAAAATCCAGAAAGGCAGGACAGGCCATGGAGAACTGGGAGCCTTGTTATGCTGATGGGCGGGATGTAAACTGCCAACAGACACTCGGGAGAAGTGTATGGTGTTTCCTGAAACATCTAAAAAAGAAAGCAACAGAGCCTAGGGCACTTCCACTTATGGTCCTATAGTTTAGGGAAATTAAAATCAAAAAGACACAGCCACCCCAATGTTTGGGACGCCTCTGTTTACAAGAACCTCGTTTACCGTACAAGTGCAATATCACAGAAAGTGAAAAATGGATAAAGAACTTGTGGTACTTACGTACAATGCAGTATCACTCAGCAGTGAAATCTATGTCATCAGGCCCGTAGCAGCACAATGAGTGGATTCAGGTATGATGATTCTAACTGAAATAAGTCACACAGAAAAAGAAACATCATAAGATATCAGTAATACACGGAATGTAAACTTGGCTACACAGGAACTGAATTACAGAACAGAACAGGGTCTCAAATTTAGAAAACCAACTTATGCTTGTTTAAGGGTAAAGGTGAGTTGGGGTGCTGCATAAAACCAGAGATTGAAATGAGCACAGATAAAGTTCCTTAAGCCAAATATGGAATAGACAAGAGCTACTCCTTGCTCAACGAAATGGACTCAACACCGCATATTAAACGCCTAAGAATGTACCTGACTCTTAAGTATCTTAAAACCTATGGATTGCTATGTCTCCGAAAGAGAATCAAGCATGTGTACAGGGACATAAACACAGCAGTGATAGGATTGGAGAGGTTCGGTGAGCAAATGAAGACCCTTTGAAGTCATATTGCATGGTACCCATTCCACGGGTTTCAACTACCCAGGTTTAAGGTATTCTTCCTTCAGCTAAAACATGCATGTGGAACCTAGAGTATGATCAACCATGTGATCGGGAGACGTGTTCAAATATGTCTCAGTTTTCGTACCCTGGTACTCGGGTGCAACATTCCAGACGCTTTACTAACACTCTCCCGACTTGGAGAGTCAGTCCCTTTAACCTCCTGTTTGGCCCAGTTTGCAATTTCTGCGGAAGATGAACAGGAATAGCGAGAACCAATGAGAGACTAGCTGGAGGTGTCTGGACGGGCAAATTTAACTCTCATTTCCCACCAAGAAGAGGAAATAACCAAAGGCTCAGCGTGCCGTGCCGGAACCAGATTAGGGCCTGAAGCCATCCTGCGGTGTTGCGGCCAGCTCACAAGAAAACGAGTTGAAGAAAGGAGCTCAGGGGCACTGTAATTCACAAACCTGCAGAGTTATAAATGACAACTATCGTCCAAAAATATACTGAAGTAAGGCTGCCAAGAGGACTTGAAAGCGGGGCAGAATTGCAGGAAACCGATTTCAGGAGGTAGACTGGAATTGCATTGAAAGCATAGGAAAAGAGGCAGAACGTCCACAATGATGCACTTGGCCAAAAAGGGCGTATGCGTTTTTTCCTGAATATATTCAGGAAAAAACGCATACGCCCTTTTTGGCCAACCAAGCAAGCTTGCAAAGGAAATCTGCACTACAATGAAGTCTCACTTCCCCCCGGTCAAAAGGGCCATCTGAAAAAAGTGTAAAATCCAGAAAGGCAGGACAGGCCATGGAGAACTGGGAGCCTTGTTATGCTGATGGGCGGGATGTAAATTGCCAACAGACACTCGGGAGAAGTGTATGGTGTTTCCTGAAACATCTAAAAAACAAAGCAACAGAGCCTAGGGCACTTCCACTTATGGTCCTATAGCTTAGGGAAATTAAAATCAAAAAGACACAGCCACCCCAATGTTTGGGACGCCTCTGTTTACAAGAACCTCGTTTACCGTACAAGTTCAATATCACAGAAAGTGAAAAATGGATAAAGAACTTGTGGTACTTACGTACAATGCAGTATCACTCAGCAGTGAAATCTATGTCATCAGGCCCGTAGCAGCACAATGAGTGGATTCAGGTACGATGATTCTAACTGAAATAAGTCACACAGAAAAAGAAACATCATAAGATATCAGTAATACACGGAATGTAAACTTGGCTACACAGGAACTGAATTACAGAACAGAACAGGGTCTCAAATTTAGAAAACCAACTTATGCTTGTTTAAGGGTAAAGGTGAGTTGGGGTGCTGCATAAAACCAGAGATTGAAATGAGCACAGATAAAGTTCCTTAAGCCAAATATGGAATAGACAAGAGCTACTCCTTGCTCAACGAAATGGACTCAACACCGCATATTAAACGCCTAAGAATGTACCTGACTCTTAAGTATCTTAAAACCTATGGATTGCTATGTCTCCGAAAGAGAATCAAGCATGTGTACAGGGACATAAACGCAGCAGTGATAGGATTGGAGAGGTTCGGTGAGCAAATGAAGACCCTTTGAAGTCATATTGCATGGTACCCATTCCACGGGTTTCAACTACCCAGGTTTAAGGTATTCTTCCTTCAGCTAAAACATGCATGTGGAACCTAGAGTATGATCAACCATGTGATCGGGAGACGTGTTCAAATATGTCTCAGTTTTCGTACCCTGGTACTCGGGTGCAACATTCCAGACGCTTTACTAACACTCTCCCGACTTGGAGAGTCAGTCCCTTTAACCTCCTGTTTGGCCCAGTTTGCAATTTCTGCGGAAGATGAACAGGAATAGCGAGAACCAATGAGAGACTAGCTGGAGGTGTCTGGACGGGCAAATTTAACTCTCATTTCCCACCAGGAAGAGGAAATAACCAAAGGCTCAGCGTGCCGTGCCGGAACCAGATTAGGGCCTGAAGCCATCCTGCGGTGTTGCGGCCAGCTCACAAGAAAACGAGTTGAAGAAAGGAGCTCAGGGGCACTGTAATTCACAAACCTGCAGAGTTATAAATGGCAACTATCGTCCAAAAATATACTGAAGTAAGGCTGCCAAGAGGACTTGAAAGCGGGGCAGAATTGCAGGAAACCGATTTCAGGAGGTAGACTGGAATTGCATTGAAAGCATAGGAAAAGAGGCAGAACGTCCACAATGATGCACTTGGCCAGAAAGGGCGTATGCGTTTTTTCCTGAATATATTCAGGAAAAAACACATACGCCCTTTTTGGCCAACCAAGCAAGCTTGCAAAGGAAATCTGCACTACAATGAAGTCTCACTTCCCCCCAGTCAAAAGGGCCATCTGAAAAAAGTGTAAAATCCAGAAAGGCAGGACAGGCCATGGAGAACTGGGAGCCTTGTTATGCTGATGGGCGGGATGTAAATTGCCAACAGACACTCGGGAGAAGTGTATGGTGTTTCCTGAAACATCTAAAAAACAAAGCAACAGAGCCTAGGGCACTTCCACTTATGGTCCTATAGCTTAGGGAAATTAAAATCAAAAAGATACAGCCACCCCAATGTTTGGGACGCCTCTGTTTACAAGAACCTCGTTTACCGTACAAGTTCAATATCACAGAAAGTGAAAAATGGATAAAGAACTTGTGGTACTTACGTACAATGCAGTATCACTCAGCAGTGAAATCTATGTCATCAGGCCCGTAGCAGCACAATGAGTGGATTCAGGTACGATGATTCTAACTGAAATAAGTCACACAGAAAAAGAAACATCATAAGATATCAGTAATACACGGAATGTAAACTTGGCTACACAGGAACTGAATTACAGAACAGAACAGGGTCTCAAATTTAGAAAACCAACTTATGCTTGTTTAAGGGTAAAGGTGAGTTGGGGTGCTGCATAAAACCAGAGATTGAAATGAGCACAGATAAAGTTCCTTAAGCCAAATATGGAATAGACAAGAGCTACTCCTTGCTCAACGAAATGGACTCAACACCGCATATTAAACGCCTAAGAATGTACCTGACTCTTAAGTATCTTAAAACCTATGGATTGCTATGTCTCCGAAAGAGAATCAAGCATGTGTACAGGGATATAAACGCAGCAGTGATAGGATTTTAGAGGTTCGGTGAGCAAATGAAGACCCTTTGAAGTCATATTGCATGGTACCCATTCCACGCGTTTCAACTACCCAGGTTTAAGGTATTCTTCCTTCAGCTAAAACATGCATGTGGAACCTAGAGTATGATCAACCATGTGATCGGGAGACGTGTTCAAATATGTCTCAGTTTTCGTACCCTGGTACTCGGGTGCAACATTCCAGACGCTTTACTAACACTCTCCCGACTTGGAGAGTCAGTCCCTTTAACCTCCTGTTTGGCCCAGTTTGCAATTTCTGCGGAAGATGAACAGGAATAGCGAGAACCAATGAGAGACTAGCTGGAGGTGTCTGGACGGGCAAATTTAACTCTCATTTCCCACCAGGAAGAGGAAATAACCAAAGGCTCAGCGTGCCGTGCCGGAACCAGATTAGGGCCTGAAGCCATCCTGCGGTGTTGCGGCCAGCTCACAAGAAAACGAGTTGAAGAAAGGAGCTCAGGGGCACTGTAATTCACAAACCTGCAGAGTTATAAATGACAACTATCGTCCAAAAATATACTGAAGTAAGGCTGCCAAGAGGACTTGAAAGCGGGGCAGAATTGCAGGAAACCGATTTCAGGAGGTAGACTGGAATTGCATTGAAAGCATAGGAAAAGAGGCAGAACGTCCACAATGATGCACTTGGCCAGAAAGGGCGTATGCGTTTTTTCCTGAATATATTCAGGAAAAAACGCGTACGCCCTTTTTGGCCAACCAAGCAAGCTTGCAAAGGAAATCTGCACTACAATGAAGTCTCACTTCCCCCCGGTCAAAAGGGCCATCTGAAAAAAGTGTAAAATCCAGAAAGGCAGGACAGGCCATGGAGAACTGGGAGCCTTGTTATGCTGATGGGCGGGATGTAAACTGCCAACAGACACTCGGGAGAAGTGTATGGTGTTTCCTGAAACATCTAAAAAAGAAAGCAACAGAGCCTAGAGCACTTCCACTTATGGTCCTATAGTTTAGGGAAATTAAAATCAAAAAGACACAGCCACCCCAATGTTTGGGACGCCTCTGTTTACAAGAACCTCGTTTACCGTACAAGTGCAATATCACAGAAAGTGAAAAATGGATAAAGAACTTGTGGTACTTACGTACAATGCAGTATCACTCAGCAGTGAAATCTATGTCATCAGGCCCGTAGCAGCACAATGAGTGGATTCAGGTATGATGATTCTAACTGAAATAAGTCAAACAGAAAAAGAAACATCATAAGATATCAGTAATACACGGAATGTAAACTTGGCTACACAGGAACTGAATTACAGAACAGAACAGGGTCTCAAATTTAGAAAACCAACTTATGCTTGTTTAAGGGTAAAGGTGAGTTGGGGTGCTGCATAAAACCAGAGATTGAAATGAGCACAGATAAAGTTCCTTAAGCCAAATATGGAATAGACAAGAGCTACTCCTTGCTCAACGAAATGGACTCAACACCGCATATTAAACGCCTAAGAATGTACCTGACTCTTAAGTATCTTAAAACCTATGGATTGCTATGTCTCCGAAAGAGAATCAAGCATGTTTACAGGGACATAAACGCAGCAGTGATAGGATTGGAGAGGTTCGGTGAGCAAATGAAGACCCTTTGAAGTCATATTGCATGGTACCCATTCCACGGGTTTCAACTACCCAGGTTTAAGGTATTCTTCCTTCAGCTAAAACATGCATGTGGAACCTAGAGTATGATCAACCATGTGATCGGGAGACGTGTTCAAATATGTCTCAGTTTTCGTACCCTGGTACTCGGGTGCAACATTCCAGACGCTTTACTAACACTCTCCCGACTTGGAGAGTCAGTCCCTTTAACCTCCTGTTTGGCCCAGTTTGCAATTTCTGCGGAAGATGAACAGGAATAGCGAGAACCAATGAGAGACTAGCTGGAGGTGTCTGGACGGGCAAATTTAACTCTCATTTCCCACCAGGAAGAGGAAATAACCAAAGGCTCAGCGTGCCGTGCCGGAACCAGATTAGGGCCTGAAGCCATCCTGCGGTGTTGCGGCCAGCTCACAAGAAAACGAGTTGAAGAAAGGAGCTCAGGGGCACTGTAATTCACAAACCTGCAGAGTTATAAATGACAACTATCGTCCAAAAATATACTGAAGTAAGGCTGCCAAGAGGACTTGAAAGCGGGGCAGAATTGCAGGAAACCGATTTCAGGAGGTAGACTGGAATTGCATTGAAAGCATAGGAAAAGAGGCAGAACGTCCACAATGATGCACTTGGCCAGAAAGGGCGTATGCGTTTTTTCCTGAATATATTCAGGAAAAAACGCATACGCCCTTTTTGGCCAACCAAGCAAGCTTGCAAAGGAAATCTGCACTACAATGAAGTCTCACTTCCCCCCGGTCAAAAGGGCCATCTGAAAAAAGTGTAAAATCCAGAAAGGCAGGACAGGCCATGGAGAACTGGGAGCCTTGTTATGCTGATGGGCGGGATGTAAATTGCCAACAGACACTCGGGAGAAGTGTATGGTGTTTCCTGAAACATCTAAAAAACAAAGCAACAGAGCCTAGGGCACTTCCACTTATGGTCCTATAGCTTAGGGAAATTAAAATCAAAAAGATACAGCCACCCCAATGTTTGGGACGCCTCTGTTTACAAGAACCTCGTTTACCGTACAAGTTCAATATCACAGAAAGTGAAAAATGGATAAAGAACTTGTGGTACTTACGTACAATGCAGTATCACTCAGCAGTGAAATCTATGTCATCAGGCCCGTAGCAGCACAATGAGTGGATTCAGGTACGATGATTCTAACTGAAATAAGTCACACAGAAAAAGAAACATCATAAGATATCAGTAATACACGGAATGTAAACTTGGCTACACAGGAACTGAATTACAGAACAGAACAGGGTCTCAAATTTAGAAAACCAACTTATGCTTGTTTAAGGGTAAAGGTGAGTTGGGGTGCTGCATAAAACCAGAGATTGAAATGAGCACAGATAAAGTTCCTTAAGCCAAATATGGAATAGACAAGAGCTACTCCTTGCTCAACGAAATGGACTCAACACCGCATATTAAACGCCTAAGAATGTACCTGACTCTTAAGTATCTTAAAACGTATGGATTGCTATGTCTCCGAAAGAGAATCAAGCATGTGTACAGGGACATAAACGCAGCAGTGATAGGATTGGAGAGGTTCGGTGAGCAAATGAAGACCCTTTGAAGTCATATTGCGTGGTACCCATTCCACGGGTTTCAACTACCCAGGTTTAAGGTATTCTTCCTTCAGCTAAAACATGCACGTGGAACCTAGAGTATGATCAACCATGTGATCGGGAGACGTGTTCAAATATGTCTCAGTTTTCGTACCCTGGTACTCGGGTGCAACATTCCAGACGCTTTACTAACACTCTCCCGACTTGGAGAGTCAGTCCCTTTAACCTCCTGTTTGGCCCAGTTTGCAATTTCTGCGGAAGATGAACAGGAATAGCGAGAACCAATGAGAGACTAGCTGGAGGTGTCTGGACGGGCAAATTTAACTCTCATTTCCCACCAGGAAGAGGAAATAACCAAAGGCTCAGCGTGCCGTGCCGGAACCAGATTAGGGCCTGAAGCCATCCTGCGGTGTTGCGGCCAGCTCACAAGAAAACGAGTTGAAGAAAGGAGCTCAGGGGCACTGTAATTCACAAACCTGCAGAGTTATAAATGACAGCTATCGTCCAAAAATATACTGAAGTAAGGCTGCCAAGAGGACTTGAAAGCGGGACAGAATTGCAGGAAACCGATTTCAGGAGGTAGACTGGAATTGCATTGAAAGCATAGGAAAAGAGGCAGAACGTCCACAATGATGCACTTGGCCAGAAAGGGCGTATGCGTTTTTTCCTGAATATATTCAGGAAAAAACGCATACGCCCTTTTTGGCCAACCAAGCAAGCTTGCAAAGGAAATCTGCACTACAATGAAGTCTCACTTCCCCCCGGTCAAAAGGGCCATCTGAAAAAAGTGTAAAATCCAGAAAGGCAGGACAGGCCATGGAGAACTGGGAGCCTTGTTATGCTGATGGGCGGGATGTAAATTGCCAACAGACACTCGGGAGAAGTGTATGGTGTTTCCTGAAACATCTAAAAAACAAAGCAACAGAGCCTAGGGCACTTCCACTTATGGTCCTATAGCTTAGGGAAATTAAAATCAAAAAGATACAGCCACCCCAATGTTTGGGACGCCTCTGTTTACAAGAACCTCGTTTACCGTACAAGTTCAATATCACAGAAAGTGAAAAATGGATAAAGAACTTGTGGTACTTACGTACAATGCAGTATCACTCAGCAGTGAAATCTATGTCATCAGGCCCGTAGCAGCACAATGAGTGGATTCAGGTACGATGATTCTAACTGAAATAAGTCACACAGAAAAAGAAACATCATAAGATATCAGTAATACACGGAATGTAAACTTGGCTACACAGGAACTGAATTACAGAACAGAACAGGGTCTCAAATTTAGAAAACCAACTTATGCTTGTTTAAGGGTAAAGGTGAGTTGGGGTGCTGCATAAAACCAGAGATTGAAATGAGCACAGATAAAGTTCCTTAAGCCAAATATGGAATAGACAAGAGCTACTCCTTGCTCAACGAAATGGACTCAACACCGCATATTAAACGCCTAAGAATGTACCTGACTCTTAAGTATCTTAAAACCTATGGATTGCTATGTCTCCGAAAGAGAATCAAGCATGTGTACAGGGACATAAACGCAGCAGTGATAGGATTGGAGAGGTTTGGTGAGCAAATGAAGACCCTTTGAAGTCATATTGCATGGTACCCATTCCACGGGTTTCAAATACCCAGGTTTAAGGTATTCTTCCTTCAGCTAAAACATGCATGTGGAACCTAGAGTATGATCAACCATGTGATCGGGAGACGTGTTCAAATATGTCTCAGTTTTCGTACCCTGGTACTCGGGTGCAACATTCCAGACGCTTTACTAACACTCTCCCGACTTGGAGAGTCAGTCCCTTTAACCTCCTGTTTGGCCCAGTTTGCAATTTCTGCGGAAGATGAACAGGAATAGCGAGAACCAATGAGAGACTAGCTGGAGGTGTCTGGACGGGCAAATTTAACTCTCATTTCCCACCAGGAAGAGGAAATAACCAAAGGCTCAGCGTGCCGTGCCGGAAGCAGATTAGGGCCTGAAGCCATCCTGCGGTGTTGCGGCCAGCTCACAAGAAAACGAGTTGAAGAAAGGAGCTCAGGGCCACTGTAATTCACAAACCTGCAGAGTTATAAATGACAACTATCGTCCAAAAATATACTGAAGTAAGGCTGCCAAGAGGACTTGAAAGCGGGGCAGAATTGCAGGAAACCGATTTCAGGAGGTAGACTGGAATTGCATTGAAAGCATAGGAAAAGAGGCAGAACGTCCACAATGATGCACTTGGCCAAAAAGGGCGTATGCGTTTTTTCCTGAATATATTCAGGAAAAAACGCATACGCCCTTTTTGGCCAACCAAGCAAGCTTGCAAAGGAAATCTGCACTACAATGAAGTCTCACTTCCCCCCGGTCAAAAGGGCCATCTGAAAAAAGTGTAAAATCCAGAAAGGCAGGACAGGCCATGGAGAACTGGGAGCCTTGTTATGCTGATGGGCGGGATGTAAACTGCCAACAGACACTCGGGAGAAGTGTATGGTGTTTCCTGAAACATCTAAAAAACAAAGCAACAGAGCCTAGGGCACTTCCACTTATGGTCCTATAGCTTAGGGAAATTAAAATCAAAAAGACACAGCCACCCCAATGTTTGGGACGCCTCTGTTTACAAGAACCTCGTTTACCGTACAAGTTCAATATCACAGAAAGTGAAAAATGGATAAAGAACTTGTGGTACTTACGTACAATGCAGTATCACTCAGCAGTGAAATCTATGTCATCAGGCCCGTAGCAGCACAATGAGTGGATTCAGGTACGATGATTCTAACTGAAATAAGTCACACAGAAAAAGAAACATCATAAGATATCAGTAATACACGGAATGTAAACTTGGCTACACAGGAACTGAATTACAGAACAGAACAGGGTCTCAAATTTAGAAAACCAACTTATGCTTGTTTAAGGGTAAAGGTGAGTTGGGGTGCTGCATAAAACCAGAGATTGAAATGAGCACAGATAAAGTTCCTTAAGCCAAATATGGAATAGACAAGAGCTACTCCTTGCTCAACGAAATGGACTCAACACCGCATATTAAACGCCTAAGAATGTACCTGACTCTTAAGTATCTTAAAACCTATGGATTGCTATGTCTCCGAAAGAGAATCAAGCATGTGTACAGGGACATAAACGCAGCAGTGATAGGATTGGAGAGGTTCGGTGAGCAAATGAAGACCCTTTGAAGTCATATTGCATGGTACCCATTCCACGGGTTTCAACTACCCAGGTTTAAGGTATTCTTCCTTCAGCTAAAACATGCATGTGGAACCTAGAGTATGATCAACCATGTGATCGGGAGACGTGTTCAAATATGTCTCAGTTTTCGTACCCTGGTACTCGGGTGCAACATTCCAGACGCTTTACTAACACTCTCCCGACTTGGAGAGTCAGTCCCTTTAACCTCCTGTTTGGCCCAGTTTGCAATTTCTGCGGAAGATGAACAGGAATAGCGAGAACCAATGAGAGACTAGCTGGAGGTGTCTGGACGGGCAAATTTAACTCTCATTTCCCACCAGAAAGAGGAAATAACCAAAGGCTCAGCGTGCCGTGCCGGAACCAGATTAGGGCCTGAAGCCATCCTGCGGTGTTGCGGCCAGCTCACAAGAAAACGAGTTGAAGAAAGGAGCTCAGGGGCACTGTAATTCACAAACCTGCAGAGTTATAAATGACAGCTATCGTCCAAAAATATACTGAAGTAAGGCTGCCAAGAGGACTTGAAAGCGGGGCAGAATTGCAGGAAACCAATTTCAGGAGGTAGACTGGAATTGCATTGAAAGCATAGGAAAAGAGGCAGAACGTCCACAATGATGCACTTGGCCAAAAAGGGCGTATGCGTTTTTTCCTGAATATATTCAGGAAAAAACGCATACGCCCTTTTTGGCCAACCAAGCAAGCTTGCAAAGGAAATCTGCACTACAATGAAGTCTCACTTCCCCCCGGTCAAAAGGGCCATCTGAAAAAAGTGTAAAATCCAGAAAGGCAGGACAGGCCATGGAGAACTGGAAGCCTTGTTATGCTGATGGGCGGGATGTAAACTGCCAACTGACACTCGGGAGAAGTGTATGGTGTTTCCTGAAACATCTAAAAAACAAAGCAACAGAGCCTAGGGCACTTCCACTTATGGTCCTATAGCTTAGGGAAATTAAAATCAAAAAGACACAGCCACCCCAATGTTTGGGACGCCTCTGTTTACAAGAACCTCGTTTACCGTACAAGTTCAATATCACAGAAAGTGAAAAATGGATAAAGAACTTGTGGTACTTACGTACAATGCAGTATCACTCAGCAGTGAAATCTATGTCATCAGGCCCGTAGCAGCACAATGAGTGGATTCAGGTACGATGATTCTAACTGAAATAAGTCACACAGAAAAAGAAACATCATAAGATATCAGTAATACACGGAATGTAAACTTGGCTACACAGGAACTGAATTACAGAACAGAACAGGGTCTCAAATTTAGAAAACCAACTTATGCTTGTTTAAGGGTAAAGGTGAGTTGGGGTGCTGCATAAAACCAGAGATTGAAATGAGCACAGATAAAGTTCCTTAAGCCAAATATGGAATAGACAAGAGCTACTCCTTGCTCAACGAAATGGACTCAACACCCCATATTAAACGCCTAAGAATGTACCTGACTCTTAAGTATCTTAAAACCTATGGATTGCTATGTCTCCGAAAGAGAATCAAGCATGTGTACAGGGACATAAACGCAGCAGTGATAGGATTGGAGAGGTTCGGTGAGCAAATGAAGACCCTTTGAAGTCATATTGCATGGTACCCATTCCACGGGTTTCAACTACCCAGGTTTAAGGTATTCTTCCTTCAGCTAAAACATGCATGTGGAACCTAGAGTATGATCAACCATGTGATCGGGAGACGTGTTCAAATATGTCTCAGTTTTCGTACCCTGGTACTCGGGTGCAACATTCCAGACGCTTTACTAACACTCTCCCGACCTGGAGAGTCTGTCCCTTTAACCTCCTGTTTGGCCCAGTTTGCAATTTCTGCGGAAGATGAACAGGAATAGCGAGAACCAATGAGAGACTAGCTGGAGGTGTCTGGACGGGCAAATTTAACTCTCATTTCCCACCAGGAAGAGGAAATAACCAAAGGCTCAGCGTGCCGTGCCGGAACCAGATTAGGGCCTGAAGCCATCCTGCGGTGTTGCGGCCAGCTCACAAGAAAACGAGTTGAAGAAAGGAGCTCAGGGGCACTGTAATTCACAAACCTGCAGAGTTATAAATGACAGCTATCGTCCAAAAATATACTGAAGTAAGGCTGCCAAGAGGACTTGAAAGCGGGGCAGAATTGCAGGAAACCGATTTCAGGAGGTAGACTGGAATTGCATTGAAAGCATAGGAAAAGAGGCAGAACGTCCACAATGATGCACTTGGCCAAAAAGGGTGTATGCGTTTTTTCCTGAATATATTCAGGAAAAAACGCATACGCCCTTTTTGGCCAACCAAGCAAGCTTGCAAAGGAAATCTGCACTACAATGAAGTCTCACTTCCCCCCGGTCAAAAGGACCATCTGAAAAAAGTGTAAAATCCAGAAAGGCAGGACAGGCCATGGAGAACTGGAAGCCTTGTTATGCTGATGGGCGGGATGTAAACTGCCAACTGACACTCGGGAGAAGTGTATGGTGTTTCCTGAAACATCTAAAAAACAAAGCAACAGAGCCTAGGGCACTTCCACTTATGGTCCTATAGCTTAGGGAAATTAAAATCAAAAAGACACAGCCACCCCAATGTTTGGGACGCCTCTGTTTACAAGAACCTCGTTTACCGTACAAGTTCAATATCACAGAAAGTGAAAAATGGATAAAGAACTTGTGGTACTTACGTACAATGCAGTATCACTCAGCAGTGAAATCTATGTCATCAGGCCCGTAGCAGCACAATGAGTGGATTCAGGTACGATGATTCTAACTGAAATAAGTCACACAGAAAAAGAAACATCATAAGATATCAGTAATACACGGAATGTAAACTTGGCTACACAGGAACTGAATTACAGAACAGAACAGGGTCTCAAATTTAGAAAACCAACTTATGCTTGTTTAAGGGTAAAGGTGAGTTGGGGTGCTGCATAAAACCAGAGATTGAAATGAGCACAGATAAAGTTCCTTAAGCCAAATATGGAATAGACAAGAGCTACTCCTTGCTCAACGAAATGGACTCAACACCCCATATTAAACGCCTAAGAATGTACCTGACTCTTAAGTATCTTAAAACCTATGGATTGCTATGTCTCCGAAAGAGAATCAAGCATGTGTACAGGGACATAAACGCAGCAGTGATAGGATTGGAGAGGTTCGGTGAGCAAATGAAGACCCTTTGAAGTCATATTGCATGGTACCCATTCCACGGGTTTCAACTACCCAGGTTTAAGGTATTCTTCCTTCAGCTAAAACATGCATGTGGAACCTAGAGTATGATCAACCATGTGATCGGGAGACGTGTTCAAATATGTCTCAGTTTTCGTACCCTGGTACTCGGGTGCAACATTCCAGACGCTTTACTAACACTCTCCCGACTTGGAGAGTCAGTCCCTTTAACCTCCTGTTTGGCCCAGTTTGCAATTTCTGCGGAAGATGAACAGGAATAGCGAGAACCAATGAGAGACTAGCTGGAGGTGTCTGGACGGGCAAATTTAACTCTCATTTCCCACCAGGAAGAGGAAATAACCAAAGGCTCAGCGTGCCGTGCCGGAACCAGATTAGGGCCTGAAGCCATCCTGCGGTGTTGCGGCCAGCTCACAAGAAAGCGAGTTGAAGAAAGGAGCTCAGGGGCACTGTAATTCACAAACCTGCAGAGTTATAAATGACAGCTATCGTCCAAAAATATACTGAAGTAAGGCTGCCAAGAGGACTTGAAAGCGGGGCAGAATTGCAGGAAACCGATTTCAGGAGGTAGACTGGAATTGCATTGAAAGCATAGGAAAAGAGGCAGAACGTCCACAATGATGCACTTGGCCAAAAAGGGCGTATGCGTTTTTTCCTGAATATATTCAGGAAAAAACGCATACGCCCTTTTTGGCCAACCAAGCAAGCTTGCAAAGGAAATCTGCACTACAATGAAGTCTCACTTCCCCCCGGTCAAAAGGGCCATCTGAAAAAAGTGTAAAATCCAGAAAGGCAGGACAGGCCATGGAGAACTGGAAGCCTTGTTATGCTGATGGGCGGGATGTAAACTGCCAACTGACACTCGGGAGAAGTGTATGGTGTTTCCTGAAACATCTAAAAAACAAAGCAACAGAGCCTAGGGCACTTCCACTTATGGTCCTATAGCTTAGGGAAATTAAAATCAAAAAGACACAGCCACCCCAATGTTTGGGACGCCTCTGTTTACAAGAACCTCGTTTACCGTACAAGTTCAATATCACAGAAAGTGAAAAATGGATAAAGAACTTGTGGTACTTACGTACAATGCAGTATCACTCAGCAGTGAAATCTATGTCATCAGGCCCGTAGCAGCACAATGAGTGGATTCAGGTACGATGATTCTAACTGAAATAAGTCACACAGAAAAAGAAACATCATAAGATATCAGTAATACACGGAATGTAAACTTGGCTACACAGGAACTGAATTACAGAACAGAACAGGGTCTCAAATTTAGAAAACCAACTTATGCTTGTTTAAGGGTAAAGGTGAGTTGGGGTGCTGCATAAAACCAGAGATTGAAATGAGCACAGATAAAGTTCCTTAAGCCAAATATGGAATAGACAAGAGCTACTCCTTGCTCAACGAAATGGACTCAACACCGCATATTAAACGCCTAAGAATGTACCTGACTCTTAAGTATCTTAAAACCTATGGATTGCTATGTCTCCGAAAGAGAATCAAGCATGTGTACAGGGACATAAACGCAGCAGTGATAGGATTGGAGAGGTTCGGTGAGCAAATGAAGACCCTTTGAAGTCATATTGCATGGTACCCATTCCACGGGTTTCAACTACCCAGGTTTAAGGTATTCTTCCTTCAGCTAAAACATGCATGTGGAACCTAGAGTATGATCAACCATGTGATCGGGAGACGTGTTCAAATATGTCTCAGTTTTCGTACCCTGGTACTCGGGTGCAACATTCCAGACGCTTTACTAACACTCTCCCGACTTGGAGAGTCAGTCCCTTTAACCTCCTGTTTGGCCCAGTTTGCAATTTCTGCGGAAGATGAACAGGAATAGCGAGAACCAATGAGAGACTAGCTGGAGGTGTCTGGACGGGCAAATTTAACTCTCATTTCCCACCAGGAAGAGGAAATAACCAAAGGCTCAGCGTGCCGTGCCGGAACCAGATTAGGGCCTGAAGCCATCCTGCGGTGTTGTGGCCAGCTCACAAGAAAACGAGTTGAAGAAAGGAGCTCAGGGGCACTGTAATTCACAAACCTGCAGAGTTATAAATGACAGCTATCGTCCAAAAATATACTGAAGTAAGGCTGCCAAGAGGACTTGAAAGCGGGGCAGAATTGCAGGAAACCGATTTCAGGAGGTAGACTGGAATTGCATTGAAAGCATAGGAAAAGAGGCAGAACGTCCACAATGATGCACTTGGCCAAAAAGGGCGTATGCGTTTTTTCCTGAATATATTCAGGAAAAAACGCATACGCCCTTTTTGGCCAACCAAGCAAGCTTGCAAAGGAAATCTGCACTACAATGAAGTCTCACTTCCCCCCGGTCAAAAGGGCCATCTGAAAAAAGTGTAAAATCCAGAAAGGCAGGACAGGCCATGGAGAACTGGGAGCCTTGATATGCTGATGGGCGGGATGTAAACTGCCAACTGACACTCGGGAGAAGTGTATGGTGTTTCCTGAAACATCTAAAAAACAAAGCAACAGAGCCTAGGGCACTTCCACTTATGGTCCTATAGCTTAGGGAAATTAAAATCAAAAAGACACAGCCACCCCAATGTTTGGGACGCCTCTGTTTACAAGAACCTCGTTTACCGTACAAGTTCAATATCACAGAAAGTGAAAAATGGATAAAGAACTTGTGGTACTTACGTACAATGCAGTATCACTCAGCAGTGAAATCTATGTCATCAGGCCCGTAGCAGCACAATGAGTGGATTCAGGTACGATGATTCTAACTGAAATAAGTCACACAGAAAAAGAAACATCATAAGATATCAGTAATACACGGAATGTAAACTTGGCTACACAGGAACTGAATTACAGAACAGAACAGGGTCTCAAATTTAGAAAACCAACTTATGCTTGTTTAAGGGTAAAGGTGAGTTGGGGTGCTGCATAAAACCAGAGATTGAAATGAGCACAGATAAAGTTCCTTAAGCCAAATATGGAATAGACAAGAGCTACTCCTTGCTCAACGAAATGGACTCAACACCGCATATTAAACGCCTAAGAATGTACCTGACTCTTAAGTATCTTAAAACCTATGGATTGCTATGTCTCCGAAAGAGAATCAAGCATGTGTACAGGGACATAAACGCAGCAGTGATAGGATTGGAGAGGTTCGGTGAGCAAATGAAGACCCTTTGAAGTCATATTGCATGGTACCCATTCCACGGGTTTCAACTACCCAGGTTTAAGGTATTCTTCCTTCAGCTAAAACATGCATGTGGAACCTAGAGTATGATCAACCATGTGATCGGGAGACGTGTTCAAATATGTCTCAGTTTTCGTACCCTGGTACTCGGGTGCAACATTCCAGACGCTTTACTAACACTCTCCCGACTTGGAGAGTCAGTCCCTTTAACCTCCTGTTTGGCCCAGTTTGCAATTTCTGCGGAAGATGAACAGGAATAGCGAGAACCAATGAGAGACTAGCTGGAGGTGTCTGGACGGGCAAATTTAACTCTCATTTCCCACCAGGAAGAGGAAATAACCAAAGGCTCAGCGTGCCGTGCCGGAACCAGATTAGGGCCTGAAGCCATCCTGCGGTGTTGCGGCCAGCTCACAAGAAAACGAGTTAAAGAAAGGAGCTCAGGGGCACTGTAATTCACAAACCTGCAGAGTTATAAATGACAGCTATCGTCCAAAAATATACTGAAGTAAGGCTGCCAAGAGGACTTGAAAGAGGGGCAGAATTGCAGGAAACCGATTTCAGGAGGTAGACTGGAATTGCATTGAAAGCATAGGAAAAGAGGCAGAACGTCCACAATGATGCACTTGGCCAAAAAGGGCGTATGCGTTTTTTCCTGAATATATTCAGGAAAAAACGCATACGCCCTTTTTGGCCAACCAAGCAAGCTTGCAAAGGAAATCTGCACTACAATGAAGTCTCACTTCCCCCTGGTCAAAAGGGCCATCTGAAAAAAGTGTAAAATCCAGAAAGGCAGGACAGGCCATGGAGAACTGGGAGCCTTGATATGCTGATGGGCGGGATGTAAACTGCCAACTGACACTTGGGAGAAGTGTATGGTGTTTCCTGAAACATCTAAAAAACAAAGCAACAGAGCCTAGGCCACTTCCACTTATGGTCCTATAGCTTAGGGAAATTAAAATCAAAAAGACACAGCCACCCCAATGTTTGGGACGCCTCTGTTTACAAGAACCTCGTTTACCGTACAAGTTCAATATCACAGAAAGTGAAAAATGGATAAAGAACTTGTGGTACTTACGTACAATGCAGTATCACTCAGCAGTGAAATCTATGTCATCAGGCCCGTAGCAGCACAATGAGTGGATTCAGGTACGATGATTCTAACTGAAATAAGTCACACAGAAAAAGAAACATCATAAGATATCAGTAATACACGGAATGTAAACTTGGCTACACAGGAACTGAATTACAGAACAGAACAGGGTCTCAAATTTAGAAAACCAACTTATGCTTGTTTAAGGGTAAAGGTGAGTTGGGGTGCTGCATAAAACCAGAGATTGAAATGAGCACAGATAAAGTTCCTTAAGCCAAATATGGAATAAACAAGAGCTACTCCTTGCTCAACGAAATGGACTCAACACCGCATATTAAACGCCTAAGAATGTACCTGACTCTTAAGTATCTTAAAACCTATGGATTGCTATGTCTCCGAAAGAGAATCAAGCATGTGTACAGGGACATAAACGCAGCAGTGATAGGATTGGAGAGGTTCGGTGAGCAAATGAAGACCCTTTGAAGTCATATTGCATGGTACCCATTCCACGGGTTTCAACTACCCAGGTTTAAGGTATTCTTCCTTCAGCTAAAACATGCATGTGGAACCTAGAGTATGATCAACCATGTGATCGGGAGACGTGTTCAAATATGTCTCAGTTTTCGTACCCTGGTACTCGGGTGCAACATTCCAGACGCTTTACTAACACTCTCCCGACTTGGAGAGTCAGTCCCTTTAACCTCCTGTTTGGCCCAGTTTGCAATTTCTGCGGAAGATGAACAGGAATAGTGAGAACCAATGAGAGACTAGCTGGAGGTGTCTGGACGGGCAAATTTAACTCTCATTTCCCACCAGGAAGAGGAAATAACCAAAGGCTCAGCGTGCCGTGCCGGAACCAGATTAGGGCCTGAAGCCATCCTGCGGTGTTGCGGCCAGCTCACAAGAAAACGAGTTGAAGAAAGGAGCTCAGGGGCACTGTAATTCACAAACCTGCAGAGTTATAAATGACAACTATCGTCCAAAAATATACTGAAGTAAGGCTGCCAAGAGGACTTGAAAGCGGGGCAGAATTGCAGGAAACCGATTTCAGGAGGTAGACTGGAATTGCATTGAAAGCATAGGAAAAGAGGCAGAACGTCCACAATGATGCACTTGGCCAAAAAGGGCGTATGCGTTTTTTCCTGAATATATTCAGGAAAAAACGCATACGCCCTTTTTGGCCAACCAAGCAAGCTTGCAAAGGAAATCTGCACTACAATGAAGTCTCACTTCCCCCCGGTCAAAAGGGCCATCTGAAAAAAGTGTAAAATCCAGAAAGGCAGGACAGGCCATGGAGAACTGGGAGCCTTGTTATGCTGATGGGCGGGATGTAAATTGCCAACAGACACTCGGGAGAAGTGTATGGTGTTTCCTGAAACATCTAAAAAACAAAGCAACAGAGCCTAGGGCACTTCCACTTATGGTCCTATAGCTTAGGGAAATTAAAATCAAAAAGACACAGCCACCCCAATGTTTGGGACGCCTCTGTTTACAAGAACCTCGTTTACCGTACAAGTTCAATATCACAGAAAGTGAAAAATGGATAAAGAACTTGTGGTACTTACGTACAATGCAGTATCACTCAGCAGTGAAATCTATGTCATCAGGCCCGTAGCAGCACAATGAGTGGATTCAGGTACGATGATTCTAACTGAAATAAGTCACACAGAAAAAGAAACATCATAAGATATCAGTAATACACGGAATGTAAACTTGGCTACACAGGAACTGAATTACAGAACAGAACAGGGTCTCAAATTTAGAAAACCAACTTATGCTTGTTTAAGGGTAAAGGTGAGTTGGGGTGCTGCATAAAACCAGAGATTGAAATGAGCACAGATAAAGTTCCTTAAGCCAAATATGGAATAGACAAGAGCTACTCCTTGCTCAACGAAATGGACTCAACACCGCATATTAAACGCCTAAGAATGTACCTGACTCTTAAGTATCTTAAAACCTATGGATTGCTATGTCTCCGAAAGAGAATCAAGCATGTGTACAGGGACATAAACGCAGCAGTGATAGGATTGGAGAGGTTCGGTGAGCAAATGAAGACCCTTTGAAGTCATATTGCATGGTACCCATTCCACGGGTTTCAACTACCCAGGTTTAAGGTATTCTTCCTTCAGCTAAAACATGCATGTGGAACCTAGAGTATGATCAACCATGTGATCGGGAGACGTGTTCAAATATGTCTCAGTTTTTGTACCCTGGTACTCGGGTGCAACATTCCAGACGCTTTACTAACACTCTCCCGACTTGGAGAGTCAGTCCCTTTAACCTCCTGTTTGGCCCAGTTTGCAATTTCTGCGGAAGATGAACAGGAATAGCGAGAACCAATGAGAGACTAGCTGGAGGTGTCTGGACGGGCAAATTTAACTCTCATTTCCCACCAGGAAGAGGAAATAACCAAAGGCTCAGCGTGCCGTGCCGGAACCAGATTAGGGCCTGAAGCCATCCTGCGGTGTTGCGGCCAGCTCACAAGAAAGCGAGTTGAAGAAAGGAGCTCAGGGGCACTGTAATTCACAAACCTGCAGAGTTATAAATGACAGCTATCGTCCAAAAATATACTGAAGTAAGGCTGCCAAGAGGACTTGAAAGCGGGGCAGAATTGCAGGAAACCGATTTCAGGAGGTAGACTGGAATTGCATTGAAAGCATAGGAAAAGAGGCAGAACGTCCACAATGATGCACTTGGCCAAAAAGGGCGTATGCGTTTTTCCTGAATATATTCAGGAAAAAACGCATACGCCCTTTTTGGCCAACCAAGCAAGCTTGCAAAGGAAATCTGCACTACAATGAAGTCTCACTTCCCCCCGGTCAAAAGGGCCATCTGAAAAAAGTGTAAAATCCAGAAAGGCAGGACAGGCCATGGAGAACTGGGAGCCTTGTTATGCTGATGGGCGGGATGTAAACTGCCAACTGACACTCGGGAGAAGTGTATGGTGTTTCCTGAAACATCTAAAAAACAAAGCAACAGAGCCTAGGGCACTTCCACTTATGGTCCTATAGCTTAGGGAAATTAAAATCAAAAAGACACAGCCACCCCAATGTTTGGGACGCCTCTGTTTACAAGAACCTCGTTTACCGTACAAGTTCAATATCACAGAAAGTGAAAAATGGATAAAGAACTTGTGGTACTTACGTACAATGCAGTATCACTCAGCAGTGAAATCTATGTCATCAGGCCCGTAGCAGCACAATGAGTGGATTCAGGTACGATGATTCTAACTGAAATAAGTCACACAGAAAAAGAAACATCATAAGATATCAGTAATACACGGAATGTAAACTTGGCTACACAGGAACTGAATTACAGAACAGAACAGGGTCTCAAATTTAGAAAACCAACTTATGCTTGTTTAAGGGTAAAGGTGAGTTGGGGTGCTGCATAAAACCAGAGATTGAAATGAGCACAGATAAAGTTCCTTAAGCCAAATATGGAATAGACAAGAGCTACTCCTTGCTCAACGAAATGGACTCAACACCGCATATTAAACGCCTAAGAATGTACCTGACTCTTAAGTATCTTAAAACCTATGGATTGCTATGTCTCCGAAAGAGAATCAAGCATGTGTACAGGGACATAAACGCAGCAGTGATAGGATTGGAGAGGTTCGGTGAGCAAATGAAGACCCTTTGAAGTCATATTGCATGGTACCCATTCCACGGGTTTCAACTACCCAGGTTTAAGGTATTCTTCCTTCAGCTAAAACATGCATGTGGAACCTAGAGTATGATCAACCATGTGATCGGGAGACGTGTTCAAATATGTCTCAGTTTTCGTACCCTGGTACTCGGGTGCAACATTCCAGACGCTTTACTAACACTCTCCCGACTTGGAGAATCAGTCCCTTTAACCTCCTGTTTGGCCCAGTTTGCAATTTCTGCGGAAGATGAACAGGAATAGCGAGAACCAATGAGAGACTAGCTGGAGGTGTCTGGACGGGCAAATTTAACTCTCATTTCCCACCAGGAAGAGGAAATAACCAAAGGCTCAGCGTGCCGTGCCGGAACCAGATTAGGGCCTGAAGCCATCCTGCGGTGTTGCGGCCAGCTCACAAGAAAGCGAGTTGAAGAAAGGAGCTCAGGGGCACTGTAATTCACAAACCTGCAGAGTTATAAATGACAGCTATCGTCCAAAAATATACTGAAGTAAGGCTGCCAAGAGGACTTGAAAGCGGGGCAGAATTGCAGGAAACCGATTTCAGGAGGTAGACTGGAATTGCATTGAAAGCATAGGAAAAGAGGCAGAACGTCCACAATGATGCACTTGGCCAAAAAGGGCGTATGCGTTTTTTCCTGAATATATTCAGGAAAAAACGCATACGCCCTTTTTGGCCAACCAAGCAAGCTTGCAAAGGAAATCTGCACTACAATGAAGTCTCACTTCCCCCCGGTCAAAAGGGCCATCTGAAAAAAGTGTAAAATCCAGAAAGGCAGGACAGGCCATGGAGAACTGGAAGCCTTGTTATGCTGATGGGCGGGATGTAAACTGCCAACTGACACTCGGGAGAAGTGTATGGTGTTTCCTGAAACATCTAAAAAACAAAGCAACAGAGCCTAGGGCACTTCCACTTATGGTCCTATAGCTTAGGGAAATTAAAATCAAAAAGACACAGCCACCCCAATGTTTGGGACGCCTCTGTTTACAAGAACCTCGTTTACCGTACAAGTTCAATATCACAGAAAGTGAAAAATGGATAAAGAACTTGTGGTACTTACGTACAATGCAGTATCACTCAGCAGTGAAATCTATGTCATCAGGCCCGTAGCAGCACAATGAGTGGATTCAGGTACGATGATTCTAACTGAAATAAGTCACACAGAAAAAGAAACATCATAAGATATCAGTAATACACGGAATGTAAACTTGGCTACACAGGAACTGAATTACAGAACAGAACAGGGTCTCAAATTTAGAAAACCAACTTATGCTTGTTTAAGGGTAAAGGTGAGTTGGGGTGCTGCATAAAACCAGAGATTGAAATGAGCACAGATAAAGTTCCTTAAGCCAAATATGGAATAGACAAGAGCTACTCCTTGCTCAACGAAATGGACTCAACACCGCATATTAAACGCCTAAGAATGTACCTGACTCTTAAGTATCTTAAAACCTATGGATTGCTATGTCTCCGAAAGAGAATCAAGCATGTGTACAGGGACATAAACGCAGCAGTGATAGGATTGGAGAGGTTCGGTGAGCAAATGAAGACCCTTTGAAGTCATATTGCATGGTACCCATTCCACGGGTTTCAACTACCCAGGTTTAAGGTATTCTTCCTTCAGCTAAAACATGCATGTGGAACCTAGAGTATGATCAACCATGTGATCGGGAGACGTGTTCAAATATGTCTCAGTTTTCGTACCCTGGTACTCGGGTGCAACATTCCAAACGCTTTACTAACACTCTCCCAACTTGGAGAGTCTGTCCCTTTAACCTCCTGTTTGGCCCAGTTTGCAATTTCTGCGGAAGATGAACAGGAATAGCGAGAACCAATGAGAGACTAGCTGGAGGTGTCTGGACGGGCAAATTTAACTCTCATTTCCCACCAGGAAGAGGAAATAACCAAAGGCTCAGCGTGCCGTGCCGGAACCAGATTAGGGCCTGAAGCCATCCTGCGGTGTTGCGGCCAGCTCACAAGAAAACGAGTTGAAGAAAGGAGCTCAGGGGCACTGTAATTCACAAACCTGCAGAGTTATAAATGACAGCTATCGTCCAAAAATATACTGAAGTAAGGCTGCCAAGAGGACTTGAAAGCGGGGCAGAATTGCAGGAAACCGATTTCAGGAGGTAGACTGGAATTGCATTGAAAGCATAGGAAAAGAGGCAGAACGTCCACAATGATGCACTTGGCCAAAAAGGGCGTATGCGTTTTTTCCTGAATATTCAGGAAAAAACGCATACGCCCTTTTTGGCCAACCAAGCAAGCTTGCAAAGGAAATCTGCACTACAATGAAGTCTCACTTCCCCCCGGTCAAAAGGGCCATCTGAAAAAAGTGTAAAATCCAGAAAGGCAGGACAGGCCATGGAGAACTGGGAGCCTTGATATGCTGATGGGCGGGATGTAAACTGCCAACAGACACTCGGGAGAAGTGTATGGTGTTTCCTGAAACATCTAAAAAACAAAGCAACAGAGCCTAGGGCACTTCCACTTATGGTCCTATAGCTTAGGGAAATTAAAATCAAAAAGACACAGCCACCCCAATGTTTGGGACGCCTCTGTTTACAAGAACCTCGTTTACCGTACAAGTTCAATATCACAGAAAGTGAAAAATGGATAAAGAACTTGTGGTACTTACGTACAATGCAGTATCACTCAGCAGTGAAATCTATGTCATCAGGCCCGTAGCAGCACAATGAGTGGATTCAGGTACGATGATTCTAACTGAAATAAGTCACACAGAAAAAGAAACATCATAAGATATCAGTAATACACGGAATGTAAACTTGGCTACACAGGAACTGAATTACAGAACAGAACAGGGTCTCAAATTTAGAAAACCAACTTATGCTTGTTTAAGGGTAAAGGTGAGTTGGGGTGCTGCATAAAACCAGAGATTGAAATGAGCACAGATAAAGTTCCTTAAGCCAAATATGGAATAGACAAGAGCTACTCCTTGCTCAACGAAATGGACTCAACACCGCATATTAAACGCCTAAGAATGTACCTGACTCTTAAGTATCTTAAAACCTATGGATTGCTATGTCTCCGAAAGAGAATCAAGCATGTGTACAGGGACATAAACGCAGCAGTGATAGGATTGGAGAGGTTCGGTGAGCAAATGAAGACCCTTTGAAGTCATATTGCATGGTACCCATTCCACGGGTTTCAACTACCCAGGTTTAAGGTATTCTTCCTTCAGCTAAAACATGCATGTGGAACCTAGAGTATGATCAACCATGTGATCGGGAGACGTGTTCAAATATGTCTCAGTTTTCGTACCCTGGTACTCGGGTGCAACATTCCAGACGCTTTACTAACACTCTCCCGACTTGGAGAGTCAGTCCCTTTAACCTCCTGTTTGGCCCAGTTTGCAATTTCTGCGGAAGATGAACAGGAATAGCGAGAACCAATGAGAGACTAGCTGGAGGTGTCTGGACGGGCAAATTTAACTCTCATTTCCCACCAGGAAGAGGAAATAACCAAAGGCTCAGCGTGCCGTGCCGGAACCAGATTAGGGCCTGAAGCCATCCTGCGGTGTTGCGACCAGCTCACAAGAAAGCGAGTTGAAGAAAGGAGCTCAGGGGCACTGTAATTCACAAACCTGCAGAGTTATAAATGACAGCTATCGTCCAAAAATATACTGAAGTAAGGCTGCCAAGAGGACTTGAAAGCGGGGCAGAATTGCAGGAAACCGATTTCAGGAGGTAGACTGGAATTGCATTGAAAGCATAGGAAAAGAGGCAGAACGTCCACAATGATGCACTTGGCCAAAAAGGGCGTACGCGTTTTTTCCTGAATATATTCAGGAAAAAACGCGTACGCCCTTTTTGGCCAACCAAGCAAGCTTGCAAAGGAAATCTGCACTACAATGAAGTCTCACTTCCCCCCGGTCAAAAGGGCCATCTGAAAAAAGTGTAAAATCCAGAAAGGCAGGACAGGCCATGGAGAACTGGGAGCCTTGTTATGCTGATGGGCGGGATGTAAACTGCCAACAGACACTCGGGAGAAGTGTATGGTGTTTCCTGAAACATCTAAAAAACAAAGCAACAGAGCCTAGGGCACTTCCACTTATGGTCCTATAGCTTAGGGAAATTAAAATCAAAAAGACACAGCCACCCCAATGTTTGGGACGCCTCTGTTTACAAGAACCTCGTTTACCGTACAAGTTCAATATCACAGAAAGTGAAAAATGGATAAAGAACTTGTGGTACTTACGTACAATGCAGTATCACTCAGCAGTGAAATCTATGTCATCAGGCCCGTAGCAGCACAATGAGTGGATTCAGGTACGATGATTCTAACTGAAATAAGTCACACAGAAAAAGAAACATCATAAGATATCAGTAATACACGGAATGTAAACTTGGCTACACAGGAACTGAATTACAGAACAGAACAGGGTCTCAAATTTAGAAAACCAACTTATGCTTGTTTAAGGGTAAAGGTGAGTTGGGGTGCTGCATAAAACCAGAGATTGAAATGAGCACAGATAAAGTTCCTTAAGCCAAATATGGAATAGACAAGAGCTACTCCTTGCTCAACGAAATGGACTCAACACCGCATATGAAACGCCTAAGAATGTACCTGACTCTTAAGTATCTTAAAACCTATGGATTGCTATGTCTCCGAAAGAGAATCAAGCATGTGTACAGGGACATAAACGCAGCAGTGATAGGATTGGAGAGGTTCGGTGAGCAAATGAAGACCCTTTGAAGTCATATTGCATGGTACCCATTCCACGGGTTTCAACTACCCAGGTTTAAGGTATTCTTCCTTCAGCTAAAACATGCATGTGGAACCTAGAGTATGATCAACCATGTGATCGGGAGACGTGTTCAAATATGTCTCAGTTTTCGTACCCTGGTACTCGGGTGCAACATTCCAGACGCTTTACTAACACTCTCCCGACTTGGAGAGTCAGTCCCTTTAACCTCCTGTTTGGCCCAGTTTGCAATTTCTGCGGAAGATGAACAGGAATAGCGAGAACCAATGAGAGACTAGCTGGAGGTGTCTGGACGGGCAAATTTAACTCTCATTTCCCACCAGGAAGAGGAAATAACCAAAGGCTCAGCGTGCCGTGCCGGAACCAGATTAGGGCCTGAAGCCATCCTGCGGTGTTGCGGCCAGCTCACAAGAAAGCGAGTTGAAGAAAGGAGCTCAGGGGCACTGTAATTCACAAACCTGCAGAGTTATAAATGACAGCTATCGTCCAAAAATATACTGAAGTAAGGCTGCCAAGAGGACTTGAAAGCGGGGCAGAATTGCAGGAAACCGATTTCAGGAGGTAGACTGGAATTGCATTGAAAGCATAGGAAAAGAGGCAGAACGTCCACAATGATGCACTTGGCCAAAAAGGGCGTACGCGTTTTTTCCTGAATATATTCAGGAAAAAACGCGTACGCCCTTTTTGGCCAACCAAGCAAGCTTGCAAAGGAAATCTGCACTACAATGAAGTCTCACTTCCCCCCGGTCAAAAGGGCCATCTGAAAAAAGTGTAAAATCCAGAAAGGCAGGACAGGCCATGGAGAACTGGGAGCCTTGTTATGCTGATGGGCGGGATGTAAACTGCCAACAGACACTCGGGAGAAGTGTATGGTGTTTCCTGAAACATCTAAAAAACAAAGCAACAGAGCCTAGGGCACTTCCACTTATGGTCCTATAGCTTAGGGAAATTAAAATCAAAAAGACACAGCCACCCCAATGTTTGGGACGCCTCTGTTTACAAGAAGCTCGTTTACCGTACAAGTTCAATATCACAGAAAGTGAAAAATGGATAAAGAACTTGTGGTACTTACGTACAATGCAGTATCACTCAGCAGTGAAATCTATGTCATCAGGCCCATAGCAGCACAATGAGTGGATTCAGGTACGATGATTCTAACTGAAATAAGTCACACAGAAAAAGAAACATCATAAGATATCAGTAATACACGGAATGTAAACTTGGCTACACAGGAACTGAATTACAGAACAGAACAGGGTCTCAAATTTAGAAAACCAACTTATGCTTGTTTAAGGGTAAAGGTGAGTTGGGGTGCTGCATAAAACCAGAGATTGAAATGAGCACAGATAAAGTTCCTTAAGCCAAATATGGAATAGACAAGAGCTACTCCTTGCTCAACGAAATGGACTCAACACCGCATATTAAACGCCTAAGAATGTACCTGACTCTTAAGTATCTTAAAACCTATGGATTGCTATGTCTCCGAAAGAGAATCAAGCATGTGTACAGGGACATAAACGCAGCAGTGATAGGATTGGAGAGGTTCGGTGAGCAAATGAAGACCCTTTGAAGTCATATTGCATGGTACCCATTCCACGGGTTTCAACTACCCAGGTTTAAGGTATTCTTCCTTCAGCTAAAACATGCATGTGGAACCTAGAGTATGATCAACCATGTGATCGGGAGACGTGTTCAAATATGTCTCAGTTTTCGTACCCTGGTACTCGGGTGCAACATTCCAGACGCTTTACTAACACTCTCCCGACTTGGAGAGTCAGTCCCTTTAACCTCCTGTTTGGCCCAGTTTGCAATTTCTGCGGAAGATGAACAGGAATAGCGAGAACCAATGAGAGACTAGCTGGAGGTGTCTGGACGGGCAAATTTAACTCTCATTTCCCACCAGGAAGAGGAAATAACCAAAGGCTCAGCGTGCCGTGCCGGAACCAGATTAGGGCCTGAAGCCATCCTGCGGTGTTGCGGCCAGCTCACAAGAAAGCGAGTTGAAGAAAGGAGCTCAGGGGCACTGTAATTCACAAACCTGCAGAGTTATAAATGACAGCTATCGTCCAAAAATATACTGAAGTAAGGCTGCCAAGAGGACTTGAAAGCGGGGCAGAATTGCAGGAAACCGATTTCAGGAGGTAGACTGGAATTGCATTGAAAGCATAGGAAAAGAGGCAGAACGTCCACAATGATGCACTTGGCCAAAAAGGGCGTACGCGTTTTTTCCTGAATATATTCAGGAAAAAACGCGTACGCCCTTTTTGGCCAACCAAGCAAGCTTGCAAAGGAAATCTGCACTACAATGAAGTCTCACTTCCCCCCGGTCAAAAGGGCCATCTGAAAAAAGTGTAAAATCCAGAAAGGCAGGACAGGCCATGGAGAACTGGGAGCCTTGTTATGCTGATGGGCGGGATGTAAACTGCCAACAGACACTCGGGAGAAGTGTATGGTGTTTCCTGAAACATCTAAAAAACAAAGCAACAGAGCCTAGGGCACTTCCACTTATGGTCCTATAGCTTAGGGAAATTAAAATCAAAAAGACACAGCCACCCCAATGTTTGGGACGCCTCTGTTTACAAGAACCTCGTTTACCGTACAAGTTCAATATCACAGAAAGTGAAAAATGGATAAAGAACTTGTGGTACTTACGTACAATGCAGTATCACTCAGCAGTGAAATCTATGTCATCAGGCCCGTAGCAGCACAATGAGTGGATTCAGGTACGATGATTCTAACTGAAATAAGTCACACAGAAAAAGAAACATCATAAGATATCAGTAATACACGGAATGTAAACTTGGCTACACAGGAACTGAATTACAGAACAGAACAGGGTCTCAAATTTAGAAAACCAACTTATGCTTGTTTAAGGGTAAAGGTGAGTTGGGGTGCTGCATAAAACCAGAGATTGAAATGAGCACAGATAAAGTTCCTTAAGCCAAATATGGAATAGACAAGAGCTACTCCTTGCTCAACGAAATGGACTCAACACCGCATATTAAACGCCTAAGAATGTACCTGACTCTTAAGTATCTTAAAACCTATGGATTGCTATGTCTCCGAAAGAGAATCAAGCATGTGTACAGGGACATAAACGCAGCAGTGATAGGATTGGAGAGGTTCGGTGAGCAAATGAAGACCCTTTGAAGTCATATTGCATGGTACCCATTCCACGGGTTTCAACTACCCAGGTTTAAGGTATTCTTCCTTCAGCTAAAACATGCATGTGGAACCTAGAGTATGATCAACCATGTGATCGGGAGACGTGTTCAAATATGTCTCAGTTTTCGTACCCTGGTACTCGGGTGCAACATTCCAGACGCTTTACTAACACTCTCCCGACTTGGAGAGTCAGTCCCTTTAACCTCCTGTTTGGCCCAGTTTGCAATTTCTGCGGAAGATGAACAGGAATAGCGAGAACCAATGAGAGACTAGCTGGAGGTGTCTGGACGGGCAAATTTAACTCTCATTTCCCACCAGGAAGAGGAAATAACCAAAGGCTCAGCGTGCCGTGCCGGAACCAGATTAGGGCCTGAAGCCATCCTGCGGTGTTGCGGCCAGCTCACAAGAAAGCGAGTTGAAGAAAGGAGCTCAGGGGCACTGTAATTCACAAACCTGCAGAGTTATAAATGACAGCTATCGTCCAAAAATATACTGAAGTAAGGCTGCCAAGAGGACTTGAAAGCGGGGCAGAATTGCAGGAAACCGATTTCAGGAGGTAGACTGGAATTGCATTGAAAGCATAGGAAAAGAGGCAGAACGTCCACAATGATGCACTTGGCCAAAAAGGGCGTACGCGTTTTTTCCTGAATATATTCAGGAAAAAACGCGTACGCCCTTTTTGGCCAACCAAGCAAGCTTGCAAAGGAAATCTGCACTACAATGAAGTCTCACTTCCCCCCGGTCAAAAGGGCCATCTGAAAAAAGTGTAAAATCCAGAAAGGCAGGACAGGCCATGGAGAACTGGGAGCCTTGTTATGCTGATGGGCGGGATGTAAACTGCCAACAGACACTCGGGAGAAGTGTATGGTGTTTCCTGAAACATCTAAAAAACAAAGCAACAGAGCCTAGGGCACTTCCACTTATGGTCCTATAGCTTAGGGAAATTAAAATCAAAAAGACACAGCCACCCCAATGTTTGGGACGCCTCTGTTTACAAGAACCTCGTTTACCGTACAAGTTCAATATCACAGAAAGTGAAAAATGGATAAAGAACTTGTGGTACTTACGTACAATGCAGTATCACTCAGCAGTGAAATCTATGTCATCAGGCCCGTAGCAGCACAATGAGTGGATTCAGGTACGATGATTCTAACTGAAATAAGTCACACAGAAAAAGAAACATCATAAGATATCAGTAATACACGGAATGTAAACTTGGCTACACAGGAACTGAATTACAGAACAGAACAGGGTCTCAAATTTAGAAAACCAACTTATGCTTGTTTAAGGGTAAAGGTGAGTTGGGGTGCTGCATAAAACCAGAGATTGAAATGAGCACAGATAAAGTTCCTTAAGCCAAATATGGAATAGACAAGAGCTACTCCTTGCTCAACGAAATGGACTCAACACCGCATATTAAACGCCTAAGAATGTACCTGACTCTTAAGTATCTTAAAACCTATGGATTGCTATGTCTCCGAAAGAGAATCAAGCATGTGTACAGGGACATAAACGCAGCAGTGATAGGATTGGAGAGGTTCGGTGAGCAAATGAAGACCCTTTGAAGTCATATTGCATGGTACCCATTCCACGGGTTTCAACTACCCAGGTTTAAGGTATTCTTCCTTCAGCTAAAACATGCATGTGGAACCTAGAGTATGATCAACCATGTGATCGGGAGACGTGTTCAAATATGTCTCAGTTTTCGTACCCTGGTACTCGGGTGCAACATTCCAGACGCTTTACTAACACTCTCCCGACTTGGAGAGTCAGTCCCTTTAACCTCCTGTTTGGCCCAGTTTGCAATTTCTGCGGAAGATGAACAGGAATAGCGAGAACCAATGAGAGACTAGCTGGAGGTGTCTGGACGGGCAAATTTAACTCTCATTTCCCACCAGGAAGAGGAAATAACCAAAGGCTCAGCGTGCCGTGCCGGAACCAGATTAGGGCCTGAAGCCATCCTGCGGTGTTGCGGCCAGCTCACAAGAAAGCGAGTTGAAGAAAGGAGCTCAGGGGCACTGTAATTCACAAACCTGCAGAGTTATAAATGACAGCTATCGTCCAAAAATATACTGAAGTAAGGCTGCCAAGAGGACTTGAAAGCGGGGCAGAATTGCAGGAAACCGATTTCAGGAGGTAGACTGGAATTGCATTGAAAGCATAGGAAAAGAGGCAGAACGTCCACAATGATGCACTTGGCCAAAAAGGGCGTACGCGTTTTTTCCTGAATATATTCAGGAAAAAACGCGTACGCCCTTTTTGGCCAACCAAGCAAGCTTGCAAAGGAAATCTGCACTACAATGAAGTCTCACTTCCCCCCGGTCAAAAGGGCCATCTGAAAAAAGTGTAAAATCCAGAAAGGCAGGACAGGCCATGGAGAACTGGGAGCCTTGTTATGCTGATGGGCGGGATGTAAACTGCCAACAGACACTCGGGAGAAGTGTATGGTGTTTCCTGAAACATCTAAAAAACAAAGCAACAGAGCCTAGGGCACTTCCACTTATGGTCCTATAGCTTAGGGAAATTAAAATCAAAAAGACACAGCCACCCCAATGTTTGGGACGCCTCTGTTTACAAGAACCTCGTTTACCGTACAAGTTCAATATCACAGAAAGTGAAAAATGGATAAAGAACTTGTGGTACTTACGTACAATGCAGTATCACTCAGCAGTGAAATCTATGTCATCAGGCCCGTAGCAGCACAATGAGTGGATTCAGGTACGATGATTCTAACTGAAATAAGTCACACAGAAAAAGAAACATCATAAGATATCAGTAATACACGGAATGTAAACTTGGCTACACAGGAACTGAATTACAGAACAGAACAGGGTCTCAAATTTAGAAAACCAACTTATGCTTGTTTAAGGGTAAAGGTGAGTTGGGGTGCTGCATAAAACCAGAGATTGAAATGAGCACAGATAAAGTTCCTTAAGCCAAATATGGAATAGACAAGAGCTACTCCTTGCTCAACGAAATGGACTCAACACCGCATATTAAACGCCTAAGAATGTACCTGACTCTTAAGTATCTTAAAACCTATGGATTGCTATGTCTCCGAAAGAGAATCAAGCATGTGTACAGGGACATAAACGCAGCAGTGATAGGATTGGAGAGGTTCGGTGAGCAAATGAAGACCCTTTGAAGTCATATTGCATGGTACCCATTCCACGGGTTTCAACTACCCAGGTTTAAGGTATTCTTCCTTCAGCTAAAACATGCATGTGGAACCTAGAGTATGATCAACCATGTGATCGGGAGACGTGTTCAAATATGTCTCAGTTTTCGTACCCTGGTACTCGGGTGCAACATTCCAGACGCTTTACTAACACTCTCCCGACTTGGAGAGTCAGTCCCTTTAACCTCCTGTTTGGCCCAGTTTGCAATTTCTGCGGAAGATGAACAGGAATAGCGAGAACCAATGAGAGACTAGCTGGAGGTGTCTGGACGGGCAAATTTAACTCTCATTTCCCACCAGGAAGAGGAAATAACCAAAGGCTCAGCGTGCCGTGCCGGAACCAGATTAGGGCCTGAAGCCATCCTGCGGTGTTGCGGCCAGCTCACAAGAAAGCGAGTTGAAGAAAGGAGCTCAGGGGCACTGTAATTCACAAACCTGCAGAGTTATAAATGACAGCTATCGTCCAAAAATATACTGAAGTAAGGCTGCCAAGAGGACTTGAAAGCGGGGCAGAATTGCAGGAAACCGATTTCAGGAGGTAGACTGGAATTGCATTGAAAGCATAGGAAAAGAGGCAGAACGTCCACAATGATGCACTTGGCCAAAAAGGGCGTACGCGTTTTTTCCTGAATATATTCAGGAAAAAACGCGTACGCCCTTTTTGGCCAACCAAGCAAGCTTGCAAAGGAAATCTGCACTACAATGAAGTCTCACTTCCCCCCGGTCAAAAGGGCCATCTGAAAAAAGTGTAAAATCCAGAAAGGCAGGACAGGCCATGGAGAACTGGGAGCCTTGTTATGCTGATGGGCGGGATGTAAACTGCCAACAGACACTCGGGAGAAGTGTATGGTGTTTCCTGAAACATCTAAAAAACAAAGCAACAGAGCCTAGGGCACTTCCACTTATGGTCCTATAGCTTAGGGAAATTAAAATCAAAAAGACACAGCCACCCCAATGTTTGGGACGCCTCTGTTTACAAGAACCTCGTTTACCGTACAAGTTCAATATCACAGAAAGTGAAAAATGGATAAAGAACTTGTGGTACTTACGTACAATGCAGTATCACTCAGCAGTGAAATCTATGTCATCAGGCCCGTAGCAGCACAATGAGTGGATTCAGGTACGATGATTCTAACTGAAATAAGTCACACAGAAAAAGAAACATCATAAGATATCAGTAATACACGGAATGTAAACTTGGCTACACAGGAACTGAATTACAGAACAGAACAGGGTCTCAAATTTAGAAAACCAACTTATGCTTGTTTAAGGGTAAAGGTGAGTTGGGGTGCTGCATAAAACCAGAGATTGAAATGAGCACAGATAAAGTTCCTTAAGCCAAATATGGAATAGACAAGAGCTACTCCTTGCTCAACGAAATGGACTCAACACCGCATATGAAACGCCTAAGAATGTACCTGACTCTTAAGTATCTTAAAACCTATGGATTGCTATGTCTCCGAAAGAGAATCAAGCATGTGTACAGGGACATAAACGCAGCAGTGATAGGATTGGAGAGGTTCGGTGAGCAAATGAAGACCCTTTGAAGTCATATTGCATGGTACCCATTCCACGGGTTTCAACTACCCAGGTTTAAGGTATTCTTCCTTCAGCTAAAACATGCATGTGGAACCTAGAGTATGATCAACCATGTGATCGGGAGACGTGTTCAAATATGTCTCAGTTTTCGTACCCTGGTACTCGGGTGCAACATTCCAGACGCTTTACTAACACTCTCCCGACTTGGAGAGTCAGTCCCTTTAACCTCCTGTTTGGCCCAGTTTGCAATTTCTGCGGAAGATGAACAGGAATAGCGAGAACCAATGAGAGACTAGCTGGAGGTGTCTGGACGGGCAAATTTAACTCTCATTTCCCACCAGGAAGAGGAAATAACCAAAGGCTCAGCGTGCCGTGCCGGAACCAGATTAGGGCCTGAAGCCATCCTGCGGTGTTGCGGCCAGCTCACAAGAAAACGAGTTGAAGAAAGGAGCTCAGGGGCACTGTAATTCACAAACCTGCAGAGTTATAAATGACAACTATCGTCCAAAAATATACTGAAGTAAGGCTGCCAAGAGGACTTGAAAGCGGGGCAGAATTGCAGGAAACCGATTTCAGGAGGTAGACTGGAATTGCATTGAAAGCATAGGAAAAGAGGCAGAACGTCCACAATGATGCACTTGGCCAAAAAGGGCGTACGCGTTTTTTCCTGAATATATTCAGGAAAAAACGCGTACGCCCTTTTTGGCCAACCAAGCAAGCTTGCAAAGGAAATCTGCACTACAATGAAGTCTCACTTCCCCCCGGTCAAAAGGGCCATCTGAAAAAAGTGTAAAATCCAGAAAGGCAGGACAGGCCATGGAGAACTGGGAGCCTTGTTATGCTGATGGGCGGGATGTAAACTGCCAACAGACACTCGGGAGAAGTGTATGGTGTTTCCTGAAACATCTAAAAAACAAAGCAACAGAGCCTAGGGCACTTCCACTTATGGTCCTATAGCTTAGGGAAATTAAAATCAAAAAGACACAGCCACCCCAATGTTTGGGACGCCTCTGTTTACAAGAACCTCGTTTACCGTACAAGTTCAATATCACAGAAAGTGAAAAATGGATAAAGAACTTGTGGTACTTACGTACAATGCAGTATCACTCAGCAGTGAAATCTATGTCATCAGGCCCGTAGCAGCACAATGAGTGGATTCAGGTACGATGATTCTAACTGAAATAAGTCACACAGAAAAAGAAACATCATAAGATATCAGTAATACACGGAATGTAAACTTGGCTACACAGGAACTGAATTACAGAACAGAACAGGGTCTCAAATTTAGAAAACCAACTTATGCTTGTTTAAGGGTAAAGGTGAGTTGGGGTGCTGCATAAAACCAGAGATTGAAATGAGCACAGATAAAGTTCCTTAAGCCAAATATGGAATAGACAAGAGCTACTCCTTGCTCAACGAAATGGACTCAACACCGCATATTAAACGCCTAAGAATGTACCTGACTCTTAAGTATCTTAAAACCTATGGATTGCTATGTCTCCGAAAGAGAATCAAGCATGTGTACAGGGACATAAACGCAGCAGTGATAGGATTGGAGAGGTTCGGTGAGCAAATGAAGACCCTTTGAAGTCATATTGCATGGTACCCATTCCACGGGTTTCAACTACCCAGGTTTAAGGTATTCTTCCTTCAGCTAAAACATGCATGTGGAACCTAGAGTATGATCAACCATGTGATCGGGAGACGTGTTCAAATATGTCTCAGTTTTCGTACCCTGGTACTCGGGTGCAACATTCCAGACGCTTTACTAACACTCTCCCGACTTGGAGAGTCAGTCCCTTTAACCTCCTGTTTGGCCCAGTTTGCAATTTCTGCGGAAGATGAACAGGAATAGCGAGAACCAATGAGAGACTAGCTGGAGGTGTCTGGACGGGCAAATTTAACTCTCATTTCCCACCAGGAAGAGGAAATAACCAAAGGCTCAGCGTGCCGTGCCGGAACCAGATTAGGGCCTGAAGCCATCCTGCGGTGTTGCGGCCAGCTCACAAGAAAGCGAGTTGAAGAAAGGAGCTCAGGGGCACTGTAATTCACAAACCTGCAGAGTTATAAATGACAGCTATCGTCCAAAAATATACTGAAGTAAGGCTGCCAAGAGGACTTGAAAGCGGGGCAGAATTGCAGGAAACCGATTTCAGGAGGTAGACTGGAATTGCATTGAAAGCATAGGAAAAGAGGCAGAACGTCCACAATGATGCACTTGGCCAAAAAGGGCGTACGCGTTTTTTCCTGAATATATTCAGGAAAAAACGCGTACGCCCTTTTTGGCCAACCAAGCAAGCTTGCAAAGGAAATCTGCACTACAATGAAGTCTCACTTCCCCCCGGTCAAAAGGGCCATCTGAAAAAAGTGTAAAATCCAGAAAGGCAGGACAGGCCATGGAGAACTGGGAGCCTTGTTATGCTGATGGGCGGGATGTAAACTGCCAACTGACACTCGGGAGAAGTGTATGGTGTTTCCTGAAACATCTAAAAAACAAAGCAACAGAGCCTAGGGCACTTCCACTTATGGTCCTATAGCTTAGGGAAATTAAAATCAAAAAGACACAGCCACCCCAATGTTTGGGATGCCTCTGTTTACAAGAAGCTCGTTTACCGTACAAGTTCAATATCACAGAAAGTGAAAAATGGATAAAGAACTTGTGGTACTTACGTACAATGCAGTATCACTCAGCAGTGAAATCTATGTCATCAGGCCCGTAGCAGCACAATGAGTGGATTCAGGTACGATGATTCTAACTGAAATAAGTCACACAGAAAAAGAAACATCATAAGATATCAGTAATACACGGAATGTAAACTTGGCTACACAGGAACTGAATTACAGAACAGAACAGGGTCTCAAATTTAGAAAACCAACTTATGCTTGTTTAAGGGTAAAGGTGAGTTGGGGTGCTGCATAAAACCAGAGATTGAAATGAGCACAGATAAAGTTCCTTAAGCCAAATATGGAATAGACAAGAGCTACTCCTTGCTCAACGAAATGGACTCAACACCGCATATTAAACGCCTAAGAATGTACCTGACTCTTAAGTATCTTAAAACCTATGGATTGCTATGTCTCCGAAAGAGAATCAAGCATGTGTACAGGGACATAAACGCAGCAGTGATAGGATTGGAGAGGTTCGGTGAGCAAATGAAGACCCTTTGAAGTCATATTGCATGGTACCCATTCCACGGGTTTCAACTACCCAGGTTTAAGGTATTCTTCCTTCAGCTAAAACATGCATGTGGAACCTAGAGTATGATCAACCATGTGATCGGGAGACGTGTTCAAATATGTCTCAGTTTTCGTACCCTGGTACTCGGGTGCAACATTCCAGACGCTTTACTAACACTCTCCCGACTTGGAGAGTCAGTCCCTTTAACCTCCTGTTTGGCCCAGTTTGCAATTTCTGCGGAAGATGAACAGGAATAGCGAGAACCAATGAGAGACTAGCTGGAGGTGTCTGGACGGGCAAATTTAACTCTCATTTCCCACCAGGAAGAGGAAATAACCAAAGGCTCAGCGTGCCGTGCCGGAACCAGATTAGGGCCTGAAGCCATCCTGCGGTGTTGCGGCCAGCTCACAAGAAAGCGAGTTGAAGAAAGGAGCTCAGGGGCACTGTAATTCACAAACCTGCAGAGTTATAAATGACAGCTATCGTCCAAAAATATACTGAAGTAAGGCTGCCAAGAGGACTTGAAAGCGGGGCAGAATTGCAGGAAACCGATTTCAGGAGGTAGACTGGAATTGCATTGAAAGCATAGGAAAAGAGGCAGAACGTCCACAATGATGCACTTGGCCAAAAAGGGCGTACGCGTTTTTTCCTGAATATATTCAGGAAAAAACGCGTACGCCCTTTTTGGCCAACCAAGCAAGCTTGCAAAGGAAATCTGCACTACAATGAAGTCTCACTTCCCCCCGGTCAAAAGGGCCATCTGAAAAAAGTGTAAAATCCAGAAAGGCAGGACAGGCCATGGAGAACTGGGAGCCTTGTTATGCTGATGGGCGGGATGTAAACTGCCAACAGACACTCGGGAGAAGTGTATGGTGTTTCCTGAAACATCTAAAAAACAAAGCAACAGAGCCTAGGGCACTTCCACTTATGGTCCTATAGCTTAGGGAAATTAAAATCAAAAAGACACAGCCACCCCAATGTTTGGGACGCCTCTGTTTACAAGAACCTCGTTTACCGTACAAGTTCAATATCACAGAAAGTGAAAAATGGATAAAGAACTTGTGGTACTTACGTACAATGCAGTATCACTCAGCAGTGAAATCTATGTCATCAGGCCCGTAGCAGCACAATGAGTGGATTCAGGTACGATGATTCTAACTGAAATAAGTCACACAGAAAAAGAAACATCATAAGATATCAGTAATACACGGAATGTAAACTTGGCTACACAGGAACTGAATTACAGAACAGAACAGGGTCTCAAATTTAGAAAACCAACTTATGCTTGTTTAAGGGTAAAGGTGAGTTGGGGTGCTGCATAAAACCAGAGATTGAAATGAGCACAGATAAAGTTCCTTAAGCCAAATATGGAATAGACAAGAGCTACTCCTTGCTCAACGAAATGGACTCAACACCGCATATTAAACGCCTAAGAATGTACCTGACTCTTAAGTATCTTAAAACCTATGGATTGCTATGTCTCCGAAAGAGAATCAAGCATGTGTACAGGGACATAAACGCAGCAGTGATAGGATTGGAGAGGTTCGGTGAGCAAATGAAGACCCTTTGAAGTCATATTGCATGGTACCCATTCCACGGGTTTCAACTACCCAGGTTTAAGGTATTCTTCCTTCAGCTAAAACATGCATGTGGAACCTAGAGTATGATCAACCATGTGATCGGGAGACGTGTTCAAATATGTCTCAGTTTTCGTACCCTGGTACTCGGGTGCAACATTCCAGACGCTTTACTAACACTCTCCCGACTTGGAGAGTCAGTCCCTTTAACCTCCTGTTTGGCCCAGTTTGCAATTTCTGCGGAAGATGAACAGGAATAGCGAGAACCAATGAGAGACTAGCTGGAGGTGTCTGGACGGGCAAATTTAACTCTCATTTCCCACCAGGAAGAGGAAATAACCAAAGGCTCAGCGTGCCGTGCCGGAACCAGATTAGGGCCTGAAGCCATCCTGCGGTGTTGCGGCCAGCTCACAAGAAAGCGAGTTGAAGAAAGGAGCTCAGGGGCACTGTAATTCACAAACCTGCAGAGTTATAAATGACAGCTATCGTCCAAAAATATACTGAAGTAAGGCTGCCAAGAGGACTTGAAAGCGGGGCAGAATTGCAGGAAACCGATTTCAGGAGGTAGACTGGAATTGCATTGAAAGCATAGGAAAAGAGGCAGAACGTCCACAATGATGCACTTGGCCAAAAAGGGCGTACGCGTTTTTTCCTGAATATATTCAGGAAAAAACGCGTACGCCCTTTTTGGCCAACCAAGCAAGCTTGCAAAGGAAATCTGCACTACAATGAAGTCTCACTTCCCCCCGGTCAAAAGGGCCATCTGAAAAAAGTGTAAAATCCAGAAAGGCAGGACAGGCCATGGAGAACTGGGAGCCTTGTTATGCTGATGGGCGGGATGTAAACTGCCAACAGACACTCGGGAGAAGTGTATGGTGTTTCCTGAAACATCTAAAAAACAAAGCAACAGAGCCTAGGGCACTTCCACTTATGGTCCTATAGCTTAGGGAAATTAAAATCAAAAAGACACAGCCACCCCAATGTTTGGGACGCCTCTGTTTACAAGAACCTCGTTTACCGTACAAGTTCAATATCACAGAAAGTGAAAAATGGATAAAGAACTTGTGGTACTTACGTACAATGCAGTATCACTCAGCAGTGAAATCTATGTCATCAGGCCCGTAGCAGCACAATGAGTGGATTCAGGTACGATGATTCTAACTGAAATAAGTCACACAGAAAAAGAAACATCATAAGATATCAGTAATACACGGAATGTAAACTTGGCTACACAGGAACTGAATTACAGAACAGAACAGGGTCTCAAATTTAGAAAACCAACTTATGCTTGTTTAAGGGTAAAGGTGAGTTGGGGTGCTGCATAAAACCAGAGATTGAAATGAGCACAGATAAAGTTCCTTAAGCCAAATATGGAATAGACAAGAGCTACTCCTTGCTCAACGAAATGGACTCAACACCGCATATTAAACGCCTAAGAATGTACCTGACTCTTAAGTATCTTAAAACCTATGGATTGCTATGTCTCCGAAAGAGAATCAAGCATGTGTACAGGGACATAAACGCAGCAGTGATAGGATTGGAGAGGTTCGGTGAGCAAATGAAGACCCTTTGAAGTCATATTGCATGGTACCCATTCCACGGGTTTCAACTACCCAGGTTTAAGGTATTCTTCCTTCAGCTAAAACATGCATGTGGAACCTAGAGTATGATCAACCATGTGATCGGGAGACGTGTTCAAATATGTCTCAGTTTTCGTACCCTGGTACTCGGGTGCAACATTCCAGACGCTTTACTAACACTCTCCCGACTTGGAGAGTCAGTCCCTTTAACCTCCTGTTTGGCCCAGTTTGCAATTTCTGCGGAAGATGAACAGGAATAGCGAGAACCAATGAGAGACTAGCTGGAGGTGTCTGGACGGGCAAATTTAACTCTCATTTCCCACCAGGAAGAGGAAATAACCAAAGGCTCAGCGTGCCGTGCCGGAACCAGATTAGGGCCTGAAGCCATCCTGCGGTGTTGCGGCCAGCTCACAAGAAAGCGAGTTGAAGAAAGGAGCTCAGGGGCACTGTAATTCACAAACCTGCAGAGTTATAAATGACAGCTATCGTCCAAAAATATACTGAAGTAAGGCTGCCAAGAGGACTTGAAAGCGGGGCAGAATTGCAGGAAACCGATTTCAGGAGGTAGACTGGAATTGCATTGAAAGCATAGGAAAAGAGGCAGAACGTCCACAATGATGCACTTGGCCAAAAAGGGCGTACGCGTTTTTTCCTGAATATATTCAGGAAAAAACGCGTACGCCCTTTTTGGCCAACCAAGCAAGCTTGCAAAGGAAATCTGCACTACAATGAAGTCTCACTTCCCCCCGGTCAAAAGGGCCATCTGAAAAAAGTGTAAAATCCAGAAAGGCAGGACAGGCCATGGAGAACTGGGAGCCTTGTTATGCTGATGGGCGGGATGTAAACTGCCAACAGACACTCGGGAGAAGTGTATGGTGTTTCCTGAAACATCTAAAAAACAAAGCAACAGAGCCTAGGGCACTTCCACTTATGGTCCTATAGCTTAGGGAAATTAAAATCAAAAAGACACAGCCACCCCAATGTTTGGGACGCCTCTGTTTACAAGAAGCTCGTTTACCGTACAAGTTCAATATCACAGAAAGTGAAAAATGGATAAAGAACTTGTGGTACTTACGTACAATGCAGTATCACTCAGCAGTGAAATCTATGTCATCAGGCCCGTAGCAGCACAATGAGTGGATTCAGGTACGATGATTCTAACTGAAATAAGTCACACAGAAAAAGAAACATCATAAGATATCAGTAATACACGGAATGTAAACTTGGCTACACAGGAACTGAATTACAGAACAGAACAGGGTCTCAAATTTAGAAAACCAACTTATGCTTGTTTAAGGGTAAAGGTGAGTTGGGGTGCTGCATAAAACCAGAGATTGAAATGAGCACAGATAAAGTTCCTTAAGCCAAATATGGAATAGACAAGAGCTACTCCTTGCTCAACGAAATGGACTCAACACCGCATATTAAACGCCTAAGAATGTACCTGACTCTTAAGTATCTTAAAACCTATGGATTGCTATGTCTCCGAAAGAGAATCAAGCATGTGTACAGGGACATAAACGCAGCAGTGATAGGATTGGAGAGGTTCGGTGAGCAAATGAAGACCCTTTGAAGTCATATTGCATGGTACCCATTCCACGGGTTTCAACTACCCAGGTTTAAGGTATTCTTCCTTCAGCTAAAACATGCATGTGGAACCTAGAGTATGATCAACCATGTGATCGGGAGACGTGTTCAAATATGTCTCAGTTTTCGTACCCTGGTACTCGGGTGCAACATTCCAGACGCTTTACTAACACTCTCCCGACTTGGAGAGTCAGTCCCTTTAACCTCCTGTTTGGCCCAGTTTGCAATTTCTGCGGAAGATGAACAGGAATAGCGAGAACCAATGAGAGACTAGCTGGAGGTGTCTGGACGGGCAAATTTAACTCTCATTTCCCACCAGGAAGAGGAAATAACCAAAGGCTCAGCGTGCCGTGCCGGAACCAGATTAGGGCCTGAAGCCATCCTGCGGTGTTGCGGCCAGCTCACAAGAAAGCGAGTTGAAGAAAGGAGCTCAGGGGCACTGTAATTCACAAACCTGCAGAGTTATAAATGACAGCTATCGTCCAAAAATATACTGAAGTAAGGCTGCCAAGAGGACTTGAAAGCGGGGCAGAATTGCAGGAAACCGATTTCAGGAGGTAGACTGGAATTGCATTGAAAGCATAGGAAAAGAGGCAGAACGTCCACAATGATGCACTTGGCCAAAAAGGGCGTACGCGTTTTTTCCTGAATATATTCAGGAAAAAACGCGTACGCCCTTTTTGGCCAACCAAGCAAGCTTGCAAAGGAAATCTGCACTACAATGAAGTCTCACTTCCCCCCGGTCAAAAGGGCCATCTGAAAAAAGTGTAAAATCCAGAAAGGCAGGACAGGCCATGGAGAACTGGGAGCCTTGTTATGCTGATGGGCGGGATGTAAACTGCCAACAGACACTCGGGAGAAGTGTATGGTGTTTCCTGAAACATCTAAAAAACAAAGCAACAGAGCCTAGGGCACTTCCACTTATGGTCCTATAGCTTAGGGAAATTAAAATCAAAAAGACACAGCCACCCCAATGTTTGGGACGCCTCTGTTTACAAGAACCTCGTTTACCGTACAAGTTCAATATCACAGAAAGTGAAAAATGGATAAAGAACTTGTGGTACTTACGTACAATGCAGTATCACTCAGCAGTGAAATCTATGTCATCAGGCCCGTAGCAGCACAATGAGTGGATTCAGGTACGATGATTCTAACTGAAATAAGTCACACAGAAAAAGAAACATCATAAGATATCAGTAATACACGGAATGTAAACTTGGCTACACAGGAACTGAATTACAGAACAGAACAGGGTCTCAAATTTAGAAAACCAACTTATGCTTGTTTAAGGGTAAAGGTGAGTTGGGGTGCTGCATAAAACCAGAGATTGAAATGAGCACAGATAAAGTTCCTTAAGCCAAATATGGAATAGACAAGAGCTACTCCTTGCTCAACGAAATGGACTCAACACCGCATATTAAACGCCTAAGAATGTACCTGACTCTTAAGTATCTTAAAACCTATGGATTGCTATGTCTCCGAAAGAGAATCAAGCATGTGTACAGGGACATAAACGCAGCAGTGATAGGATTGGAGAGGTTCGGTGAGCAAATGAAGACCCTTTGAAGTCATATTGCATGGTACCCATTCCACGGGTTTCAACTACCCAGGTTTAAGGTATTCTTCCTTCAGCTAAAACATGCATGTGGAACCTAGAGTATGATCAACCATGTGATCGGGAGACGTGTTCAAATATGTCTCAGTTTTCGTACCCTGGTACTCGGGTGCAACATTCCAGACGCTTTACTAACACTCTCCCGACTTGGAGAGTCAGTCCCTTTAACCTCCTGTTTGGCCCAGTTTGCAATTTCTGCGGAAGATGAACAGGAATAGCGAGAACCAATGAGAGACTAGCTGGAGGTGTCTGGACGGGCAAATTTAACTCTCATTTCCCACCAGGAAGAGGAAATAACCAAAGGCTCAGCGTGCCGTGCCGGAACCAGATTAGGGCCTGAAGCGATCCTGCGGTGTTGCGGCCAGCTCACAAGAAAGCGAGTTGAAGAAAGGAGCTCAGGGGCACTGTAATTCACAAACCTGCAGAGTTATAAATGACAGCTATCGTCCAAAAATATACTGAAGTAAGGCTGCCAAGAGGACTTGAAAGCGGGGCAGAATTGCAGGAAACCGATTTCAGGAGGTAGACTGGAATTGCATTGAAAGCATAGGAAAAGAGGCAGAACGTCCACAATGATGCACTTGGCCAAAAAGGGCGTACGCGTTTTTTCCTGAATATATTCAGGAAAAAACGCGTACGCCCTTTTTGGCCAACCAAGCAAGCTTGCAAAGGAAATCTGCACTACAATGAAGTCTCACTTCCCCCCGGTCAAAAGGGCCATCTGAAAAAAGTGTAAAATCCAGAAAGGCAGGACAGGCCATGGAGAACTGGGAGCCTTGTTATGCTGATGGGCGGGATGTAAACTGCCAACAGACACTCGGGAGAAGTGTATGGTGTTTCCTGAAACATCTAAAAAACAAAGCAACAGAGCCTAGGGCACTTCCACTTATGGTCCTATAGCTTAGGGAAATTAAAATCAAAAAGACACAGCCACCCCAATGTTTGGGACGCCTCTGTTTACAAGAACCTCGTTTACCGTACAAGTTCAATATCACAGAAAGTGAAAAATGGATAAAGAACTTGTGGTACTTACGTACAATGCAGTATCACTCAGCAGTGAAATCTATGTCATCAGGCCCGTAGCAGCACAATGAGTGGATTCAGGTACGATGATTCTAACTGAAATAAGTCACACAGAAAAAGAAACATCATAAGATATCAGTAATACACGGAATGTAAACTTGGCTACACAGGAACTGAATTACAGAACAGAACAGGGTCTCAAATTTAGAAAACCAACTTATGCTTGTTTAAGGGTAAAGGTGAGTTGGGGTGCTGCATAAAACCAGAGATTGAAATGAGCACAGATAAAGTTCCTTAAGCCAAATATGGAATAGACAAGAGCTACTCCTTGCTCAACGAAATGGACTCAACACCGCATATTAAACGCCTAAGAATGTACCTGACTCTTAAGTATCTTAAAACCTATGGATTGCTATGTCTCCGAAAGAGAATCAAGCATGTGTACAGGGACATAAACGCAGCAGTGATAGGATTGGAGAGGTTCAGTGAGCAAATGAAGACCCTTTGAAGTCATATTGCATGGTACCCATTCCAAGGGTTTCAACTACCCAGGTTTAAGGTATTCTTCCTTCAGCTAAAACATGCATGTGGAACCTAGAGTATGATCAACCATGTGATCGGGAGACGTGTTCAAATATGTCTCAGTTTTCGTACCCTGGTACTCGGGTGCAACATTCCAGACGCTTTACTAACACTCTCCCGACTTGGAGAGTCAGTCCCTTTAACCTCCTGTTTGGCCCAGTTTGCAATTTCTGCGGAAGATGAACAGGAATAGCGAGAACCAATGAGAGACTAGCTGGAGGTGTCTGGACGGGCAAATTTAACTCTCATTTCCCACCAGGAAGAGGAAATAACCAAAGGCTCAGCGTGCCGTGCCGGAACCAGATTAGGGCCTGAAGCCATCCTGCGGTGTTGCGGCCAGCTCACAAGAAAGCGAGTTGAAGAAAGGAGCTCAGGGGCACTGTAATTCACAAACCTGCAGAGTTATAAATGACAGCTATCGTCCAAAAATATACTGAAGTAAGGCTGCCAAGAGGACTTGAAAGCGGGGCAGAATTGCAGGAAACCGATTTCAGGAGGTAGACTGGAATTGCATTGAAAGCATAGGAAAAGAGGCAGAACGTCCACAATGATGCACTTGGCCAAAAAGGGCGTACGCGTTTTTTCCTGAATATATTCAGGAAAAAACGCGTACGCCCTTTTTGGCCAACCAAGCAAGCTTGCAAAGGAAATCTGCACTACAATGAAGTCTCACTTCCCCCCGGTCAAAAGGGCCATCTGAAAAAAGTGTAAAATCCAGAAAGGCAGGACAGGCCATGGAGAACTGGGAGCCTTGTTATGCTGATGGGCGGGATGTAAACTGCCAACAGACACTCGGGAGAAGTGTATGGTGTTTCCTGAAACATCTAAAAAACAAAGCAACAGAGCCTAGGGCACTTCCACTTATGGTCCTATAGCTTAGGGAAATTAAAATCAAAAAGACACAGCCACCCCAATGTTTGGGACGCCTCTGTTTACAAGAACCTCGTTTACCGTACAAGTTCAATATCACAGAAAGTGAAAAATGGATAAAGAACTTGTGGTACTTACGTACAATGCAGTATCACTCAGCAGTGAAATCTATGTCATCAGGCCCGTAGCAGCACAATGAGTGGATTCAGGTACGATGATTCTAACTGAAATAAGTCACACAGAAAAAGAAACATCATAAGATATCAGTAATACACGGAATGTAAACTTGGCTACACAGGAACTGAATTACAGAACAGAACAGGGTCTCAAATTTAGAAAACCAACTTATGCTTGTTTAAGGGTAAAGGTGAGTTGGGGTGCTGCATAAAACCAGAGATTGAAATGAGCACAGATAAAGTTCCTTAAGCCAAATATGGAATAGACAAGAGCTACTCCTTGCTCAACGAAATGGACTCAACACCGCATATTAAACGCCTAAGAATGTACCTGACTCTTAAGTATCTTAAAACCTATGGATTGCTATGTCTCCGAAAGAGAATCAAGCATGTGTACAGGGACATAAACGCAGCAGTGATAGGATTGGAGAGGTTCGGTGAGCAAATGAAGACCCTTTGAAGTCATATTGCATGGTACCCATTCCACGGGTTTCAACTACCCAGGTTTAAGGTATTCTTCCTTCAGCTAAAACATGCATGTGGAACCTAGAGTATGATCAACCATGTGATCGGGAGACGTGTTCAAATATGTCTCAGTTTTCGTACCCTGGTACTCGGGTGCAACATTCCAGACGCTTTACTAACACTCTCCCGACTTGGAGAGTCAGTCCCTTTAACCTCCTGTTTGGCCCAGTTTGCAATTTCTGCGGAAGATGAACAGGAATAGCGAGAACCAATGAGAGACTAGCTGGAGGTGTCTGGACGGGCAAATTTAACTCTCATTTCCCACCAGGAAGAGGAAATAACCAAAGGCTCAGCGTGCCGTGCCGGAACCAGATTAGGGCCTGAAGCGATCCTGCGGTGTTGCGGCCAGCTCACAAGAAAGCGAGTTGAAGAAAGGAGCTCAGGGGCACTGTAATTCACAAACCTGCAGAGTTATAAATGACAGCTATCGTCCAAAAATATACTGAAGTAAGGCTGCCAAGAGGACTTGAAAGCGGGGCAGAATTGCAGGAAACCGATTTCAGGAGGTAGACTGGAATTGCATTGAAAGCATAGGAAAAGAGGCAGAACGTCCACAATGATGCACTTGGCCAAAAAGGGCGTACGCGTTTTTTCCTGAATATATTCAGGAAAAAACGCGTACGCCCTTTTTGGCCAACCAAGCAAGCTTGCAAAGGAAATCTGCACTACAATGAAGTCTCACTTCCCCCCGGTCAAAAGGGCCATCTGAAAAAAGTGTAAAATCCAGAAAGGCAGGACAGGCCATGGAGAACTGGGAGCCTTGTTATGCTGATGGGCGGGATGTAAACTGCCAACAGACACTCGGGAGAAGTGTATGGTGTTTCCTGAAACATCTAAAAAACAAAGCAACAGAGCCTAGGGCACTTCCACTTATGGTCCTATAGCTTAGGGAAATTAAAATCAAAAAGACACAGCCACCCCAATGTTTGGGACGCCTCTGTTTACAAGAACCTCGTTTACCGTACAAGTTCAATATCACAGAAAGTGAAAAATGGATAAAGAACTTGTGGTACTTACGTACAATGCAGTATCACTCAGCAGTGAAATCTATGTCATCAGGCCCGTAGCAGCACAATGAGTGGATTCAGGTACGATGATTCTAACTGAAATAAGTCACACAGAAAAAGAAACATCATAAGATATCAGTAATACACGGAATGTAAACTTGGCTACACAGGAACTGAATTACAGAACAGAACAGGGTCTCAAATTTAGAAAACCAACTTATGCTTGTTTAAGGGTAAAGGTGAGTTGGGGTGCTGCATAAAACCAGAGATTGAAATGAGCACAGATAAAGTTCCTTAAGCCAAATATGGAATAGACAAGAGCTACTCCTTGCTCAACGAAATGGACTCAACACCGCATATTAAACGCCTAAGAATGTACCTGACTCTTAAGTATCTTAAAACCTATGGATTGCTATGTCTCCGAAAGAGAATCAAGCATGTGTACAGGGACATAAACGCAGCAGTGATAGGATTGGAGAGGTTCAGTGAGCAAATGAAGACCCTTTGAAGTCATATTGCATGGTACCCATTCCAAGGGTTTCAACTACCCAGGTTTAAGGTATTCTTCCTTCAGCTAAAACATGCATGTGGAACCTAGAGTATGATCAACCATGTGATCGGGAGACGTGTTCAAATATGTCTCAGTTTTCGTACCCTGGTACTCGGGTGCAACATTCCAGACGCTTTACTAACACTCTCCCGACTTGGAGAGTCAGTCCCTTTAACCTCCTGTTTGGCCCAGTTTGCAATTTCTGCGGAAGATGAACAGGAATAGCGAGAACCAATGAGAGACTAGCTGGAGGTGTCTGGACGGGCAAATTTAACTCTCATTTCCCACCAGGAAGAGGAAATAACCAAAGGTTCAGCGTGCCGTGCCGGAACCAGATTAGGGCCTGAAGCCATCCTGCGGTGTTGCGGCCAGCTCACAAGAAAGCGAGTTGAAGAAAGGAGCTCAGGGGCACTGTAATTCACAAACCTGCAGAGTTATAAATGACAGCTATCGTCCAAAAATATACTGAAGTAAGGCTGCCAAGAGGACTTGAAAGCGGGGCAGAATTGCAGGAAACCGATTTCAGGAGGTAGACTGGAATTGCATTGAAAGCATAGGAAAAGAGGCAGAACGTCCACAATGATGCACTTGGCCAAAAAGGGCGTACGCGTTTTTTCCTGAATATATTCAGGAAAAAACGCGTACGCCCTTTTTGGCCAACCAAGCAAGCTTGCAAAGGAAATCTGCACTACAATGAAGTCTCACTTCCCCCCGGTCAAAAGGGCCATCTGAAAAAAGTGTAAAATCCAGAAAGGCAGGACAGGCCATGGAGAACTGGGAGCCTTGTTATGCTGATGGGCGGGATGTAAACTGCCAACAGACACTCGGGAGAAGTGTATGGTGTTTCCTGAAACATCTAAAAAACAAAGCAACAGAGCCTAGGGCACTTCCACTTATGGTCCTATAGCTTAGGGAAATTAAAATCAAAAAGACACAGCCACCCCAATGTTTGGGACGCCTCTGTTTACAAGAACCTCGTTTACCGTACAAGTTCAATATCACAGAAAGTGAAAAATGGATAAAGAACTTGTGGTACTTACGTACAATGCAGTATCACTCAGCAGTGAAATCTATGTCATCAGGCCCGTAGCAGCACAATGAGTGGATTCAGGTACGATGATTCTAACTGAAATAAGTCACACAGAAAAAGAAACATCATAAGATATCAGTAATACACGGAATGTAAACTTGGCTACACAGGAACTGAATTACAGAACAGAACAGGGTCTCAAATTTAGAAAACCAACTTATGCTTGTTTAAGGGTAAAGGTGAGTTGGGGTGCTGCATAAAACCAGAGATTGAAATGAGCACAGATAAAGTTCCTTAAGCCAAATATGGAATAGACAAGAGCTACTCCTTGCTCAACGAAATGGACTCAACACCGCATATTAAACGCCTAAGAATGTACCTGACTCTTAAGTATCTTAAAACCTATGGATTGCTATGTCTCCGAAAGAGAATCAAGCATGTGTACAGGGACGTGAACGCAGCAGTGATAGGATTGGAGAGGTTCGGTGAGCAAATGAAGACCCTTTGAAGTCATATTGCATGGTACCCATTCCACGGGTTTCAACTACCCAGGTTTAAGGTATTCTTCCTTCAGCTAAAACATGCATGTGGAACCTAGAGTATGATCAACCATGTGATCGGGAGACGTGTTCAAATATGTCTCAGTTTTCGTACCCTGGTACTCGGGTGCAACATTCCAGACGCTTTACTAACACTCTCCCGACTTGGAGAGTCAGTCCCTTTAACCTCCTGTTTGGCCCAGTTTGCAATTTCTGCGGAAGATGAACAGGAATAGCGAGAACCAATGAGAGACTAGCTGGAGGTGTCTGGACGGGCAAATTTAACTCTCATTTCCCACCAGGAAGAGGAAATAACCAAAGGCTCAGCGTGCCGTGCCGGAACCAGATTAGGGCCTGAAGCCATCCTGCGGTGTTGCGGCCAGCTCACAAGAAAGCGAGTTGAAGAAAGGAGCTCAGGGGCACTGTAATTCACAAACCTGCAGAGTTATAAATGACAGCTATCGTCCAAAAATATACTGAAGTAAGGCTGCCAAGAGGACTTGAAAGCGGGGCAGAATTGCAGGAAACCGATTTCAGGAGGTAGACTGGAATTGCATTGAAAGCATAGGAAAAGAGGCAGAACGTCCACAATGATGCACTTGGCCAAAAAGGGCGTATGCGTTTTTTCCTGAATATATTCAGGAAAAAACGCATACGCCCTTTTTGGCCAACCAAGCAAGCTTGCAAAGGAAATCTGCACTACAATGAAGTCTCACTTCCCCCCGGTCAAAAGGGCCATCTGAAAAAAGTGTAAAATCCAGAAAGGCAGGACAGGCCATGGAGAACTGGGAGCCTTGTTATGCTGATGGGCGGGATGTAAACTGCCAACAGACACTCGGGAGAAGTGTATGGTGTTTCCTGAAACATCTAAAAAACAAAGCAACAGAGCCTAGGGCACTTCCACTTATGGTCCTATAGCTTAGGGAAATTAAAATCAAAAAGACACAGCCACCCCAATGTTTGGGACGCCTCTGTTTACAAGAACCTCGTTTACCGTACAAGTTCAATATCACAGAAAGTGAAAAATGGATAAAGAACTTGTGGTACTTACGTACAATGCAGTATCACTCAGCAGTGAAATCTATGTCATCAGGCCCGTAGCAGCACAATGAGTGGATTCAGGTACGATGATTCTAACTGAAATAAGTCACACAGAAAAAGAAACATCATAAGATATCAGTAATACACGGAATGTAAACTTGGCTACACAGGAACTGAATTACAGAACAGAACAGGGTCTCAAATTTAGAAAACCAACTTATGCTTGTTTAAGGGTAAAGGTGAGTTGGGGTGCTGCATAAAACCAGAGATTGAAATGAGCACAGATAAAGTTCCTTAAGCCAAATATGGAATAGACAAGAGCTACTCCTTGCTCAACGAAATGGACTCAACACCGCATATTAAACGCCTAAGAATGTACCTGACTCTTAAGTATCTTAAAACCTATGGATTGCTATGTCTCCGAAAGAGAATCAAGCATGTGTACAGGGACATAAACGCAGCAGTGATAGGATTGGAGAGGTTCGGTGAGCAAATGAAGACCCTTTGAAGTCATATTACATGGTACCCATGCCACGGGTTTCAACTACCCAGGTTTAAGGTATTCTTCCTTCAGCTAAAACATGCATGTGGAACCTAGAGTATGATCAACCATGTGATCGGGAGACGTGTTCAAATATGTCTCAGTTTTCGTACCCTGGTACTCGGGTGCAACATTCCAGACGCTTTACTAACACTCTCCCGACTTGGAGAGTCAGTCCCTTTAACCTCCTGTTTGGCCCAGTTTGCAATTTCTGCGGAAGATGAACAGGAATAGCGAGAACCAATGAGAGACTAGCTGGAGGTGTCTGGACGGGCAAATTTAACTCTCATTTCCCACCAGGAAGAGGAAATAACCAAAGGCTCAGCGTGCCGTGCCGGAACCAGATTAGGGCCTGAAGCCATCCTGCGGTGTTGCGGCCAGCTCACAAGAAAGCGAGTTGAAGAAAGGAGCTCAGGGGCACTGTAATTCACAAACCTGCAGAGTTATAAATGACAGCTATCGTCCAAAAATATACTGAAGTAAGGCTGCCAAGAGGACTTGAAAGCGGGGCAGAATTGCAGGAAACCGATTTCAGGAGGTAGACTGGAATTGCATTGAAAGCATAGGAAAAGAGGCAGAACGTCCACAATGATGCACTTGGCCAAAAAGGGCGTATGCGTTTTTTCCTGAATATATTCAGGAAAAAACGCATACGCCCTTTTTGGCCAACCAAGCAAGCTTGCAAAGGAAATCTGCACTACAATGAAGTCTCACTTCCCCCCGGTCAAAAGGGCCATCTGAAAAAAGTGTAAAATCCAGAAAGGCAGGACAGGCCATGGAGAACTGGGAGCCTTGTTATGCTGATGGGCGGGATGTAAATTGCCAACAGACACTCGGGAGAAGTGTATGGTGTTTCCTGAAACATCTAAAAAACAAAGCAACAGAGCCTAGGGCACTTCCACTTATGGTCCTATAGCTTAGGGAAATTAAAATCAAAAAGACACAGCCACCCCAATGTTTGGGACGCCTCTGTTTACAAGAACCTCGTTTACCGTACAAGTTCAATATCACAGAAAGTGAAAAATGGATAAAGAACTTGTGGTACTTACGTACAATGCAGTATCACTCAGCAGTGAAATCTATGTCATCAGGCCCGTAGCAGCACAATGAGTGGATTCAGGTACGATGATTCTAACTGAAATAAGTCACACAGAAAAAGAAACATCATAAGATATCAGTAATACACGGAATGTAAACTTGGCTACACAGGAACTGAATTACAGAACAGAACAGGGTCTCAAATTTAGAAAACCAACTTATGCTTGTTTAAGGGTAAAGGTGAGTTGGGGTGCTGCATAAAACCAGAGATTGAAATGAGCACAGATAAAGTTCCTTAAGCCAAATATGGAATAGACAAGAGCTACTCCTTGCTCAACGAAATGGACTCAACACCGCATATTAAACGCCTAAGAATGTACCTGACTCTTAAGTATCTTAAAACCTATGGATTGCTATGTCTCCAAAAGAGAATCAAGCATGTGTACAGGGACATAAACGCAGCAGTGATAGGATTGGAGAGGTTCGGTGAGCAAATGAAGACCCTTTGAAGTCATATTGCATGGTACCCATGCCACGGGTTTCAACTACCCAGGTTTAAGGTATTCTTCCTTCAGCTAAAACATGCATGTGGAACCTAGAGTATGATCAACCATGTGATCGGGAGACGTGTTCAAATATGTCTCAGTTTTCGTACCCTGGTACTCGGGTGCAACATTCCAGACGCTTTACTAACACTCTCCCGACTTGGAGAGTCAGTCCCTTTAACCTCCTGTTTGGCCCAGTTTGCAATTTCTGCGGAAGATGAACAGGAATAGCGAGAACCAATGAGAGACTAGCTGGAGGTGTCTGGACGGGCAAATTTAACTCTCATTTCCCACCAGGAAGAGGAAATAACCAAAGGCTCAGCGTGCCGTGCCGGAACCAGATTAGGGCCTGAAGCCATCCTGCGGTGTTGCGGCCAGCTCACAAGAAAGCGAGTTGAAGAAAGGAGCTCAGGGGCACTGTAATTCACAAACCTGCAGAGTTATAAATGACAGCTATCGTCCAAAAATATACTGAAGTAAGGCTGCCAAGAGGACTTGAAAGCGGGGCAGAATTGCAGGAAACCGATTTCAGGAGGTAGACTGGAATTGCATTGAAAGCATAGGAAAAGAGGCAGAACGTCCACAATGATGCACTTGGCCAAAAAGGGCGTATGCGTTTTTTCCTGAATATATTCAGGAAAAAACGCATACGCCCTTTTTGGCCAACCAAGCAAGCTTGCAAAGGAAATCTGCACTACAATGAAGTCTCACTTCCCCCCGGTCAAAAGGGCCATCTGAAAAAAGTGTAAAATCCAGAAAGGCAGGACAGGCCATGGAGAACTGGGAGCCTTGTTATGCTGATGGGCGGGATGTAAACTGCCAACAGACACTCGGGAGAAGTGTATGGTGTTTCCTGAAACATCTAAAAAACAAAGCAACAGAGCCTAGGGCACTTCCACTTATGGTCCTATAGCTTAGGGAAATTAAAATCAAAAAGACACAGCCACCCCAATGTTTGGGACGCCTCTGTTTACAAGAACCTCGTTTACCGTACAAGTTCAATATCACAGAAAGTGAAAAATGGATAAAGAACTTGTGGTACTTACGTACAATGCAGTATCACTCAGCAGTGAAATCTATGTCATCAGGCCCGTAGCAGCACAATGAGTGGATTCAGGTACGATGATTCTAACTGAAATAAGTCACACAGAAAAAGAAACATCATAAGATATCAGTAATACACGGAATGTAAACTTGGCTACACAGGAACTGAATTACAGAACAGAACAGGGTCTCAAATTTAGAAAACCAACTTATGCTTGTTTAAGGGTAAAGGTGAGTTGGGGTGCTGCATAAAACCAGAGATTGAAATGAGCACAGATAAAGTTCCTTAAGCCAAATATGGAATAGACAAGAGCTACTCCTTGCTCAACGAAATGGACTCAACACCGCATATTAAACGCCTAAGAATGTACCTGACTCTTAAGTATCTTAAAACGTATGGATTGCTATGTCTCCGAAAGAGAATCAAGCATGTGTACAGGGACATAAACGCAGCAGTGATAGGATTGGAGAGGTTCGGTGAGCAAATGAAGACCCTTTGAAGTCATATTGCATGGTACCCATGCCACGGGTTTCAACTACCCAGGTTTAAGGTATTCTTCCTTCAGCTAAAACATGCATGTGGAACCTAGAGTATGATCAACCATGTGATCGGGAGACGTGTTCAAATATGTCTCAGTTTTCGTACCCTGGTACTCGGGTGCAACATTCCAGACGCTTTACTAACACTCTCCCGACTTGGAGAGTCAGTCCCTTTAACCTCCTGTTTGGCCCAGTTTGCAATTTCTGCGGAAGATGAACAGGAATAGCGAGAACCAATGAGAGACTAGCTGGAGGTGTCTGGACGGGCAAATTTAACTCTCATTTCCCACCAGGAAGAGGAAATAACCAAAGGCTCAGCGTGCCGTGCCGGAACCAGATTAGGGCCTGAAGCCATCCTGCGGTGTTGCGGCCAGCTCACAAGAAAGCGAGTTGAAGAAAGGAGCTCAGGGGCACTGTAATTCACAAACCTGCAGAGTTATAAATGACAGCTATCGTCCAAAAATATACTGAAGTAAGGCTGCCAAGAGGACTTGAAAGCGGGGCAGAATTGCAGGAAACCGATTTCAGGAGGTAGACTGGAATTGCATTGAAAGCATAGGAAAAGAGGCAGAACGTCCACAATGATGCACTTGGCCAAAAAGGGCATATGCGTTTTTTCCTGAATATATTCAGGAAAAAACGCATACGCCCTTTTTGGCCAACCAAGCAAGCTTGCAAAGGAAATCTGCACTACAATGAAGTCTCACTTCCCCCCGGTCAAAAGGGCCATCTGAAAAAAGTGTAAAATCCAGAAAGGCAGGACAGGCCATGGAGAACTGGGAGCCTTGTTATGCTGATGGGCGGGATGTAAATTGCCAACAGACACTCGGGAGAAGTGTATGGTGTTTCCTGAAACATCTAAAAAACAAAGCAACAGAGCCTAGGGCACTTCCACTTATGGTCCTATAGCTTAGGGAAATTAAAATCAAAAAGACACAGCCACCCCAATGTTTGGGACGCCTCTGTTTACAAGAACCTCGTTTACCGTACAAGTTCAATATCACAGAAAGTGAAAAATGGATAAAGAACTTGTGGTACTTACGTACAATGCAGTATCACTCAGCAGTGAAATCTATGTCATCAGGCCCGTAGCAGCACAATGAGTGGATTCAGGTACGATGATTCTAACTGAAATAAGTCACACAGAAAAAGAAACATCATAAGATATCAGTAATACACGGAATGTAAACTTGGCTACACAGGAACTGAATTACAGAACAGAACAGGGTCTCAAATTTAGAAAACCAACTTATGCTTGTTTAAGGGTAAAGGTGAGTTGGGGTGCTGCATAAAACCAGAGATTGAAATGAGCACAGATAAAGTTCCTTAAGCCAAATATGGAATAGACAAGAGCTACTCCTTGCTCAACGAAATGGACTCAACACCGCATATTAAACGCCTAAGAATGTACCTGACTCTTAAGTATCTTAAAACCTATGGATTGCTATGTCTCCAAAAGAGAATCAAGCATGTGTACAGGGACATAAACGCAGCAGTGATAGGATTGGAGAGGTTCGGTGAGCAAATGAAGACCCTTTGAAGTCATATTGCATGGTACCCATTCCACGGGTTTCAACTACCCAGGTTTAAGGTATTCTTCCTTCAGCTAAAACATGCATGTGGAACCTAGAGTATGATCAACCATGTGATCGGGAGACGTGTTCAAATATGTCTCAGTTTTCGTACCCTGGTACTCTGGTGCAACATTCCAGATGCTTTACTAACACTCTCCCGACTTGGAGAGTCAGTCCCTTTAACCTCCTGTTTGGCCCAGTTTGCAATTTCTGCGGAAGATGAACAGGAATAGCGAGAACCAATGAGAGACTAGCTGGAGGTGTCTGGACGGGCAAATTTAACTCTCATTTCCCACCAGGAAGAGGAAATAACCAAAGGCTCAGCGTGCCGTGCCGGAACCAGATTAGGGCCTGAAGCCATCCTGCGGTGTTGCGGCCAGCTCACAAGAAAGCGAGTTGAAGAAAGGAGCTCAGGGGCACTGTAATTCACAAACCTGCAGAGTTATAAATGACAGCTATCGTCCAAAAATATACTGAAGTAAGGCTGCCAAGAGGACTTGAAAGCGGGGCAGAATTGCAGGAAACCGATTTCAGGAGGTAGACTGGAATTGCATTGAAAGCATAGGAAAAGAGGCAGAACGTCCACAATGATGCACTTGGCCAAAAAGGGCGTATGCGTTTTTTCCTGAATATATTCAGGAAAAAACGCATACGCCCTTTTTGGCCAACCAAGCAAGCTTGCAAAGGAAATCTGCACTACAATGAAGTCTCACTTCCCCCCGGTCAAAAGGGCCATCTGAAAAAAGTGTAAAATCCAGAAAGGCAGGACAGGCCATGGAGAACTGGGAGCCTTGTTATGCTGATGGGCGGGATGTAAACTGCCAACAGACACTCGGGAGAAGTGTATGGTGTTTCCTGAAACATCTAAAAAACAAAGCAACAGAGCCTAGGGCACTTCCACTTATGGTCCTATAGCTTAGGGAAATTAAAATCAAAAAGACAGAGCCACCCCAATGTTTGGGACGCCTCTGTTTACAAGAACCTCGTTTACCATACAAGTTCAATATCACAGAAAGTGAAAAATGGATAAAGAACTTGTGGTACTTACGTACAATGCAGTATCACTCAGCAGTGAAATCTATGTCATCAGGCCCGTAGCAGCACAATGAGTGGATTCAGGTACGATGATTCTAACTGAAATAAGTCACACAGAAAAAGAAACATCATAAGATATCAGTAATACACGGAATGTAAACTTGGCTACACAGGAACTGAATTACAGAACAGAACAGGGTCTCAAATTTAGAAAACCAACTTATGCTTGTTTAAGGGTAAAGGTGAGTTGGGGTGCTGCATAAAACCAGAGATTGAAATGAGCACAGATAAAGTTCCTTAAGCCAAATATGGAATAGACAAGAGCTACTCCTTGCTCAACGAAATGGACTCAACACCGCATATTAAACGCCTAAGAATGTACCTGACTCTTAAGTATCTTAAAACCTATGGATTGCTATGTCTCCGAAAGAGAATCAAGCATGTGTACAGGGACATAAACGCAGCAGTGATAGGATTGGAGAGGTTCGGTGAGCAAATGAAGACCCTTTGAAGTCATATTGCATGGTACCCATGCCACGGGTTTCAACTACCCAGGTTTAAGGTATTCTTCCTTCAGCTAAAACATGCATGTGGAACCTAGAGTATGATCAACCATGTGATCGGGAGACGTGTTCAAATATGTCTCAGTTTTCATACCCTGGTACTCGGGTGCAACATTCCAGACGCTTTACTAACACTCTCCCGACTTGGAGAGTCAGTCCCTTTAACCTCCTGTTTGGCCCAGTTTGCAATTTCTGCGGAAGATGAACAGGAATAGCGAGAACCAATGAGAGACTAGCTGGAGGTGTCTGGACGGGCAAATTTAACTCTCATTTCCCACCAGGAAGAGGAAATAACCAAAGGCTCAGCGTGCCGTGCCGGAACCAGATTAGGGCCTGAAGCCATCCTGCGGTGTTGCGGCCAGCTCACAAGAAAGCGAGTTGAAGAAAGGAGCTCAGGGGCACTGTAATTCACAAACCTGCAGAGTTATAAATGACAGCTATCGTCCAAAAATATACTGAAGTAAGGCTGCCAAGAGGACTTGAAAGCGGGGCAGAATTGCAGGAAACCGATTTCAGGAGGTAGACTGGAATTGCATTGAAAGCATAGGAAAAGAGGCAGAACGTCCACAATGATGCACTTGGCCAAAAAGGGCGTATGCGTTTTTTCCTGAATATATTCAGGAAAAAACGCATATGCCCTTTTTGGCCAACCAAGCAAGCTTGCAAAGGAAATCTGCACTACAATGAAGTCTCACTTCCCCCCGGTCAAAAGGGCCATCTGAAAAAAGTGTAAAATCCAGAAAGGCAGGACAGGCCATGGAGAACTGGGAGCCTTGTTATGCTGATGGGCGGGATGTAAACTGCCAACTGACACTCGGGAGAAGTGTATGGTGTTTCCTGAAACATCTAAAAAACAAAGCAACAGAGCCTAGGGCACTTCCACTTATGGTCCTATAGCTTAGGGAAATTAAAATCAAAAAGACACAGCCACCCCAATGTTTGGGACGCCTCTGTTTACAAGAACCTCGTTTACCGTACAAGTTCAATATCACAGAAAGTGAAAAATGGATAAAGAACTTGTGGTACTTACGTACAATGCAGTATCACTCAGCAGTGAAATCTATGTCATCAGGCCCGTAGCAGCACAATGAGTGGATTCAGGTACGATGATTCTAACTGAAATAAGTCACACAGAAAAAGAAACATCATAAGATATCAGTAATACACGGAATGTAAACTTGGCTACACAGGAACTGAATTACAGAACAGAACAGGGTCTCAAATTTAGAAAACCAACTTATGCTTGTTTAAGGGTAAAGGTGAGTTGGGGTGCTGCATAAAACCAGAGATTGAAATGAGCACAGATAAAGTTCCTTAAGCCAAATATGGAATAGACAAGAGCTACTCCTTGCTCAACGAAATGGACTCAACACCGCATATTAAACGCCTAAGAATGTACCTGACTCTTAAGTATCTTAAAACCTATGGATTGCTATGTCTCCGAAAGAGAATCAAGCATGTGTACAGGGACATAAACGGAGCAGTGATAGGATTGGAGAGGTTCGGTGAGCAAATGAAGACCCTTTGAAGTCATATTGCATGGTACCCATTCCACGGGTTTCAACTACCCAGGTTTAAGGTATTCTTCCTTCAGCTAAAACATGCATGTGGAACCTAGAGTATGATCAACCATGTGATCGGGAGACGTGTTCAAATATGTCTCAGTTTTCGTACCCTGGTACTCGGGTGCAACATTCCAGACGCTTTACTAACACTCTCCCGACTTGGAGAGTCAGTCCCTTTAACCTCCTGTTTGGCCCAGTTTGCAATTTCTGCGGAAGATGAACAGGAATAGCGAGAACCAATGAGAGACTAGCTGGAGGTGTCTGGACGGGCAAATTTAACTCTCATTTCCCACCAGGAAGAGGAAATAACCAAAGGCTCAGCGTGCCGTGCCGGAACCAGATTAGGGCCTGAAGCCATCCTGCGGTGTTGCGGCCAGCTCACAAGAAAGCGAGTTGAAGAAAGGAGCTCAGGGGCACTGTAATTCACAAACCTGCAGAGTTATAAATGACAGCTATCGTCCAAAAATATACTGAAGTAAGGCTGCCAAGAGGACTTGAAAGCGGGGCAGAATTGCAGGAAACCGATTTCAGGAGGTAGACTGGAATTGCATTGAAAGCATAGGAAAAGAGGCAGAACGTCCACAATGATGCACTTGGCCAAAAAGGGCGTATGCGTTTTTTCCTGAATATATTCAGGAAAAAACGCATATGCCCTTTTTGGCCAACCAAGCAAGCTTGCAAAGGAAATCTGCACTACAATGAAGTCTCACTTCCCCCCGGTCAAAAGGGCCATCTGAAAAAAGTGTAAAATCCAGAAAGGCAGGACAGGCCATGGAGAACTGGGAGCCTTGTTATGCTGATGGGCGGGATGTAAACTGCCAACTGACACTCGGGAGAAGTGTATGGTGTTTCCTGAAACATCTAAAAAACAAAGCAACAGAGCCTAGGGCACTTCCACTTATGGTCCTATAGCTTAGGGAAATTAAAATCAAAAAGACACAGCCACCCCAATGTTTGGGACGCCTCTGTTTACAAGAACCTCGTTTACCGTACAAGTTCAATATCACAGAAAGTGAAAAATGGATAAAGAACTTGTGGTACTTACGTACAATGCAGTATCACTCAGCAGTGAAATCTATGTCATCAGGCCCGTAGCAGCACAATGAGTGGATTCAGGTACGATGATTCTAACTGAAATAAGTCACACAGAAAAAGAAACATCATAAGATATCAGTAATACACGGAATGTAAACTTGGCTACACAGGAACTGAATTACAGAACAGAACAGGGTCTCAAATTTAGAAAACCAACTTATGCTTGTTTAAGGGTAAAGGTGAGTTGGGGTGCTGCATAAAACCAGAGATTGAAATGAGCACAGATAAAGTTCCTTAAGCCAAATATGGAATAGACAAGAGCTACTCCTTGCTCAACGAAATGGACTCAACACCGCATATTAAACGCCTAAGAATGTACCTGACTCTTAAGTATCTTAAAACCTATGGATTGCTATGTCTCCGAAAGAGAATCAAGCATGTGTACAGGCACATAAACGCAGCAGTGATAGGATTGGAGAGGTTCGGTGAGCAAATGAAGACCCTTTGAAGTCATATTGCATGGTACCCATGCCACGGGTTTCAACTACCCAGGTTTAAGGTATTCTTCCTTCAGCTAAAACATGCATGTGGAACCTAGAGTATGATCAACCATGTGATCGGGAGACGTGTTCAAATATGTCTCAGTTTTCGTACCCTGGTACTCGGGTGCAACATTCCAGACGCTTTACTAACACTCTCCCGACTTGGAGAGTCAGTCCCTTTAACCTCCTGTTTGGCCCAGTTTGCAATTTCTGCGGAAGATGAACAGGAATAGCGAGAACCAATGAGAGACTAGCTGGAGGTGTCTGGACGGGCAAATTTAACTCTCATTTCCCACCAGGAAGAGGAAATAACCAAAGGCTCAGCGTGCCGTGCCGGAACCAGATTAGGGCCTGAAGCCATCCTGCGGTGTTGCGGCCAGCTCACAAGAAAGCGAGTTGAAGAAAGGAGCTCAGGGGCACTGTAATTCACAAACCTGCAGAGTTATAAATGACAGCTATCGTCCAAAAATATACTGAAGTAAGGCTGCCAAGAGGACTTGAAAGCGGGGCAGAATTGCAGGAAACCGATTTCAGGAGGTAGACTGGAATTGCATTGAAAGCATAGGAAAAGAGGCAGAACGTCCACAATGATGCACTTGGCCAAAAAGGGCGTATGCGTTTTTTCCTGAATATATTCAGGAAAAAACGCATACGCCCTTTTTGGCCAACGAAGCAAGCTTGCAAAGGAAATCTGCACTACAATGAAGTCTCACTTCCCCCCGGTCAAAAGGGCCATCTGAAAAAAGTGTAAAATCCAGAAAGGCAGGACAGGCCATGGAGAACTGGGAGCCTTGTTATGCTGATGGGCGGGATGTAAACTGCCAACAGACACTCGGGAGAAGTGTATGGTGTTTCCTGAAACATCTAAAAAACAAAGCAACAGAGCCTAGGGCACTTCCACTTATGGTCCTATAGCTTAGGGAAATTAAAATCAAAAAGACACAGCCACCCCAATGTTTGGGACGCCTCTGTTTACAAGAACCTCGTTTACCGTACAAGTTCAATATCACAGAAAGTGAAAAATGGATAAAGAACTTGTGGTACTTACGTACAATGCAGTATCACTCAGCAGTGAAATCTATGTCATCAGGCCCGTAGCAGCACAATGAGTGGATTCAGGTACGATGATTCTAACTGAAATAAGTCACACAGAAAAAGAAACATCATAAGATATCAGTAATACACGGAATGTAAACTTGGCTACACAGGAACTGAATTACAGAACAGAACAGGGTCTCAAATTTAGAAAACCAACTTATGCTTGTTTAAGGGTAAAGGTGAGTTGGGGTGCTGCATAAAACCAGAGATTGAAATGAGCACAGATAAAGTTCCTTAAGCCAAATATGGAATAGACAAGAGCTACTCCTTGCTCAACGAAATGGACTCAACACCGCATATTAAACGCCTAAGAATGTACCTGACTCTTAAGTATCTTAAAACGTATGGATTGCTATGTCTCCGAAAGAGAATCAAGCATGTGTACAGGGACATAAACGCAGCAGTGATAGGATTGGAGAGGTTCGGTGAGCAAATGAAGACCCTTTGAAGTCATATTGCATGGTACCCATGCCACGGGTTTCAACTACCCAGGTTTAAGGTATTCTTCCTTCAGCTAAAACATGCATGTGGAACCTAGAGTATGATCAACCATGTGATCGGGAGACGTGTTCAAATATGTCTCAGTTTTCGTACCCTGGTACTCGGGTGCAACATTCCAGACGCTTTACTAACACTCTCCCGACTTGGAGAGTCAGTCCCTTTAACCTCCTGTTTGGCCCAGTTTGCAATTTCTGCGGAAGATGAACAGGAATAGCGAGAACCAATGAGAGACTAGCTGGAGGTGTCTGGACGGGCAAATTTAACTCTCATTTCCCACCAGGAAGAGGAAATAACCAAAGGCTCAGCGTGCCGTGCCGGAACCAGATTAGGGCCTGAAGCCATCCTGCGGTGTTGCGGCCAGCTCACAAGAAAGCGAGTTGAAGAAAGGAGCTCAGGGGCACTGTAATTCACAAACCTGCAGAGTTATAAATGACAGCTATCGTCCAAAAATATACTGAAGTAAGGCTGCCAAGAGGACTTGAAAGCGGGGCAGAATTGCAGGAAACCGATTTCAGGAGGTAGACTGGAATTGCATTGAAAGCATAGGAAAAGAGGCAGAACGTCCACAATGATGCACTTGGCCAAAAAGGGCGTATGCGTTTTTTCCTGAATATATTCAGGAAAAAACGCATACGCCCTTTTTGGCCAACCAAGCAAGCTTGCAAAGGAAATCTGCACTACAATGAAGTCTCACTTCCCCCCGGTCAAAAGGGCCATCTGAAAAAAGTGTAAAATCCAGAAAGGCAGGACAGGCCATGGAGAACTGGGAGCCTTGTTATGCTGATGGGCGGGATGTAAACTGCCAACAGACACTCGGGAGAAGTGTATGGTGTTTCCTGAAACATCTAAAAAACAAAGCAACAGAGCCTAGGCCACTTCCACTTATGGTCCTATAGCTTAGGGAAATTAAAATCAAAAAGACACAGCCACCCCAATGTTTGGGACGCCTCTGTTTACAAGAACCTCGTTTACCGTACAAGTTCAATATCACAGAAAGTGAAAAATGGATAAAGAACTTGTGGTACTTACGTACAATGCAGTATCACTCAGCAGTGAAATCTATGTCATCAGGCCCGTAGCAGCACAATGAGTGGATTCAGGTACGATGATTCTAACTGAAATAAGTCACACAGAAAAAGAAACATCATAAGATATCAGTAATACACGGAATGTAAACTTGGCTACACAGGAACTGAATTACAGAACAGAACAGGGTCTCAAATTTAGAAAACCAACTTATGCTTGTTTAAGGGTAAAGGTGAGTTGGGGTGCTGCATAAAACCAGAGATTGAAATGAGCACAGATAAAGTTCCTTAAGCCAAATATGGAATAGACAAGAGCTACTCCTTGCTCAACGAAATGGACTCAACACCGCATATTAAACGCCTAAGAATGTACCTGACTCTTAAGTATCTTAAAACCTATGGATTGCTATGTCTCCGAAAGAGAATCAAGCATGTGTACAGGGACATAAACGCAGCAGTGATAGGATTGGAGAGGTTCGGTGAGCAAATGAAGACCCTTTGAAGTCATATTGCATGGTACCCATTCCACGGGTTTCAACTACCCAGGTTTAAGGTATTCTTCCTTCAGCTAAAACATGCATGTGGAACCTAGAGTATGATCAACCATGTGATCGGGAGACGTGTTCAAATATGTCTCAGTTTTCGTACCCTGGTACTCGGGTGCAACATTCCAGACGCTTTACTAACACTCTCCCGACTTGGAGAGTCAGTCCCTTTAACCTCCTGTTTGGCCCAGTTTGCAATTTCTGCGGAAGATGAACAGGAATAGCGAGAACCAATGAGAGACTAGCTGGAGGTGTCTGGACGGGCAAATTTAACTCTCATTTCCCACCAGGAAGAGGAAATAACCAAAGGCTCAGCGTGCCGTGCCGGAACCAGATTAGGGCCTGAAGCCATCCTGCGGTGTTGCGGCCAGCTCACAAGAAAGCGAGTTGAAGAAAGGAGCTCAGGGGCACTGTAATTCACAAACCTGCAGAGTTATAAATGACAGCTATCGTCCAAAAATATACTGAAGTAAGGCTGCCAAGAGGACTTGAAAGCGGGGCAGAATTGCAGGAAACCGATTTCAGGAGGTAGACTGGAATTGCATTGAAAGCATAGGAAAAGAGGCAGAACGTCCACAATGATGCACTTGGCCAAAAAGGGCGTATGCGTTTTTTCCTGAATATATTCAGGAAAAAACGCATACGCCCTTTTTGGCCAACCAAGCAAGCTTGCAAAGGAAATCTGCACTACAATGAAGTCTCACTTCCCCCCGGTCAAAAGGGCCATCTGAAAAAAGTGTAAAATCCAGAAAGGCAGGACAGGCCATGGAGAACTGGGAGCCTTGTTATGCTGATGGGCGGGATGTAAACTGCCAACTGACACTCGGGAGAAGTGTATGGTGTTTCCTGAAACATCTAAAAAACAAAGCAACAGAGCCTAGGGCACTTCCACTTATGGTCCTATAGCTTAGGGAAATTAAAATCAAAAAGACACAGCCACCCCAATGTTTGGGACGCCTCTGTTTACAAGAACCTCGTTTACCGTACAAGTTCAATATCACAGAAAGTGAAAAATGGATAAAGAACTTGTGGTACTTACGTACAATGCAGTATCACTCAGCAGTGAAATCTATGTCATCAGGCCCGTAGCAGCACAATGAGTGGATTCAGGTACGATGATTCTAACTGAAATAAGTCACACAGAAAAAGAAACATCATAAGATATCAGTAATACACGGAATGTAAACTTGGCTACACAGGAACTGAATTACAGAACAGAACAGGGTCTCAAATTTAGAAAACCAACTTATGCTTGTTTAAGGGTAAAGGTGAGTTGGGGTGCTGCATAAAACCAGAGATTGAAATGAGCACAGATAAAGTTCCTTAAGCCAAATATGGAATAGACAAGAGCTACTCCTTGCTCAACGAAATGGACTCAACACCGCATATTAAACGCCTAAGAATGTACCTGACTCTTAAGTATCTTAAAACCTATGGATTGCTATGTCTCCGAAAGAGAATCAAGCATGTGTACAGGCACATAAACGCAGCAGTGATAGGATTGGAGAGGTTCGGTGAGCAAATGAAGACCCTTTGAAGTCATATTGCATGGTACCCATGCCACGGGTTTCAACTACCCAGGTTTAAGGTATTCTTCCTTCAGCTAAAACATGCATGTGGAACCTAGAGTATGATCAACCATGTGATCGGGAGACGTGTTCAAATATGTCTCAGTTTTCGTACCCTGGTACTCGGGTGCAACATTCCAGACGCTTTACTAACACTCTCCCGACTTGGAGAGTCAGTCCCTTTAACCTCCTGTTTGGCCCAGTTTGCAATTTCTGCGGAAGATGAACAGGAATAGCGAGAACCAATGAGAGACTAGCTGGAGGTGTCTGGACGGGCAAATTTAACTCTCATTTCCCACCAGGAAGAGGAAATAACCAAAGGCTCAGCGTGCCGTGCCGGAACCAGATTAGGGCCTGAAGCCATCCTGCGGTGTTGCGGCCAGCTCACAAGAAAGCGAGTTGAAGAAAGGAGCTCAGGGGCACTGTAATTCACAAACCTGCAGAGTTATAAATGACAGCTATCGTCCAAAAATATACTGAAGTAAGGCTGCCAAGAGGACTTGAAAGCGGGGCAGAATTGCAGGAAACCGATTTCAGGAGGTAGACTGGAATTGCATTGAAAGCATAGGAAAAGAGGCAGAACGTCCACAATGATGCACTTGGCCAAAAAGGGCGTATGCGTTTTTTCCTGAATATATTCAGGAAAAAACGCATACGCCCTTTTTGGCCAACCAAGCAAGCTTGCAAAGGAAATCTGCACTACAATGAAGTCTCACTTCCCCCCGGTCAAAAGGGCCATCTGAAAAAAGTGTAAAATCCAGAAAGGCAGGACAGGCCATGGAGAACTGGGAGCCTTGTTATGCTGATGGGCGGGATGTAAACTGCCAACTGACACTCGGGAGAAGTGTATGGTGTTTCCTGAAACATCTAAAAAACAAAGCAACAGAGCCTAGGGCACTTCCACTTATGGTCCTATAGCTTAGGGAAATTAAAATCAAAAAGACACAGCCACCCCAATGTTTGGGACGCCTCTGTTTACAAGAACCTCGTTTACCGTACAAGTTCAATATCACAGAAAGTGAAAAATGGATAAAGAACTTGTGGTACTTACGTACAATGCAGTATCACTCAGCAGTGAAATCTATGTCATCAGGCCCGTAGCAGCACAATGAGTGGATTCAGGTACGATGATTCTAACTGAAATAAGTCACACAGAAAAAGAAACATCATAAGATATCAGTAATACACGGAATGTAAACTTGGCTACACAGGAACTGAATTACAGAACAGAACAGGGTCTCAAATTTAGAAAACCAACTTATGCTTGTTTAAGGGTAAAGGTGAGTTGGGGTGCTGCATAAAACCAAAGATTGAAATGAGCACAGATAAAGTTCCTTAAGCCAAATATGGAATAGACAAGAGCTACTCCTTGCTCAACGAAATGGACTCAACACCGCATATTAAACGCCTAAGAATGTACCTGACTCTTAAGTATCTTAAAACCTATGGATTGCTATGTCTCCGAAAGAGAATCAAGCATGTGTACAGGGACATAAACGCAGCAGTGATAGGATTGGAGAGGTTCGGTGAGCAAATGAAGACCCTTTGAAGTCATATTGCATGGTACCCATGCCACGGGTTTCAACTACCCAGGTTTAAGGTATTCTTCCTTCAGCTAAAACATGCATGTGGAACCTAGAGTATGATCAACCATGTGATCGGGAGACGTGTTCAAATATGTCTCAGTTTTCGTACCCTGGTACTCGGGTGCAACATTCCAGACGTTTTACTAACACTCTCCCGACTTGGAGAGTCAGTCCCTTTAACCTCCTGTTTGGCCCAGTTTGCAATTTCTGCGGAAGATGAACAGGAATAGCGAGAACCAATGAGAGACTAGCTGGAGGTGTCTGGACGGGCAAATTTAACTCTCATTTCCCACCAGGAAGAGGAAATAACCAAAGGCTCAGCGTGCCGTGCCGGAACCAGATTAGGGCCTGAAGCCATCCTGCGGTGTTGCGGCCAGCTCACAAGAAAGCGAGTTGAAGAAAGGAGCTCAGGGGCACTGTAATTCACAAACCTGCAGAGTTATAAATGACAGCTATCGTCCAAAAATATACTGAAGTAAGGCTGCCAAGAGGACTTGAAAGCGGGGCAGAATTGCAGGAAACCGATTTCAGGAGGTAGACTGGAATTGCATTGAAAGCATAGGAAAAGAGGCAGAACGTCCACAATGATGCACTTGGCCAAAAAGGGCGTATGCGTTTTTTCCTGAATATATTCAGGAAAAAACGCATACGCCCTTTTTGGCCAACCAAGCAAGCTTGCAAAGGAAATCTGCACTACAATGAAGTCTCACTTCCCCCCGGTCAAAAGGGCCATCTGAAAAAAGTGTAAAATCCAGAAAGGCAGGACAGGCCATGGAGAACTGGGAGCCTTGTTATGCTGATGGGCGGGATGTAAACTGCCAACAGACACTCGGGAGAAGTGTATGGTGTTTCCTGAAACATCTAAAAAACAAAGCAACAGAGCCTAGGGCACTTCCACTTATGGTCCTATAGCTTAGGGAAATTAAAATCAAAAAGACACAGCCACCCCAATGTTTGGGACGCCTCTGTTTACAAGAACCTCGTTTACCGTACAAGTTCAATATCACAGAAAGTGAAAAATGGATAAAGAACTTGTGGTACTTACGTACAATGCAGTATCACTCAGCAGTGAAATCTATGTCATCAGGCCCGTAGCAGCACAATGAGTGGATTCAGGTACGATGATTCTAACTGAAATAAGTCACACAGAAAAAGAAACATCATAAGATATCAGTAATACACGGAATGTAAACTTGGCTACACAGGAACTGAATTACAGAACAGAACAGGGTCTCAAATTTAGAAAACCAACTTATGCTTGTTTAAGGGTAAAGGTGAGTTGGGGTGCTGCATAAAACCAGAGATTGTAATGAGCACAGATAAAGTTCCTTAAGCCAAATATGGAATAGACAAGAGCTACTCCTTGCTCAACGAAATGGACTCAACACCGCATATTAAACGCCTAAGAATGTACCTGACTCTTAAGTATCTTAAAACCTATGGATTGCTATGTCTCTGAAAGAGAATCAAGCATGTGTACAGGGACATAAACGCAGCAGTGATAGGATTGGAGAGGTTCGGTGAGCAAATGAAGACCCTTTGAAGTCATATTGCATGGTACCCATTCCACGGGTTTCAACTACCCAGGTTTAAGGTATTCTTCCTTCAGCTAAAACATGCATGTGGAACCTAGAGTATGATCAACCATGTGATCGGGAGACGTGTTCAAATATGTCTCAGTTTTCGTACCCTGGTACTCGGGTGCAACATTCCAGACGCTTTACTAACACTCTCCCGACTTGGAGAGTCAGTCCCTTTAACCTCCTGTTTGGCCCAGTTTGCAATTTCTGCGGAAGATGAACAGGAATAGCGAGAACCAATGAGAGACTAGCTGGAGGTGTCTGGACGGGCAAATTTAACTCTCATTTCCCACCAGGAAGAGGAAATAACCAAAGGCTCAGCGTGCCGTGCCGGAACCAGATTAGGGCCTGAAGCCATCCTGCGGTGTTGCGGCCAGCTCACAAGAAAGCGAGTTGAAGAAAGGAGCTCAGGGGCACTGTAATTCACAAACCTGCAGAGTTATAAATGACAGCTATCGTCCAAAAATATACTGAAGTAAGGCTGCCAAGAGGACTTGAAAGCGGGGCAGAATTGCAGGAAACCGATTTCAGGAGGTAGACTGGAATTGCATTGAAAGCATAGGAAAAGAGGCAGAACGTCCACAATGATGCACTTGGCCAAAAAGGGCGTATGCGTTTTTTCCTGAATATATTCAGGAAAAAACGCATACGCCCTTTTTGGCCAACCAAGCAAGCTTGCAAAGGAAATCTGCACTACAATGAAGTCTCACTTCCCCCCGGTCAAAAGGGCCATCTGAAAAAAGTGTAAAATCCAGAAAGGCAGGACAGGCCATGGAGAACTGGGAGCCTTGTTATGCTGATGGGCGGGATGTAAACTGCCAACAGACACTCGGGAGAAGTGTATGGTGTTTCCTGAAACATCTAAAAAACAAAGCAACAGAGCCTAGGGCACTTCCACTTATGGTCCTATAGCTTAGGGAAATTAAAATCAAAAAGACACAGCCACCCCAATGTTTGGGACGCCTCTGTTTACAAGAACCTCGTTTACCGTACAAGTTCAATATCACAGAAAGTGAAAAATGGATAAAGAACTTGTGGTACTTACGTACAATGCAGTATCACTCAGCAGTGAAATCTATGTCATCAGGCCCGTAGCAGCACAATGAGTGGATTCAGGTACGATGATTCTAACTGAAATAAGTCACACAGAAAAAGAAACATCATAAGATATCAGTAATACACGGAATGTAAACTTGGCTACACAGGAACTGAATTACAGAACAGAACAGGGTCTCAAATTTAGAAAACCAACTTATGCTTGTTTAAGGGTAAAGGTGAGTTGGGGTGCTGCATAAAACCAGAGATTGAAATGAGCACAGATAAAGTTCCTTAAGCCAAATATGGAATAGACAAGAGCTACTCCTTGCTCAACGAAATGGACTCAACACCGCATATTAAACGCCTAAGAATGTACCTGACTCTTAAGTATCTTAAAACCTATGGATTGCTATGTCTCCGAAAGAGAATCAAGCATGTGTACAGGGACATAAACGCAGCAGTGATAGGATTGGAGAGGTTCGGTGAGCAAATGAAGACCCTTTGAAGTCATATTGCATGGTACCCATGCCACGGGTTTCAACTACCCAGGTTTAAGGTATTCTTCCTTCAGCTAAAACATGCATGTGGAACCTAGAGTATGATCAACCATGTGATCGGGAGACGTGTTCAAATATGTCTCAGTTTTCGTACCCTGGTACTCGGGTGCAACATTCCAGACGCTTTACTAACACTCTCCCGACTTGGAGAGTCAGTCCCTTTAACCTCCTGTTTGGCCCAGTTTGCAATTTCTGCGGAAGATGAACAGGAATAGCGAGAACCAATGAGAGACTAGCTGGAGGTGTCTGGACGGGCAAATTTAACTCTCATTTCCCACCAGGAAGAGGAAATAACCAAAGGCTCAGCGTGCCGTGCCGGAACCAGATTAGGGCCTGAAGCCATCCTGTGGTGTTGCGGCCAGCTCACAAGAAAGCGAGTTGAAGAAAGGAGCTCAGGGGCACTGTAATTCACAAACCTGCAGAGTTATAAATGACAGCTATCGTCCAAAAATATACTGAAGTAAGGCTGCCAAGAGGACTTGAAAGCGGGGCAGAATTGCAGGAAACCGATTTCAGGAGGTAGACTGGAATTGCATTGAAAGCATAGGAAAAGAGGCAGAACGTCCACAATGATGCACTTGGCCAAAAAGGGCGTATGCGTTTTTTCCTGAATATATTCAGGAAAAAACGCATATGCCCTTTTTGGCCAACCAAGCAAGCTTGCAAAGGAAATCTGCACTACAATGAAGTCTCACTTCCCCCCGGTCAAAAGGGCCATCTGAAAAAAGTGTAAAATCCAGAAAGGCAGGACAGGCCATGGAGAACTGGGAGCCTTGTTATGCTGATGGGCGGGATGTAAACTGCCAACTGACACTCGGGAGAAGTGTATGGTGTTTCCTGAAACATCTAAAAAACAAAGCAACAGAGCCTAGGGCACTTCCACTTATGGTCCTATAGCTTAGGGAAATTAAAATCAAAAAGACACAGCCACCCCAATGTTTGGGACGCCTCTGTTTACAAGAACCTCGTTTACCGTACAAGTTCAATATCACAGAAAGTGAAAAATGGATAAAGAACTTGTGGTACTTACGTACAATGCAGTATCACTCAGCAGTGAAATCTATGTCATCAGGCCCGTAGCAGCACAATGAGTGGATTCAGGTACGATGATTCTAACTGAAATAAGTCACACAGAAAAAGAAACATCATAAGATATCAGTAATACACGGAATGTAAACTTGGCTACACAGGAACTGAATTACAGAACAGAACAGGGTCTCAAATTTAGAAAACCAACTTATGCTTGTTTAAGGGTAAAGGTGAGTTGGGGTGCTGCATAAAACCAGAGATTGAAATGAGCACAGATAAAGTTCCTTAAGCCAAATATGGAATAGACAAGAGCTACTCCTTGCTCAACGAAATGGACTCAACACCGCATATTAAACGCCTAAGAATGTACCTGACTCTTAAGTATCTTAAAACCTATGGATTGCTATGTCTCCGAAAGAGAATCAAGCATGTGTACAGGGACATAAACGCAGCAGTGATAGGATTGGAGAGGTTCGGTGAGCAAATGAAGACCCTTTGAAGTCATATTGCATGGTACCCATGCCACGGGTTTCAACTACCCAGGTTTAAGGTATTCTTCCTTCAGCTAAAACATGCATGTGGAACCTAGAGTATGATCAACCATGTGATCGGGAGACGTGTTCAAATATGTCTCAGTTTTCGTACCCTGGTACTCGGGTGCAACATTCCAGACGCTTTACTAACACTCTCCCGACTTGGAGAGTCAGTCCCTTTAACCTCCTGTTTGGCCCAGTTTGCAATTTCTGCGGAAGATGAACAGGAATAGCGAGAACCAATGAGAGACTAGCTGGAGGTGTCTGGACGGGCAAATTTAACTCTCATTTCCCACCAGGAAGAGGAAATAACCAAAGGCTCAGCGTGCCGTGCCGGAACCAGATTAGGGCCTGAAGCCATCCTGTGGTGTTGCGGCCAGCTCACAAGAAAGCGAGTTGAAGAAAGGAGCTCAGGGGCACTGTAATTCACAAACCTGCAGAGTTATAAATGACAGCTATCGTCCAAAAATATACTGAAGTAAGGCTGCCAAGAGGACTTGAAAGCGGGGCAGAATTGCAGGAAACCGATTTCAGGAGGTAGACTGGAATTGCATTGAAAGCATAGGAAAAGAGGCAGAACGTCCACAATGATGCACTTGGCCAAAAAGGGCGTATGCGTTTTTTCCTGAATATATTCAGGAAAAAACGCATATGCCCTTTTTGGCCAACCAAGCAAGCTTGCAAAGGAAATCTGCACTACAATGAAGTCTCACTTCCCCCCGGTCAAAAGGGCCATCTGAAAAAAGTGTAAAATCCAGAAAGGCAGGACAGGCCATGGAGAACTGGGAGCCTTGTTATGCTGATGGGCGGGATGTAAACTGCCAACTGACACTCGGGAGAAGTGTATGGTGTTTCCTGAAACATCTAAAAAACAAAGCAACAGAGCCTAGGGCACTTCCACTTATGGTCCTATAGCTTAGGGAAATTAAAATCAAAAAGACACAGCCACCCCAATGTTTGGGACGCCTCTGTTTACAAGAACCTCGTTTACCGTACAAGTTCAATATCACAGAAAGTGAAAAATGGATAAAGAACTTGTGGTACTTACGTACAATGCAGTATCACTCAGCAGTGAAATCTATGTCATCAGGCCCGTAGCAGCACAATGAGTGGATTCAGGTACGATGATTCTAACTGAAATAAGTCACACAGAAAAAGAAACATCATAAGATATCAGTAATACACGGAATGTAAACTTGGCTACACAGGAACTGAATTACAGAACAGAACAGGGTCTCAAATTTAGAAAACCAACTTATGCTTGTTTAAGGGTAAAGGTGAGTTGGGGTGCTGCATAAAACCAGAGATTGAAATGAGCACAGATAAAGTTCCTTAAGCCAAATATGGAATAGACAAGAGCTACTCCTTGCTCAACGAAATGGACTCAACACCGCATATTAAACGCCTAAGAATGTACCTGACTCTTAAGTATCTTAAAACGTATGGATTGCTATGTCTCCGAAAGAGAATCAAGCATGTGTACAGGGACATAAACGCAGCAGTGATAGGATTGGAGAGGTTCGGTGAGCAAATGAAGACCCTTTGAAGTCATATTGCATGGTACCCATGCCACGGGTTTCAACTACCCAGGTTTAAGGTATTCTTCCTTCAGCTAAAACATGCATGTGGAACCTAGAGTATGATCAACCATGTGATCGGGAGACGTGTTCAAATATGTCTCAGTTTTCGTACCCTGGTACTCGGGTGCAACATTCCAGACGCTTTACTAACACTCTCCCGACTTGGAGAGTCAGTCCCTTTAACCTCCTGTTTGGCCCAGTTTGCAATTTCTGCGGAAGATGAACAGGAATAGCGAGAACCAATGAGAGACTAGCTGGAGGTGTCTGGACGGGCAAATTTAACTCTCATTTCCCACCAGGAAGAGGAAATAACCAAAGGCTCAGCGTGCCGTGCCGGAACCAGATTAGGGCCTGAAGCCATCCTGCGGTGTTGCGGCCAGCTCACAAGAAAGCGAGTTGAAGAAAGGAGCTCAGGGGCACTGTAATTCACAAACCTGCAGAGTTATAAATGACAGCTATCGTCCAAAAATATACTGAAGTAAGGCTGCCAAGAGGACTTGAAAGCGGGGCAGAATTGCAGGAAACCGATTTCAGGAGGTAGACTGGAATTGCATTGAAAGCATAGGAAAAGAGGCAGAACGTCCACAATGATGCACTTGGCCAAAAAGGGCGTATGCGTTTTTTCCTGAATATATTCAGGAAAAAACGCATACGCCCTTTTTGGCCAACCAAGCAAGCTTGCAAAGGAAATCTGCACTACAATGAAGTCTCACTTCCCCCCGGTCAAAAGGGCCATCTGAAAAAAGTGTAAAATCCAGAAAGGCAGGACAGGCCATGGAGAACTGGGAGCCTTGTTATGCTGATGGGCGGGATGTAAACTGCCAACTGACACTCGGGAGAAGTGTATGGTGTTTCCTGAAACATCTAAAAAACAAAGCAACAGAGCCTAGGGCACTTCCACTTATGGTCCTATAGCTTAGGGAAATTAAAATCAAAAAGACACAGCCACCCCAATGTTTGGGACGCCTCTGTTTACAAGAACCTCGTTTACCGTACAAGTTCAATATCACAGAAAGTGAAAAATGGATAAAGAACTTGTGGTACTTACGTACAATGCAGTATCACTCAGCAGTGAAATCTATGTCATCAGGCCCGTAGCAGCACAATGAGTGGATTCAGGTACGATGATTCTAACTGAAATAAGTCACACAGAAAAAGAAACATCATAAGATATCAGTAATACACGGAATGTAAACTTGGCTACACAGGAACTGAATTACAGAACAGAACAGGGTCTCAAATTTAGAAAACCAACTTATGCTTGTTTAAGGGTAAAGGTGAGTTGGGGTGCTGCATAAAACCAAAGATTGAAATGAGCACAGATAAAGTTCCTTAAGCCAAATATGGAATAGACAAGAGCTACTCCTTGCTCAACGAAATGGACTCAACACCGCATATTAAACGCCTAAGAATGTACCTGACTCTTAAGTATCTTAAAACCTATGGATTGCTATGTCACCGAAAGAGAATCAAGCATGTGTACAGGGACATAAACGCAGCAGTGATAGGATTGGAGAGGTTCGGTGAGCAAATGAAGACCCTTTGAAGTCATATTGCATGGTACCCATGCCACGGGTTTCAACTACCCAGGTTTAAGGTATTCTTCCTTCAGCTAAAACATGCATGTGGAACCTAGAGTATGATCAACCATGTGATCGGGAGACGTGTTCAAATATGTCTCAGTTTTCGTACCCTGGTACTCGGGTGCAACATTCCAGACGCTTTACTAACACTCTCCCGACTTGGAGAGTCAGTCCCTTTAACCTCCTGTTTGGCCCAGTTTGCAATTTCTGCGGAAGATGAACAGGAATAGCGAGAACCAATGAGAGACTAGCTGGAGGTGTCTGGACGGGCAAATTTAACTCTCATTTCCCACCAGGAAGAGGAAATAACCAAAGGCTCAGCGTGCCGTGCCGGAACCAGATTAGGGCCTGAAGCCATCCTGCGGTGTTGCGGCCAGCTCACAAGAAAGCGAGTTGAAGAAAGGAGCTCAGGGGCACTGTAATTCACAAACCTGCAGAGTTATAAATGACAGCTATCGTCCAAAAATATACTGAAGTAAGGCTGCCAAGAGGACTTGAAAGCGGGGCAGAATTGCAGGAAACCGATTTCAGGAGGTAGACTGGAATTGCATTGAAAGCATAGGAAAAGAGGCAGAACGTCCACAATGATGCACTTGGCCAAAAAGGGCGTATGCGTTTTTTCCTGAATATATTCAGGAAAAAACGCATACGCCCTTTTTGGCCAACCAAGCAAGCTTGCAAAGGAAATCTGCACTACAATGAAGTCTCACTTCCCCCCGGTCAAAAGGGCCATCTGAAAAAAGTGTAAAATCCAGAAAGGCAGGACAGGCCATGGAGAACTGGGAGCCTTGTTATGCTGATGGGCGGGATGTAAACTGCCAACAGACACTCGGGAGAAGTGTATGGTGTTTCCTGAAACATCTAAAAAACAAAGCAACAGAGCCTAGGGCACTTCCACTTATGGTCCTATAGCTTAGGGAAATTAAAATCAAAAAGACACAGCCACCCCAATGTTTGGGACGCCTCTGTTTACAAGAACCTCGTTTACCGTACAAGTTCAATATCACAGAAAGTGAAAAATGGATAAAGAACTTGTGGTACTTACGTACAATGCAGTATCACTCAGCAGTGAAATCTATGTCATCAGGCCCGTAGCAGCACAATGAGTGGATTCAGGTACGATGATTCTAACTGAAATAAGTCACACAGAAAAAGAAACATCATAAGATATCAGTAATACACGGAATGTAAACTTGGCTACACAGGAACTGAATTACAGAACAGAACAGGGTCTCAAATTTAGAAAACCAACTTATGCTTGTTTAAGGGTAAAGGTGAGTTGGGGTGCTGCATAAAACCAGAGATTGAAATGAGCACAGATAAAGTTCCTTAAGCCAAATATGGAATAGACAAGAGCTACTCCTTGCTCAACGAAATGGACTCAACACCGCATATTTAACGCCTAAGAATGTACCTGACTCTTAAGTATCTTAAAACCTATGGATTGCTATGTCTCCGAAAGAGAATCAAGCATGTGTACAGGGACATAAATGCAGCAGTGATAGGATTGGAGAGGTTCGGTGAGCAAATGAAGACCCTTTGAAGTCATATTGCATGGTACCCATTCCACGGGTTTCAACTACCCAGGTTTAAGGTATTCTTCCTTCAGCTAAAACATGCATGTGGAACCTAGAGTATGATCAACCATGTGATCGGGAGACGTGTTCAAATATGTCTCAGTTTTCGTACCCTGGTACTCGGGTGCAACATTCCAGACGCTTTACTAACACTCTCCCGACTTGGAGAGTCAGTCCCTTTAACCTCCTGTTTGGCCCAGTTTGCAATTTCTGCGGAAGATGAACAGGAATAGCGAGAACCAATGAGAGACTAGCTGGAGGTGTCTGGACGGGCAAATTTAACTCTCATTTCCCACCAGGAAGAGGAAATAACCAAAGGCTCAGCGTGCCGTGCCGGAACCAGATTAGGGCCTGAAGCCATCCTGCGGTGTTGCGGCCAGCTCACAAGAAAGCGAGTTGAAGAAAGGAGCTCAGGGGCACTGTAATTCACAAACCTGCAGAGTTATAAATGACAACTATCGTCCAAAAATATACTGAAGTAAGGCTGCCAAGAGGACTTGAAAGCGGGGCAGAATTGCAGGAAACCGATTTCAGGAGGTAGACTGGAATTGCATTGAAAGCATAGGAAAAGAGGCAGAACGTCCACAATGATGCACTTGGCCAAAAAGGGCGTATGCGTTTTTTCCTGAATATATTCAGGAAAAAACGCATACGCCCTTTTTGGCCAACCAAGCAAGCTTGCAAAGGAAATCTGCACTACAATGAAGTCTCACTTCCCCCCGGTCAAAAGGGCCATCTGAAAAAAGTGTAAAATCCAGAAAGGCAGGACAGGCCATGGAGAACTGGGAGCCTTGTTATGCTGATGGGCGGGATGTAAACTGCCAACAGACACTCGGGAGAAGTGTATGGTGTTTCCTGAAACATCTAAAAAACAAAGCAACAGAGCCTAGGGCACTTCCACTTATGGTCCTATAGCTTAGGGAAATTAAAATCAAAAAGACACAGCCACCCCAATGTTTGGGACGCCTCTGTTTACAAGAACCTCGTTTACCGTACAAGTTCAATATCACAGAAAGTGAAAAATGGATAAAG